>NC_052161.1:59015844-59322398 GCF_902713615.1 Scyliorhinus canicula | reverse complement strand
AAAATGTCGGACAAGGCTCCCATCTGCAACAACCATAGGTTCAAACCAGCACTGACTGACGCCACCTTCAAAAGGTGGAGACAGGACGGAGGGACACTGACAGTCAGGGACCTATACACGGACGACAGGATCGCAACACTGGACGAACTGACAGAGAAATTTCAGCTAGCTGGGGGAACGAGCTACGGTACCTGCAGCTCAAAAACTTCCTACGAAAGGAGACAAGGACGTACCCACAACCGCCACGACAGACACTACTGGAAGACCTACTGGACGCAAGTATCCTAGAGAAAGGGAACTGTAGTGACATGTATGGCCGACTGGTAGATAGGGACGACACCGTACTGGACGCAACAAGAAGGAAATGGGTGGACGACCTGGGGATGGAGATAGGGTGGGGCGAAGCACTGCATAGGGTCAACTCCACCTCCACGTGCGCAAGGCTCAGCCTGACGCAACAAAAAGTGGTACATAGAGCCCACTTAACGAGAAACCGTATGAGTAGGTTCTTCCCGGAGGTGGAGGACAGATGTGAGCGGTGCCAAAGAGGCCCGGCCAACCACGCCCACATGTTCTGGTCTTGCCCCAGACTTGTGGAGTACTGGACAGCCTTCTTCGAGGCTATGTCCAAAGTGGTGGGGGTGAGGGTGGAGCCATGCCCGATAGTGGCGGTCTTCGGGGTTTCAGACCAGCCAGATCTATTCCTGGGGAGGAGGGCGGACGCCCTTGCCTTTGCCTCCCTGATCGCCCGCCGTAGAATCCTGTTTGGCTGGCGGTCAGCAGCACCGCCCAGAGCTGCAGACTGGCTGTCCGACCTCTCGGATTCTCTCCAAATGGAGAAAATCAAATTCGCCATCCGAGGGTCGGACGACGGCTTCCACAGAACGTGGGAGCCATTCATGCAATTGTTCCGGGACCTGTTTGTGGCCAACGTACAAGAGGAAGAATAGTCGGGGGAAGGTAGCCGGCGGGGAGGGGGGGGGGGGGGCTATGGGCTCGTTACGGGGGTTTGATGGCTAGCTAAGGCCCAAAGCCAAACTAAATAAATGCCAATAAACATGTTGGGGAATGTAAAATATGTATGCCGGCGAAAAGGGGGAGGCCACAGTTATTACTACGAAGATGCTCACCTGTAAATATATATGTTAATTTTTGCGTGTTCTTTTTTTTCCTCTCTCTAACAATTTGTAATTTGTTCAATATAAAACATGAAAACTGAATAAAAAACATTTATAAAAAAATAAGTCATCATTCTAAGTAAGTCATCAGCAGTTCTGTATGTATCATTACAAGGACAAGATAACAGAACACAACATAAGCCATCCCAGCAGTTTCTCTATATTGGCTGCCCAATAATAAAATAACAAATTGGACAACGTTAAATTGTCCATCCCTCTGGAGAAACGCCCGCCGGATCCTTGAGGTTTTCCCGCCCAAATAAAAGAGGACTTTGTTAACTCTGACAAAAAAGGATTTAGGGAGAAAAATGGGGAGACACTGAAAAATAAGTAAAACCTTGGGAGGATATTCATTTTAAGTCTGAGCCCTGCCCACAAAGGACAGGGGGAGGTTATCCCACTTCTGTATGTCAGATTTGACCTAATTCACAGAGAAGCATAATTAAGTTTATGGAGTATCATAGAATTTACAGTGCAGAAGGAGGCCATTCAGCCCATCAAGTCTGCTCTGGCTCTTGGAAAGAGCACCCTACCCAAGCCCACAACCCCACCCTATCCCCATAACACAGTAACCCCACCCAACACAAATGGAAATTTTGGACACTAAGGGCAATTTAGCATGGCCAATCCACCTAACCTGCACATCTTTGGACTGTGGGAGGAAACCGGAGCACCCGGAGGAAACCCACGCACACACGGGGAGAACGTGCAGATTCCGCACAGACAGTGACCCAAGCCGGGAATCAAACCTAGGACCCTGGAGCTGTGAAGACATTGTGCTCACCACTATGCTACCGTGCTGCCTGATTGAGTGAGACTCAATCATGGACCATCTAAATTCCCAGAAAACAAAAGTTAGATCTGGCAAGATGAAAAGGCAACACCCCCAGATAGGCTCATCCTCCCGGTAAATGAGCGGATAGTATTTGCTCTTACTCAGTTTCAACTTAGACCCAGAAAAGGAGCCAAAACTCCTAAGTAGCTTCAATATCTCAACCTTGTGGAGACTGGGTCAGTAATGTAAAGAAGCAGATTATCCATGTACAGGGATACTCTATGTTCCCTCCATCCCCGATTCATCCCCTTCCACATACTAGAATGTTAAATCGTGGATCAAGCTCTTATGGATATTTCGGACTTTGTGTTGCTTAAATAATTAGCTGTTAATGATTTAAAGCAAAATTAAATAAGTTACAAGGTTTACTATCTTTCTCATCACTAATGATAAACTATTGTAGGAGCAGGAAATTGTAAACTTGAAAGCAATTAAACAACAGCTTGATTCATCTGGTCCTTTAAGAATATCTTTTTGCATCAAATATGGGGAGATATGAAATCCAACTTGACTATGTTGCTCGCTGATTGGGGAGTCAGTGGGGAATCATACGTACAGCATGAATACTAATACATAAATGCAAGTACGGGCAAATGTTCTGTTTTTGTGCTGTAAATTGCTACGTCTTCCCAGGATTATGACGTTGAGGGTCTCCAAGATCAACTGCCAATTATTGGGATTTGTCATAACCACATAAAAGACATTTCCTTAAAGTAGCCTGTGAGCTAAGAATTTGTGTATATAGTACCCCCTTTAATGTATGAGTGGTTCAATTTAAAAATAGCCCAACAGACAAGCTTTAGTCTTAAACAAGATAAAGGTTAATGCATGATTTTTTAAAAACTACTGCTGAAAGTTACTTAAGTAAATGTGATAAAGTTAGCAACTAAAAGACAAAGATTAAAAGCAGATGAAGATGAAAAGATACTTAAAGATGAGATACTGATGAGATAGAGGGCGCGATTCTCCGGACTCACGACGGTTCGGAGAATAGCGGGCGTCGGAAATTTTTACGGCGACGCTGTTCCGACGCCCTCCCGCTATTCTCCGAACCCCGCAAATTGTCGGAGTCGCGTTTCCCGACAAACGCCTCCTTCCCGCCCCTGACACGACCAGAATCGCCACTGAGAGCCCCCCCGCTATTCACCGGCCCGGATGGGCCGAAGTCCCGACGTCATGGCGCCCTGTTTGGACGTCGTGAAACACACCTGCTTTTTAAATTCGTCAACCAGTCGGCCTGGCTGACGACTGCTTGGAGGAGGTCAGGGCACCACTCTGCGCACCGCTCAGCGCACCGCTCAGCGCACCGCTCGAGTCTGGCCACAACGGGGAAGGCATCCCTGGGAACGGGAGGGGGTCCAGAACGGGGGCAGTGGGGGGGACGGAGGGGGCAGTGGGGGGGACGGAGGGGGCATTGGGGGGGACGGAGGGGGCAGTGGGGGGGACGGAGGGGGCAGTGGGGGAGACGGAGGGGCAGTGGGGGAGACGGAGGGGCAGTGGGGGAGACGGAGGGGGCAGTGGGGGGCGACGGAGGGGGGGGGGTTAGGTAGAGAGTGAGCCGTCCAACCCCGTGACAAAATGTCTGCCAGCATGCCATGGTGTGCAGGTGACGAGGACACGGCCGCTGGTTCCCCTGTGGCTTCCGGCCACAGGCCACTGACGCACCCGTGAGGAGGCCATAGTTTACTGGCCGTTGGATGCAGAAAGTGACCAGGGGTTAGGCTGACCGCGTGTCAGCAGCGCGACCAGGCCACCGGGACACACTATTATCCCATGGCTGGCGGCTGCCGAGGTGTCGACTAACGTCCGTCTAACATGTCCCGTTTCTCTGCCTCCCACCACCCTTCTGTAGGTTAGCACAATGTCTGTGAACAGAACGCCTATGTTCTGCGCAGTGGTTGGGGCCGCTCTACTGGATTTGGAGATGCAGCAGCATCCACACCCACAACCCGCAGTGGCTGCAGGGCCAGCTGCAGCAGCAGAGGGAAGGGCCGAGGAGTTGCCAGTCGTCGAGCAGCATGGGGGGGGGGGGGGGGGGGGAGGAGGAGGAGGAGGAGGAGGAGGAAGAGGAAGAGGAGAGAGTGAGGGTGCAGCCACGGCGTCAGAGGCGACGACCAAAGCCGAGGGTGTACCGTGTCCGGGTCTCTTTCCTAACAATGCCGGACATCACCTGCAGGAGAAGACTCCGGCTGAGTAGGCAGACGGTGATACATATCTGCGAACTCCTGTCGCACCTCGCCCCACGTGGAACGGGGGGAGGACACGCGATCCCGGTTGCCATCAAGGTGACGGTCGCTCTGAACTTCTATGCTACCGGCTCCTTCCAGTCTCCGAGCGGGGACGTCTCTGGGATCTCCCAGTCATCGGTGCACAGGTGCATCCGGGATGTGACCGACGCCCTCTATGCCATCGCGGACCGCTACATCACCTTTCCCGAGGACCAAGCAAGTCAAGACTCACGAGCCCGTGGATTTGCCAGTGTGGCCGGGATACCGAGGGTTCAGGGGTCAATCGACTGTGTTCACGTCCCCATGCGCCCGCCTGCTGTGGACAAGGAAGTGTTCACAAACAGGAGGGGGACATACTCCATTAATGTCCAGGTGGTATGCGACCCCCACATGAGGTTCATGAACGTCTGTGCAAGGTTCCCAGGGAGTGTGCATGACTCCTACATACTAGCGCAGTCGTTCATCCCTGCGATGTTTGAGGGACGTCCCCCCCGGCTGAGGGGCTGGTTGCTAGGTGACAGGGGTTATCCGCTGAGGTCTTGACTGATGACGCCTATACGGAGGCCTCAGACCAATGCGGAAACACGATACAACGAGGCCCATGCAGCAACCAGGGGTGTGGTGGAGCGCTGCCTTGGCCTCCTGAAGATGAGATTCAGGTGCCTGGACCGCTCCGGAGGGGCCCTGCAGTACCAGGCCGACAGGGTCGCTCGCATTGTAGTGGTCTGCTGTGCACTGCACAACATCGCGATGCAGAGGGGAGATGACCTGTTGCAGGAGGCGGAGGGAGAAGCTAGTGGCAGTGGTGCCAGCACAGAGGAGGAGGAGGAGGAGGAGGAGGAGGACGAGGACGAGGACGAGGACGCTGGCGGAGTGGCGGACGCAGCACGCAGACACGACCCAGGTGCTGGTGATGTCCAGGAGGCAGCACGATGGACCCGGCAAGGACGGCGGGCACGCGACGCCCTGGTGGCAGCACGGTTCACGCATCGCATGTGACGTCCCCGATGAACACCAAACCACCACCTGCATCGCTAGTCATGCAGAGGGTCACCACACAACTGCCACCACCACAACCCCCCCCCCCCCTCAGTGTACACTGCTCCACTTCGACATGACGCTTATCACTGGGTACAGACGGAATGGCACAACATTGATGGCTGTGTCAGCGGGTGTGATCAGTGCCATGTGGAATGATGACAGCCCGCTCTGCGAAGAGCTGTGAGCTCAGAATCGTTAGAGAGAGTCTGACCCATGGCAATAGCTGAACCATCCACCTTGGTGGCCGCTGAGTTCGTCACTGACACTCCATCACGTGCCCGCGTGGGCTAGCTGTGGGAGGGGGGTAGGGGCAGGGACTGCACACCCGGCACCGAGGTTTCACCACCCGTCACCCCCAGCGACACTCGGTCACCATCACGATTCCTGTGCCTGTGGAACAATCACACGGTATTACAAGTAAGGTGGAACAGTGCGTTTAATATTAACAATTATTTACAGGTGCCCTAGCCCCTACAACTAAACTGTGCCCTTCACCCGTGCCAACTTACTCAGTGTCTATCTTAGTTGCCTTACGGGCCCTACCACTACGTCTAAGTGAATCCCCAGATGATACAGCAGGAGTGGAGGAGGATTGCTGCGAATCGCCCCCCTCGACTCGTTTCTCCTTGGCTATGCGTTTCCTGGGGCGACCCGGCCTGGATGGGCCAGGCTGCTCTGCGGGCGTCTCGGGTGACATTGTGCCACCCTGCTCTGCCTGCTGCCCACCCGATGCACCAGGGATGGGACGGGGGGAGGCCGAGAATTCCGGGACGTCCCGTGATGGAGTTAATGGGACGGGCCCCGAAACCTCCTCCTCCCTCGGGGAGCCCGGTGGCCCCCGGGCCTCACTTTGGGACAGAGGTGCGAGCGGGGAGGTTCCCCGTCGCACCACCGACACCTGGCGCTGCCAGTCCTGGAGGCCTGCAACGGTATCCACCAGGATCCGAAGGTTTGCAGAGACGGAGTCCAGGGAGTTAGACATTCCCGCCAGGGACTGTGCGATCTCAACCTGTGTGTGCACGACGCCATCCAGCACATGTGTCAGGCGGTTGATGGTCTCCGCGACCGACTGCTGGGACTGTGCTATCGACTGCTGGGACTGTGCTATCGACTGCTGGGACTGTGCTATCGACTGCTGGGACTGTGCCATGGCGTGCTGCGACTGGGCCATGGCGTGCTGCGACTGGCCAATGACCTGCTGAGACTCGCCCATGGCCCGCAGGGCGCCGGCAATGTCGTTTTGGCTCTGGCACATTGCTGCCTGTGAGAGGGCAACCCTGTCCAGGGCCGAGGATGACGCGTGCACATTAACCCCAACGTCTTGCATAACCTGACCCATTGCCTCCACCGCGGATGCCACCCGTGCGGTGTCGGACTGGGTCTCTGCCATGAGCGGCACCACTCCCTGCTCTTGGACGCGGTTCGACTCCTCTAACAGCGTCTGCAGAGTCTGGAAGGAAGCCCTCATCCCGTCATTGTTTCCCTGGGTTTCCTGAGGCATCGGCTGTGCGGGTGGGTTGATAAACTCCAGGAACTCAGAAAACGTCTGGGAGCCAGCTGCATCCTGGGCCTGGTCTGGCCTCCGCGAGTCCGGGCCCTCTGTTGCTCCGACCTCCACCTGCTGTACCTGCTCAGCTGTGATGTGCCAACCAGACTGTGCCCCAGGAGACTCATCACTAAATAGGCCCGCCGGGGTGTGTGTCTCTGGGATGATGGATGTGGTGGGAGAAAGCAGTGCCGCAAGCCCAACGCTCTCAATGCTTAGGGCCTCGTCCATGGTGTGGGGCTGCTCAGCGACAGGAGGGTTGTCCCTGGCCATTTCTGGTGGTGGTGGTGGACTTCGAACCCTCTGTGCGTCCTGGTCCGCAGATTGGGTTGGGGCGGATAGGGCTGCCCGCTGATCGGGCACCCTCTGTTGTGAGGCCCCGGGTGAGGTGGCGGCAGATTCCTGTCTCCGTCTGGAGGCAGACGGCCCTGGTCGTTCGGCATCACGTCCTAGGGAAGAGAATGAGACGGGTTATTTCGATTTGCTCGGCAGGCCGCTGGACGGTCCCAGTGGGCAGGGTTTGTGAAGGGACAGAGGATGGGGGAGGTGTCCCAGTGGGCAGGGTGTGTGAAGGGACAGAGGATGGGGGAGGTGTCCCAGTAGGCAGGGTTTGTGAAGGGACAGAGGATGGGGGAGGTGTCCCAGTGGGTAGGGTTTGTGAAGGGACAGAGGATGGGGGAGGGGGGGGGGGGTGTTTGTCAGGGAGGGTTGTCTCACTTGCTGCAGTTCCGCCAACCTCGCATTGCGCGATATCGCGGGAGGCAGACCCCCCAACAAGGTCCAGTGCCCTGTTCAAAGGTGCTGAGGGGGTGCATGTTGGGCGAACCCCCTCCAGTCTTGTGCCGCTCACGGTGGTTATGACCGGCCTTGGCCTGTTGGGGGAGGGAACATAGGTAGATCATTACAAAACGGTAGGTATCAGCAGTCCGTTCAGATACTGGCACAGTTTGGGGGGGGCAAGTTGTCGTCAGACGATTGCATCTCTCCTCGGGGCCAGAGCGCTGGGTCTGTGACAACTTTGTCAACCACCCTCAAATAACTCTGCCGCAATCCCTCTCCCCCCCCCCCCCCCCCCCCCCCCCCCCCGGGCAGTTAAGGGGGAGGGATGGTTGTGACTAGGGGGCACCCTCATGGCACTTACCCTGGCAGACCTGGTGAGGTCGTGTAGCTTCTTCCGACATTGCTCTGCTGAGCGAGGGGTCTGCCCCACAGCACTGACGGCAGCAGCCACGTCACGCCAGGCCTGGCGTACCGTGCTGGCAGGTTGGCGATGCCCTCTCCGCGGGCGGATGATGCCCCTCCTCTGCTCCACGGCATCGAGCAGCGCCTCGACGTCTGCATCTACAAAGCGAGGAGCAGCTCTCCTCGGCTCCGACATCCTGCCCGACAGATTCTGTGGTCGCCCGCGCCTTTTTACGGCGTCGGGCGGCGTCACATGGGCGGGTTCGTGTCGTCGTCGCGTTCCGTCGTCATCACGCACGTAATTGACACGGCCGCGCTACTAGCCCATTTCCAGGAAGTGAATCCGTCGGGAAATGAAGCCTTCGCGACCGTCGTAAAACGGACCCGATTTTTACGATGGTTTGCCGACTTTCCGCGGGTGCGGAGAATTTCGCCCAGAGTGTTGCAGGACCATTGCCTGAATTACTTCTTTCCAAAGTGAAAGGCTTGAAACCTGAGATTCAGTTAAGCAGCTGCGATGACTTTAGTAGTCGAAGAGTTGGTGTTTCAAGAAGCAGAACAGGTTCTAGAGGTGGGTGCTTTAGTGGTACTGTGGGTGGTGGTCCTGGGTAGTCTGATTTAGTACAGCAGTCTGGGCTTTTCACAGTAACTTCATACTTGTGACAATAAAAGGTTATTATTATTATTATTGGTGTCTCCTTGTTGAGAAACAGTTCACATCTTTTAGGCATAATCTGAGGAGCTGGAAAATTTGTCGGCATGACAAGGAATGCAGAGTGTGAATATCAGGAGTGTTGAAATTGTACTGGAGCATCTCAAAGAAGAGCATGTTATAAGGAGATAGGTTGAATTTTATTGCACTATTGCAAATTATCTGCTTCTTCACATTACTGACTCAGTCTCTGCGATGGATGAGATAATAAAGGAGTTTTGGCTTCTTCACTGGGTATAAGTTGAATCTGGATAAGAGCAAACAGTTCCTGGTCAATCCCTGGGGAGGGAAACCTATTTGGCCTTTTCGTCTTGCCTGATCTAACTTATGCTATCCGGGAATCCGGGTGGCCCACAATTAAGCCTCGCTCCATAAATTAAAATTTCAATTTGAAATGTTTTGTAGTGCACTTTTCCAAATATTATGAATGAAGTGTATTTTCAGGGGGAAAAAGGTGTTTCCATTTCAAGGCATCACTCTTGTGATGTTCAAGATGGTTCTCTCTTTAGGCAGTTTCCAGCCTTTTATTATAGTATGAAACCCAATGATGGCTGCTCCAAAACTTATGAATTATGTTTTTATATTTGGTATTTTCCACTCAAACAGTCCAACTCTCCCACCTGGCGTTCTTTTGCTAGCTTTTCATGAATGTCATTCTCGGTTAATTGTCTTTGTTGAGCAAGTTGAGCAAGAAGTTTTGCGCAAGTCGAGGAGACACAGCCGGAGTGAGGCACATCCAGAGTGGGAAATTGGAACTTGGTAATTTGGTGCAGTGAGATAATTCGGTGCAGAGTGGGAGAAGATGATTTTTCTCCAGTGTTTTATTTTCTCACTTTCTTCTGGCCTGTAACTTTTAATCTGCAGGGAGAGAACCAGAGAGCATCTGAGACCCTGGGTGAGTTCGCCCAGTGAGCCAGAGAAGACACAGCCAGAGTGAGGCACAACCAAGAGTGAGTTTGGGAATTTGAAGCTAGGTCGGAATTCGAAGCTGGGTGGGGAGGAGGTGCTTTTTAACCCTGGTACGTGACTGGTAAGTAGTTTTTCTTTTCATTGTCTAATTTATTTATTTTTCTTTTGTTTTTTGAAATTGTAGTTGTATACGTTTACATAAGGTTTAAGACATGGTAGGAGATCCCAGACACGTGTCATGCTCCTTGTGTTCGATGTGTGAGCTCAGGGACACGTCCACTGTCCCTGGCTCCTTCAGGTGCAATAAGTGTCTTCAGTTGCAGCTCCTGTTAGACCGCTTGACGGCTCTGGAGCTGCGGATGGACTCACGTTGGAGTATCCGCGATGCTGAGGATGTCATGGATAGCACGTTCAGCAAGATGGTCACACCACAGGTGAGTTACTGAAGGAGATAGAAAATGGGTGACCAAAAGACAGAGCAAGAGTAGGAAGACAGTGCAAGCGTTCCCTGCGGTTATCTCCCTGCAAAACAGATATACCACTTTGGATACTGTTGAGGGAGATGGCTAACCAGGGAAAGGCAGCAGCAGCAAGGTTCATGGCACCGTGGCTGGCTCTGCTGCACAGCAGGGCGGGAAGAAGAATGGCAGGGGTACGGTGATAGGGGACTCAATTTTAAGGGGAATAGACAGGCGGTTCTGCGGACGCAATCGAGACTCCAGGATGGTATGTTGCCTCCCTGGTGCAAGGGTCAAGGATGTCTCAGAGCAGCTGCAGGACATTCTGGGGGGGGGGGGGGGGGGGGGGAGAGGGTGAACAGCCAGCTGTCATGGTGCACATAGGCACCAACGATATAGGTAAAAAATGGGATGAGGTCCTACAAGCTGAATTCAGGGAGTTAGGAGTTAAACTAAAAAGTAGGACCTCAAAGGTAGTAATCTCAGGATTGCTACCAGTGCCATGAGCTAGTCAGAGTAGGAATGTCAGGATAGATAGGATGAATGAGTGGCTCGAGAGATGGTGCAAGAGGGAGGGATTCAAATTCCTGAGGCATTGGAACCGGTTCTGGGGAGGTGGGACCAGTACAAACTGGAAGGTCTGCACCTGGGCAGGACTGGAACCGATGTCCTGGGCGGGACCGATGTCCTAGGGGGGGTGTTTGCTAGAGCTGTTGGGGAGGGTTTAAACTAATGTGACAGGGGGATGAGAACCGATGCAGGAAGTTGGAAGGTAGTAAAACAGGGACAGAAGCAAAAGGAAGTAAGGGGGAAAGTGGAAGGCAGAGAAGCCATAGTCAAAAATCAAAAAGGGCAACAGTACAAGGTACAGTGACTGAGGGGAGCTCAGTGAATAGGCCCAGTAATACTAAAAGGAATAAAACTGGAAGTAAAAACATTAATGGTAAGCGATGCGGCAGGTTGTTACATGAAGATATGGGTTCAACGACATGGAAAATTAGGAGAAAAGTTAAGAGGAAATATAACTTAGGAGAGGTTACTGATCGAGATGTTAAGATTCAAAACAGAGGTAAAAAGCCAACATAAGTGTGCTTTACCTGAATGCTCGTAGTATTTGAAATAAAGTAAATGAGTTGATGGCGCAAATCATCGTGAATTACTATGATTTATTGGCCATTACAGAAACATCGTTAAAAGATGGTCATGACTGGGAGTTAAATATCCGAGAGTATCAAACTATTCAGAAGGACAGAGTGGATGGTAAGGGAGGTCGTGTAGCTCTGTTATTTAAGAATGACATCCGGCCAATAGTAAGTGATGACGTTGGTGCTATGGAGGATAAGGTTGAATCCATTTGGGTGGAAATCAGGAATAGTAAGGCGAAAAAGTCACTGATAGGAGTAGTCTATAGGCCACCAAATAGTAACATTATGGTGGAGGAGGCAATAAACAAAGAAATAACAGGTGCATGTAGAACTGGTACAGCAGTTATCATGGGGGATTTTAATCTGTATGTCGATTGGTTTAACCAGGTCGGTCAAGGCAGCCTTGAGGAGGAGTTTATAGAATGTATCCACGATAGTTTCCTAGAACAGTATGTAATGGAACCTACGAGGGAACAAGCGGTCCTAGATCTGGTCCTGTGTAATGAGACAGGATTGATTCATGATCTCATAGTTAGGGATCCTCTCGGAAGGAGCAATCACAATATGATGGAATTTAAAATACAGATGGAGGGTGAGAAGGTAAAATCAAATACTAGTGTTTTGTGCTTAAACAAAGGCGATTACAATGGGATGAGAGAAGAACTGGCTAAGGTAGACTGGGAGCAAAGACTTTATGGTGGAACAGTTGAGGAATAGTGGAGAACCTTCCAAGCTCAGCAAAGGTTTATCCCAACAAAAAGGAAGGACGGTAGAAAGAAAGAAAATCGACCGTGGATATCGAACGAAATAAGGGAGTATCAAATTGAAGGAAAATGCATACAAAAGTGGCAAAGATTAGTGGGAGACTAAAGGACTGGGAAATCTTTAGGCGGCAACAGAAAGCTACTAAAGAAGCTATAAAGAAGAGTAAGATAGATTATGAGAGTAAACTTGCTCAGAATATAAAAAGATAGTAAAAGTTTCTACAAATATATAAAACACAAAATAGTGGCTAAGGTAAATATTGGTCCTTTAGAGGATGAGAAGGGAGTTTTAATAATGGGAAATGAGGAAATAGCTGAGGAACTGAACAGAATTTTTTGGGTCGGTCTTCACAGTGGAAGACACAAATAACATGCCAGTGACTGACAGAAATTAGGCTATGACAGGTGAGGACCTTGAGAGGATTGTTATCACGAAGGAGGTAGTGATGGGCAAGCTAATGGGGCTAAAGGTAGACAAGTCTCCTGCCCCTGATGGAATGCATCCCAGAGTGCCAAAAGAGATGGCATAGGAAATTGCAAATGCACTAGTGATAATTTACCGAAATTCACTAGACTCTGGGGTGGTCCCGGTGGATTGGAAATTAGCAAACATGACACTACTGTTTAAAAAAGGAGGTAGGCAGAGAGCGGGTAATTATAGGCCAGTGAGCTTAACTTCGGTAGTGGGGAAGATGCTGGAATCTATCAGCAAGGAAGAAATAGCGAGGCATCTGGATAGAAATTGTCCCATTGGGCAGACGCAGCATGGGTTCATAAAGGGCGGGTCGTGCCTAACTAATTTAGTGGAATTGTTTGAGGACATTACCAGTGCAGTAGATAACGGGGAGCCAATGGATGTGGTATATCTGGATTTCCAGAAAGCCTTTGACAAGGTGCCACACAAAAGGTTGCTGCATAAGATAAAGATGCTTGGCATTAAGGGTAAAGTAATAGCATGGATAGAGGATTGGTTAATTAATAGGAAGCAAAGAGCGGGGATTAATGGGTGTTTCTCTGGTTGGCAATCAGTAGCTAGTAGTGTCCCTCAGGAATCAGTGTTGGGCCCACAATTGTTCACAATTTACATAGATGATTTGGAGTTGGGGACCAAGGGCAATGTCTCCAAGTTTGCAGACGACACTAAGATGAGTGTTAAAGCGAAAAGTGCAGAGGATACTGGAAGTCTGCAGAGGAATTTGGATAGATTAAGTGAATTGGCTAAGGTCTGGCAAATGGAATACAATGTTGACAAATGTGAGGTTATCCATTTTGGTAGAAATAACAGCAAACGGGATTATTATTTAAATGAAAAAATATTAAAACATGCTGCTGTGCAGAGAGACCTGGGTGTGCTAGTGCATGAGTCACAAAAAGTTGGTTTACAGGTGCAACAGGTGATTAAGAAGGCAAATGGAATTTTGTTCTTCATTGCTAGAGGGATGGAGTTTAAGACTAGGGAGGTTATTCTGCAATTGTATAAGCTGTTAGTGAGGCCACACCTGGAGTATTGTGTTCAGTTTTGGTCTCCTTACTTGAGAAAGGACGTACTGGCACTGGAGGGTGTGCAGAGGAGATTCACTAGGTTAATCCCAGAGCTGAAGGGGTTGGATTACGAGGAGAGGTTGAGTAGACTGGGACTGTACTCATTGGAATTTAGAAGGATGAGGGGGGACCTTATAGAAACATATAAAATTATGAAGGGAATAGATAGGATAGATGCGGGCAGGTTGTTTCCATTGGCTGGTGAAAGCAGAACGAGGGGGCATAGCCTCAAAATAAGGGGAAATAGATTTAGGACTGAGTTTAGGAGGAACTTCTTCACCCAAAGGGTTGTGAATCTATGGAATTCCTTGCCCAGTGAAGCAGTAGAGGCTCCTTAATTAAATGTTTTTAAGATAAAGATAGATAGTTTTTTGAAGAATAAAGGGATTAAGGGTTATGGTGTTCAGGCCGGAAAGTGGAGCTGAGTCCACAAAAGATCAGCCATGATCTCATTGAATGGCGGAGCAGGCTCGAGGGGCCAGATGCCCTACGCCTGCTCCTAGTTCCTATGTTCTTATGGTCTTATAAGTGGAAGGATCTCATTTACACCAAGGGAACATTAATTGAATAATGTTCTTTGTAATCTTTTTTGAGTTAAACAGTTTGATAAGATTTTGGAACCAACACAAAAAGGGTCAAGCTGTCTGTCTGTACATCCCTTTTCTGAACAAAGATTTTTAGCAAACATGTACTTTTCAAACATTTCTCCTTAAAAATTTATAATAACAACAACACCTTCCTGTACAAAAAGTGGCCATCACTTGGGTTAAGGCCTGGTTAGCACTGGTGTCTCGCAACGTCAGAGACCCAGGTTCAATTCCGGCCTCGGTGACTGTGTGGTGTTTGCATTTTCTCTCCGTGTCTGTGTGGGTTTCCTCCAGGTGCTCCAGTTTCCTCCACAGTCCAAAGATGTGCAGTTTAGGTGGATTTACCATGCTAAATTTCCCCTCAGTGCCCAAAAATGTAGATTAAGTGAATAAGGGTGGGGGAGTGGGCCTCGGTAGGGTATTCTTTCAGAGGGTCGGTATAGACTCGATGGGCCGAATGATCTGCTGCACGTAGGAATTCTATGGATTACACGTCCTGAGGAAACATTCCTCAGGCCTTCACACAAATCTTTCACATTTCTTAACTCAGCATGGTTACATTGCTGTGGGGCCAATATGCCACTGAGTGTAAACCCACGGTGATGAAAATAGCAACGTCAGCAACTGTTCCTTGCTGCAACAAGAGCCAGCAGATAAATTCCAGAGGAAAACTACACATTCATGCCACAGTAACTCAGGTCTGAAACTCATTAAAGTTAGAGAACAGTAAAAAAGATGTTAAGGTATTTTGTGAGAATAGGCACAACTAATCATCATTTTGAAACCTATTAACTTGATTCAACAAGAAGGTCCTGCTTATGAGGTAACACCACTGTTGTTTAAACAATATTTTCGTACTCGTTCAAAGGTCACAGTACAGGAGGAAATGTGAAAATGCAAATAGCCAGTAGGTTACTGATTCCTGGATTTTAAATGTCAGTTTTAAATACAATAAATATCCTTCAATCAATGTTAACAATTTCACTAATGCAATTTTTACGAAATAAAAATGGGCATCTGACTAAAAGGCACAGCTACAAAAATTCTAACACGCCAACTGATACTCCACTTTAATGAGTTTGCCACGATCGCATGTGATGCTTGAAAAATTAGAGCAGCCAGATAGAAAGTTCAATGCTCTGATGCTACAATAAGGAACCCATTGAAAAAAAAGCCCTTGGGCTGTATACACCGGAATGTTTGACAAGAAGTACATTTTGCACATACAATCTGTAATTTGTAGTGGTGTGATGCACCAGAGTGACATGTGCTGCGTCTTATAAAACAACTGAACTGTATTGTGCTTTATGTAATGTCAAATCTGAGCTGTTATGTAAATTCATGTTACAAAATTGTCTCAACAAGAGTGCATTTGTGGAGAACAAAAATCCAGCCTGAAAAATGGCAAGCTCAAACAGGCAATAGAGTTCTCCTCGTCTTTTAATTAACTTTAGCTGTTTTGTCAGGCAGAACTTGAATATTGCTGCAATTAGAGACATGTCTTGTTCACTTTACGTATCTTTATTTTCTGTATATTGGGCAGATCGATAGTCAAAGAATTGTAAGATTAGTCTTTCCATGGTTCACGTCAAAATAAAGCATTTAGCTGTTTTAAAGGTGAACCCGATCAATGACTGTTAAAATAAATCTCTTAGCTGCAAAAGATACATGGCGCTCACTTGAACAACTGACCTAGCTATATCAATCAAAAATTGCCAATCCATATGACATAAGGACACGTACATTTCTAGCACCTCCCTATCTTTTCAGTCAGGTATAATTCATTTTCCAATGTAAAAAGTTGGGTGTCAGCAAACTAATTATGTTCTGAACTTTGACAAAATTGCAGAGTGTATTGATTCTAATTATGGCTATCCTGGTTACAGCATCAGGAAATATCTGGCTGATATGCAAGTACCCAGCACTTGGCATATACTAAGTGACTTCTCAGTTTTCAACGCCAGTCATTCCGATTTAAACTGCACATTACTAGAGTGCTCTTACCACAGGAGCCGCTGAAGAGCACAGCTGCAGTGCACAAATATTCATGCTCACAAACTTTAATGTTCAAGAGATTAGCGTACTGCTTCTTACTGAGTAATATTAGAGATTAACTACAAGCAGGCTTGCTGGGATCAGAAAACAAATGAAATACCTCAGAGGTTAAACATTACAGACTGAATTAGGGGTGTCTGGATAACATCTTCAGCAATCTCCAGCTTTGGTAAACATACGAGCGGGGAAGGAAATGGAGGGTTGCCGATTCAAAAATGCCATGGAAAAGAAAATTTCAGCTGAACTGGAAGTCAAATCCAAAATACACCCATCATCCCTCAATTGATCTGATTCACCCAATGCTTGTTCATCTTCTTCCTAAAGTTATTGATCTTAATCAGCCTCGATTGCTTCCTGGGCCAGTCCGTTCCAACTGCTTACCAATCTCTGCATGAAATAATTATATCTTTATGAGCTCGATTTCATGTCACGACCCCCCTGCCCCTCCTGTAAACAAACCCCTCCAGTCATGCACAGTTTATCAGAGTTACAGTTATTAAAACCATGAATATCTGAATCAGATCTCACCTCCGTCTACTCTTTTTTTATTCTTTCACAGGATGTGGGCATCATTGGTCATTGCCCATCCCTAATTGCCCTTGCAAAGATACTGATGAGCCACCTTCTTGAAGCACTGCGGCCCATGTGGTGGAGGTACACCCTTACTGCTGTTAGGGAGGGAGTTCCAGGATCTTGACCCAGTGACAATGAAGGAACAGCGAAGTATTTCCAAGTCAGGTTGGTATGGGACTTGGAGGGGAACTTGCTGACGGTGTCTTCCCATGCATCTGCTGCTCTTATCCTTCTAGGTGGTAGAGGTCACAGGTTCGAAACATGCTGTCGAAGGAGCCTTGGTGAGTTGTTGCAGTGCATCTTGTAGATGGTCCATACAGCTGCCCCATGTGTCGGTGGTGACGGAACAGAATGTGGCGGATGAGGTGCCAATCAAGTGGGCCGCTTTGTCCTGGATGGTGGCAAGCTTTTTGAGTGTTAGAATGGAAATCATCCAGGAAAATGAGGAATATTCCATTACTTTCCTGACTTGTGCCTTATAGATGGAAGACTTGTGCCTTATAGATGGAAGACAGACTTTGGGGAGTCAGGAGGTGAGTTACTCAATGCACATTGTCCAGCGTGTGGCCTATTGTTATAGTCACAGTATTTATATAGCTGATCCAGTTCAGTTTCTAGTCGGGTTATTGATATTGGGGGATTCAGTGATGGTAATGTAATTGAATATCAAGGGATCATTACTTGGCATTAGATGGGTAGTGCATTATGGTGTTTGATTATGTGTGTCTGTTGACTCTTTGTTGTTAGACAAACCTGGGTGTGGTTACAGAGAGAACTAAACTGAAACAAGACGCTGTAAGCATGAGTGCAACCATTTTTAAAAACATTGTAAATAAAACTTATGTTCAGGGATAGAAACTAGTGTGTCATCTCTGCATATCTCTGAGTCAGAGAACACAAAAGGTTGTCTTTGCTGCATCTTCTTCAGTGTCACAATTTCCTTGAACGACATAGAGTTCTCTGGATGGGGTGCGGTGTACATACTTCGTACCACAGTTATGATTATGATTGTTACATTGTTAAAATCAAGATGGATTAAATTCAATCAGCTTGAGACTAACCTTTTCCCAGTCGAATCAAGCTTCATTAAAAAGTAATCGTCAGCTATATCAATTAACTCAGGAGAACAGTTTGATTTCAGCACAATGGCAGAGCCTTTGCCTGATCTTCATTTCAAATCATTTTTACTCTGGAAAACATATCTTTGCACAATTCCCTTTCACGTTTTGGCAACAGGAAGGCTCTGATTATAGATAATAGTTCCAAGCTGTCACAGTCGAGAGATCCTTCTCTCGCACAAATAATGGAAGTCACTTACTCATGGGAGTCAGAACCTGCAACATGCTCTTTAGTGTCGGTGCCATCTTGCTTTGTTCCGCAAACAATTCTCTGGACTAGGAAATGTTTACAAAGGCTGGAAGCTGATTGCTGAAGATGTTATTCAAGGACCCCTAATTTAGTAATTTTAAAGTTTAACTTCAAAGGTATTCCATTTATTTTCTGATCTCAGCAAGCACTGCTAATCTCTAATATTGCTTTGAAAGAATCAATGCACTAAGCTGCTAAACATGTACAAAGCTCTGACAGCATGAATAATCAGTTGTGTTTCTCAGAGACTCCATTGTAACAGTATGAACCAGCCCTTGGGTGATTTAACATTCAGCTTGTGGCAATTAATTGGTTAAAACGAATCATTTAAACATCTTAACCGGCTGCACTGAATAATCCGACTCCCACTGCGACAGAAAATATGAGTGTTTCCACATGTACAAATTTCATCTGGTTGTTCAAAAGCTGCTCCACAGATGGTCAAGAACATTGTTGCATAACTAAGGAGGCACTAACATGTACATAGATTTCTAATTCATTAGGCGGCCAATTAAACTACATTGCCTGAAAATGTAATCTAATGCCTTGGATCTCATTACATGTGAAATTATGCCAGACGATGGTTGTACTTTTAATTAACCATTTGCAATATTTTAAGGACAATTAGGCCTATTTGAATGTTCCATTAATTATTGAATCATGTCATTGAATATTCAAATATGAAAATAAGTTTGGTGTTCGAACATCGATCTCGGAACAAAGAGGAGTCTGCCCACCAAACTGAAAGGCTATAGAGCAATTGTCCTGCCCACTTTGCTTTTCACAGATCAGACTTGGACTCTGTACCAGCATCATAACTTGAGCTGCCTTCAGAAGCTTCAGAATATCAAATGGCAGAGAAAAGCTGGCATTTTCACTATATTGGGGTAGGTGGTGGGATGTAGCAATCTAAGGTCCAGGTTATGCACTGGGGATATGGGTTCAAACCCCACCATGGTAGCTGGTGGAAGTTGCAGTAAATGAGTAAATCTGGAGTATAAAGCTAGTCTCAGTATTGGTAACTATGAAACAATCATCAATTGTTGTAAAAAAAACACCTGGTTCATTAATGTCCCTTTCGGCAAGGAAATCTGCCTACCTTACCTGGTCTGACCTGCATGTGACTCCAGATCCACAGCAATGTGTTTGACTCTGAAATGTCTGAGCATGCCACTCAGTTCAAGGACAGATAGGGATGGGCAGCCAATGCTGACCATGGCAGTGATGCCCACATCCCAAGAATTGATTAAGAAAAAAAAATTGCGACAGTCACAACATACCAACTAAAATCCTATCACACAGCGCTAATAATGAACATGCAATCTTCATCTCAAAGGACAGAGGAAGGCAGAGGTGAAAAGTGGAGATATTGGACGGCAGTTTCTCCATTATCAGCAATGGCTGATGTTGGGTGGGAATAGCGGTGTCCAACGGAAATAGTGGGTGGGATGCTCTGCCCCATTGCACCACATTTCTGCCTCACCATGCCAGCGGGATGCTCCATTACGCCAGTCGGTCAATGGGGTTTCCCATTGTGGGGCAGCCCAACACCGTTGGGAAACCCCGGGCTGCCGGCAAAACGGAGCATTCTGCCCAGCTTCTTTTACGTCTGGAAGTTAGAAAAAAATATTGCAGTCACAGGTTCCACCATGTATCGCTGGTGGGCAGCATCAGCCCTGCCAGCAAATCAGCGACTTGATAACTGGGGGACCATGGCTACCCCAGCACACAGCTAACAAACCAAGAAACAATCTTCACGAAGGTGCACACCCAGCATCTAGCTGGCATGCCTGGCAGCCCCCAGACACTACCCTCTTCCCCCTGAACACTGCATTTGCCTCAGAGTTCTCCAGGGAACTTGCCAAGTGCATGGCTTTCTGAGACCAGGCGTGCCTGATGTTGATCTGACAGCACACTGCTGTCCTTAGATTCTTGACATATTCCGGCCTTTGAGCCTGATAATTATATGTTAATTTATTACTGTGAGGTTCCCGATGTTTAACATCAGGATACACACCCTGTCACTGATGAAATAATGGGAAAATTGCTTTCTCCATTTTAGTCCCATTGAGAAATGCAACGTTGGCCATTTTGTGATATTTTCCGCTCCCGTCATCAAAACCGTCAACGAGAACAGGAGCGGAAAACCCTGACGCATTATATTTAACACTTACCCAGGAATAAATGATTAGCAACTCATGAGTTTGTTTCCCCACTTGAAGTTGTAGGATTATGCAATTCTCGGGCGGCACGGTGGTTAGCACTGCTGCCTATGGCGCTGAGGACCCGGGTTCGATCCTGACCCTGGGTCACTGTCCATGTGGAGTTTGCATATTCTCCCTGTGTCTGCGTAGGTTTCACCCCCACAACCCAAAGGTGTGCAGGGTAGGTGGATTGGCCACGCTAAATTGCCCCTTAATTGGAAAAATTAATTGGATACTCTAAATTTTAAAAAAGACTATCCAATTCAATCATTATAACAAGCAATTTAGTGTGGCCTATGCCCTTTACTGATGATCGAGGCTGCTCCTCTCGCTGCTACAGATTCTGACAAACAGCAGGTTGTTTGAAACAGATGTGTTATGTACTCTGGGATAACACAGGCTGCAACTAGATGCAGCTTTAACCAAAGATACTCCAGACCTGGAAGTTAGTTCAATTTGATTTATTGAACCAGTAGCACAGTTCTCTATGAGTTCGACTCTCTGCTAACCTAAGTGTTGTTACTCTGTCTGACTGAACCAGACTAGCTCTTCGCCACGTGCTGGAGGTGTGATATTGTATATGCACCCTGACTCACTCTGGCTCTTTCCACTGATGAATATCTACAGAGTGTGAGTGCCTCGTGCCTTTCATAGTGAGATACCACCCCCGAGTGTCCTGCCTGCTCATTGGTCATGTCCTGTACTCTGTGTTCATTAACTGCCTGTCTGTACATCATTATCTGCATGTCTGCATACCATGACAGACACCTTTTCAGTGGCTTCACACCTCCAAATGACAAAAAAGCAAGTGCTGAAGTAGTGGTGGAGAGTGGAAGTACATGTGGCCATACTGAAAGAAAATGTAATCAGAAAGTACACCGTTTGACTATGCCACGGGTGAGAAAGGTCAACAAGCAATCTTCCTCGCAGTTGTCGCATGACCACTGAGACTCTTTGACTCTGTTTCTGACAGGTGACCCAGTGAGTTATTGTGGTGTGTCTGCTAACATTCGTGAAAGAAACCCAGATTAAGTTCAGTGGTGCCGAGAATGTCAGCAAACTGAATAAATGAAATATACCTAAAAATAGGAGACTCTCTATCTCCGGTCATTCCATGGAGTCAGAAGTGGTCTGTTACTGTGACCTGTGCTATCAAATATAACTTGCCTTAAAAGGGGGGGGGAAATTCATGAACGAGAGCTGTCATTACAGCTGCATACTAGATCACGAGAAGTTATTCAATCATGAGTGAATGAAAGCAGAATCTGTGAAAATCTGCTGGAGGAATGAGTTGAAAATAACTTGCTCAAATGGGAGCAGATTATAACGCAAAGACATGGGAATAAAAACTATTTTTGCACCAGAAGTACTTATACAAATACAGGTGGTCACACTATAAAACGGCAGCAAGGATGGTAAGCCTCCATGGTTAGGCTTCCTGTCATAAATGCCTCAGTAATGTTTGTCACAATTAACACTAGTAGGCAAAAGAGACCGAGGGAACCACAAAATGCAGTGGCAAGCAGAATCACCACCACAAAAGAGCTGTCTAACAGAGATGCAAGATTTGCAGACTGTTACTGCAGGAATTTGAGGATACAGTTTTACATTGATATCTGGTAATGTAGGCCCTCCCCAGTGGTCAGCTCCTGAGGCAGCAATACAATCTGGATTAACCCAAAATATTCAAATTAGGCAGATCATGGTCAATTTGGCAGAGTCAGGATCAGGTCACCCAAGCAGCCATACCGGAGATAAAAACATTGGCCAAAGATATTGGAAAAAATGTCTGGTAAACATGCAGCTGTTTTGTGTATAATTAGAGCAGTAAATAATGTCAACAGTATGTCTGATTATTTGGAACAATATTTGCTGTAATTAGTACGAGAGCAAACCTGTACAATAATACCCCTTATGTATGGTTGTTTACCTCGGCATCATTGGTCCCTGGATTTTCCATAATCTACATTGCACTGCCTCCGGAGTGATAAATACGAAATAATTAATGTCAAGGCAGTAATTTCATCTGAGGAGCGTTAATGTTTATGAACTTCTCAAATGTTGCTGCTGTAGCTCATGATGTTACCAATATTCAATGCAACTCATTGGCTGCTGAAAAACTCATCCACACCTCTATTACCTCTAGATTTGGTTATTTCAACATGTTCCTGGGAGCTTCCCATATTCAACTCTGTAAACCTGAAAGTCATCCAAAACCCTGCAGCCCTTTCCTAACTCGCAATATGATCTATTCACACATCACTCCTGTGTTTGCTGACCGATAATGGCGGACGGTTTTGCAGAACATCCATTTTAAAATTCTTATCCCCTTGCTTCCAAATGTCTCCATATGGCCTCACCCCTCCCTATCTGTCATTTCTCCCAACCTTCCGAGATCTCTGCACCAATTCTGGCCACGTGAGCATCCACAATATTAATTGCTCCACCACTGGTAGTTACGCTTCCAGCTGCCAAGACCCTAAGTTCTCGAATACGCTTCCTAAATTTCACTTCTCCTTTTGCCTGAAAAGAAGCTCTTTGTAGCCACCAGCAATAATATCTCTAGGTGCTTTGTGTCAAATTTTGTTGCATGTTGCTCCTGTGAAGAACTTTTAACTCTTTTGTTACACTGAAGGCACCATCTAAATAGAATCTGTTTTGTTATACGAGCTGTCTTGCTACAAACACTAATCATAATGATGGATACCGAAAACATTGGAGATGTCACAAATGAGTGTTTTTGTAATAAAAGTACTGAATAAGCTGAAGAGGTCTGGCAACTACCTGGAGAGGGAAACACAATTAACATTTTGAGTCCATAGGACCCTTCTACAGAGGATGCACCCCCGGGGCATTCAAATTTAAAATCCCCATTTTCACTTCCGCAGTTTACTTTCCAGGCCCTATACCTGCATAATCTACAGCCATGTTAATCACAAGTTTCTATACAGGATGAATGAGAGTATATTCTAAATGGCGAGTGTGATGTTTTCTGTTTCGTCTGTCAGGATGTCTTGAGTATGTCATGTTGAACAAAGAATATCAAGCTTAGTAAATGAACAAAGCTGATTTATTCACTACTTTAATAAGATTCAAATGAGTTTCTAGCTAAAAAGTTATTAAATTAAACCAAGATATCTCTAACTAGTGATCTCTCAACTATGCAACTAATCTCTCACGCCTAAACACCTTCTCCCCGAATCCCAGGAGTCACATGATATTTATATATGACTGCTCCTTATCTCTATCTGGTGGTGAGAAGTATTAACATGAAATTGTTAAACCTTTGTTACATTCCTCATTCTTTGAAGATGTTTGGATATTACTACAAACATATATACATGGTAAGCAATGTATGCTCTATACATGTAAATAAATATTGTGTGTTAACAATTTTTAACTATTTTACAGTTCATAGATTGAGTCTATCTGGCTACCTTTTGATTCGAGTCAACCTTCCCATTCTTGTTTGTTCAGCAGCAGATGTTTCGGTCTTTTCCGGTGTGACTACATATCGCTTTCATGCTGTCGAAGTTATAGCAGTTGACTTGAGTGGCTCTGTGTCAAACTCAGTGTTCGGAAAGATCAGCTGATTTGCTTTCACTTTTAGAAGTGCTCTCCTGTTTTTTCTCAGAATAGAACCTTCGTTTGTCATCGCGACATACGAGTGTGGAGCTGGCAGGCGAATCACACATGCCATGCAGGACCATCCTCCATTAGGAATCTGCATCCTGACGTTATCACCTGGTTCTAGCTTTGCTAGTACCTTAGCTGTCCTGTTGTAATACTGTTGTTGCATCCGCTTGTTCTGCTTTATCATGTTCACAACATCTTCAGTATCAGGTCCTGCTATTTCTAAATATGTAATGTTGTATGTAGCTGTCGATTCAGCAGCAATTGAACTGGTGACAAACCTGTGCCTAATGGCATATCTTTGTAGTTGAGTAGAGCTGAGAATGGATCGCTTCCTGAATTCAATGATTTCTTTAGGAGTTTCTTAGTAATGTGAACTATTTTTTCCGCTTTTCCGTTCAATTTCATATGTAATGGGCTTGACGTAATTTGTTTACAATCATATTTCTATCCAATCGCAGCTGTCACAGCATGGACTGTTGTCTTTCATGACAGTGAATAGTAATCGGTTATTAGTAAATAATCTTTACCATGGAAGTAGAATAGATTGATGGCAACCTTTGACCATGGAGTCTTTACAAGATCATGCATCATCAATGTTTCTTTTTGTTGCTGTGACTGGTTGCGTTGACATGTTTCTCATTCTGACATGAAGTTAGTGATGTCTGCATTGATACCTGGCCAGTAGACTGACAGTCGAGTTCTTCATTTGCACTTTTCAATTCCCGAGTATCCTTCGTGAACCTTGGCTAGGATCGTTTGCGCCTTGGTGTAGTAGGAATCACTATGCGGTTTTGCCTTAGCAGGGATCCATTGATGTTGCTTAGCTCAGCTCGAATGTTGTTATAACTAGAACAATTTCCTTTAAGCCAACCATCTCTGATATAACGCATTACATGCTGTAATGTCATCCTTGGTGGTTTCTTCTTTTATTAATTTCATTTTTTAAAATCCGGGACAGGTAGATTTTCTTCTAATAAGTTAGCTTGAGCTTCTACTACTGGGACTACGTCGTTCATGCCAGTATCTTCTTCAGTTGCACGCTACAATGCATCAGCTACCACAAGGTCCTTACCGGGTGGACATACAAGCTCAAAATCATAATGTTGGAGTCTCATTATGATACATTGATAGAAGTGGACGATGATCCGTTTCTACAGAAAAGGTCGGTAACCCGAAAACATAGTTGTGGAACCTCTCCATTCCTGTGAGAAGACCTAGACATTCGTTCTCTAGCTGCGCGTAGCGCTGTTCGGTCAGAGTAATTGCTCTTGACACGTAGGCTATGGGTTGCCATTGCCATCAGAAGATTTCTGAAGTAACACAGCTCCAATGCCATCCTTACCTGCATCAGTTGATATTTTTCATTTCACTCAGTGGGTTGAAGAATGCTAGTAGTGCAGTTGTAAGTGCTGTCTTCAAATCAGACCACTCCTTTTAGTGTTCTTCTGTCCACGTGAACAGAATATTATTTTTTATCAGCTATCTAAAAGCTGTGGATCTTGAGGATAGGTTTGGAATAAAGTTTCCAAGGGTGTTCAAGACACCTGGCAGTCTGAGAACTGCTTTTTTGTCCTTGGGCAAAGACATCTTCTTAATTGTGGCAACTTTCTCGGTGTCTGGCTGCACACCTTGTGCAGAAACCTGGTCACCCAAAAATGTGAGCTTGGATATACCAAATTGGCATTTGATTCGATTGAGCTTCAAACCAAACTTGTCCATGCATTGCATTACTTGAAGAAGTCTTGCGTTATGTTCTTCCTGCGTTGCTGACCATATAATTATATTGTCAACTCAGACTCTCACACCTTGAATACCCTCAATCATTTGCTCCATTGCACGATGGAATATCTTGGAGGCTGATATTATACCAAAGGCATTCGGTTAAAACAATATCAACCATAGGGTGTATTGAATGTGCATAACTTTCTGCTGGTTTCATCCAGTTTTAGTTGCTAGAACCCTCTAGAGGCATCTAGTTTTGAAAAAACCTTGACGTGTACCAATTCACTTGCGATCTGTCCATGTTTTGGAATGGGGTAATGTTCCCGTTTCATATTATGATTGAGATGTTTCAATGCAGATTCTGAGATCTCCATTGGGTTTTTTGACAGATACCATTGAACCTAGTCAGTGGATTCTACCACATTTAAGATGATTCCCAGCTGCTGCATGCAGTTGAGTTCCTGTTTCAGGAGTTCTCTCAAGGAAGCAGGTCCCTTCTTTGATGGGTGAATAATTGGCTTGGCATTCTCCTTCAGCTGTATCTTGTACTTGAAAACGTACCCATTCCATGAAATCTGTTTGGAAATTTTTCAATTATGGCATCTATTTCATCTTGTGCATGGACTGAGAATTTGTCTGTTGTGTGAATTCTCTTCACCAGCTGCAATATCTCACATGCCTGCATCCATGTAGTGATGAACGCTTCGGTCCCACTCTCTCGAATTTTAAAGACATCTCCATGTATTTAACTTGTACAGTTAACCTGTTCACATCACATTAATAACATTGTCACTATTGTCACGTAACCAACACAGTCATTTTGGTTCAATTTGGCTAAGTCCAATTTATTAATCAAATTAGCATGAACACCGGTATCCAATTTGAATTGAACGTCCGTTCCAAAAATCTTCAATGGAATTGTCCACTCATCCTTACTTTTGACAATCAATACTGGCTTAAATTTTCCTTCGTAGAAGTAACCTTTGGAATAGCATTAATCTTTTCTACATTGCCGATAAAGAAAGTGTTTTCCAAGTCGTATACATCTGGGACAGTGTCAGGTCTGATCACTTTAACATAGAACATAGAACAGTACAGAACAGGCCCTTCGGCCCTCGATGTTGTGCCGAGCAAATGATCACCCTACTCAAACCCACCCTATACCCGTAACCCAACACCTCCCCCCTTAACCTTACTTTTTAGGACACTACGGGCAATTTAGCATGGCCAATCCACCTAACCCACACATCTTTGGACTGTGGGAGGAAACCGGAGCACCCGGAGGAAACCCACGCACACACGGGGAGGACGTGCAGACTCCGCACAGACAGTGACCCAGCCGGGAACCAAACCTGGGACCCTGGAGTTGTGAAGCATTTATGCTAACCACCATGCTGCCTTAATCGCACATTTATTTGCATTGACTACTTGGCAGTTAGGTCTTTGGTAACTGAACTTTTCTTTTTGTACTGTGGTGACGTACGGCATTGCGCAGTGAAAAGATTCTGTCTGTGACACTTCATGCATACTTTCCTGAAGGCGGGGCATTTTTTCACTGGGTGGCCATGGCCATGTTTGCACGTCATGGCATTGGTTACGTTATACGCAAAATGGGCACCGTCTGTAGCGCTGTTTTTTCAAGTGGGCCACGGTATCAATGGCATCAGCCACGTTGTTCATTTTTGCGCCACTTTTGCGAACCAACATTTTAAAGTATTGATTATCAAGTTCACTCGTACGAGGATAGCTTTTTCTGGCATTAATTTCTGTTGCCTGAACAATCTTTCACACAACTTTTCATTTTTTTAAATACCAAGTACAATCTGATCACGCAGAAGGGAGTCTAATAATAGCAAAAAATTACAGATCTGCGCTTTGAGCCCGAGATGTTACGAAACGGTCAATTGATTCACCTGCCTTTTCCGGAATATGTAATGTTCAAATGTTTCATTAATCTGTAGCTCCAAACGTATGTTGAACTTTTCTATAACTGTGTTATATTTCTTTTTATCAACTTAATTGTCAAAGTGGAATTAGTTAAATAATTCTAACTGTTAAGAACAGCGCAATCTTTTGCTGATCACTGGCCACTTCGAGGTCTGAGACTCAGAGGTACAGTTCAAACTGTTGTTTAAAATTTCTCCAGTTTGCATCTACTTTACCCGATGTCCTGAACTGCGTCGGGAGTCTGCAAACCCTCCATGAAGCTTCCACTGGGCTCTTCTTCGATGCACCTGGCTTCCACGAGGTCGATGCGATCGTAGTCTGGTTGACATTTTTGACCCCCTATCCTCACAAGTTTTTTTTTCCTCTGAGATTTTTCTTTCTCTCTTCAAACCTTACTACTACCTTATGAACCACACCTGGTACAATGTGATGTTCTCTGTTTTGTCTATCAGGATGTCTTGCGTATGCAGTGTTGAACAAAGAACATCAAGCTAAGTAAATTAACAAAGATTTATTTACACTACTTAGATTCTAACATGTTCCAAGGTAAAAGGTTATTAAATTAAACTAACGCTATCTCGAACTACAGGGGCGGAATAAGGGTCGGAGAATCGCCCGGAGCGGGCGTCAATCCCGCTCCTGCTGTGGCCCGAAATCTCCGCCACCTGGGAATCAACAGGGGCGGGAATTGCGCCACGCTGGTCCCCCCTTGGCGATTCTCCGGCCCGCGATGGGCCGAAGTCCCGCCGCTGACAGGCCTCTCTCGCCAGCGGGAATCAAAACACCTCTGGTGCCGGCAGGATTGATGGCGCGGGCGGGCGCTGGGGTCCTGGGGGGGGGGAGCGGGCGATCTGGCCCCGGGGGGTGCCCCCACGGTGGCCTGGCCTGTGATCAGGACCCACCGATCGGCGGGTGGGCCTGTGCTGTCGGGGCACTCTTTCTTCCGCCCCGCCATGGCCTTCACCATGGCGTGGGCGGAAGAGACCCCCTCCGCTGTGCATGCGCCGGTATTACGTCAGCAGCCGCTGGCGCACCGGCGCATGCATGGACTTCCGCCGTCCGAAGGCCTTTCGGCCGTAGCTGGTGGGGCACCAAAGGCCGTTCGGCGGAGCGGCAACACTCTGGCGCGGGCCTAGCCCCTCAGTGTGAGGGCTTGGCCCCTAAAGGTGCAGAGAATTCCGCACCTTTGGGGCGGCCCGACGCCAGAGTGGTTCACGCCACTCCAATACGCCAGGACCCCCCCCCCCCCCCCCCCGCCCCACCAGGGAGAATCCTGGCCCCGATGTCTCAACTACAAAATTACTCTCTCACGCCTAAGCACCTTCTCCCCGAAGTCACATGATATTTATACAACTGCTTCTTATCTCCATCTGGTGGGGAGAAGGATTAACATGAAATTGTTAACCCTATGTTTTATTACAATATAAGTATTGTTACAGTGAGAAGGTAGAAACAGTGGAGTCCCAAAGAGGCTCGAGGTCCATGTACATAAATCAGTGAAAGCCCATGGGAAAAAAAAAAATCAAAAATGGAATGCTGACCTTTATAGTCAGAGGATTAGAATTCTAAAGGTTAGCAGTCACCCTACAGCGATGCAAAGCCCCTGGTTAGACCACATTTAGAGTATTGCAAGCTGTTCTGGGCACCACACTTTCCAAAGTCTCCTTTGGCTTTGGAAGGAGTGCAGCCTAGATTTACAAGAAACCTGTTATCCAAGGGTTAAAATGTGAGGGGAGATTACACAAACTATTATTGTATTCCCTGCAACTCAGAAGATTAGGGGTGATCAGCTCAAAGTTTTCAAAATATTAAGTGAAATTAATAGGCTATATAGAACATAGAACAGTACAGCACAGAACAGGCCCTTTGGCCTCGATGTTGTGCCGTGCTTTGTCCAAAACGAAGATCAAGCTATCCCACTCCCTGTCATTCTGGTGTGCTCCATGTGCCTATCCAATAACCGCTTGAAAGTTCCTCAAGTGTCCGACTCCACTACCACAGCAGGCAGTCCATTCCACACCCTAACCACTCTCCGAATAAAAGAACCAACCTCGGGCATTCCTCCTATTTGATGCAAATCAGCTCCACTCCACCTCCCCTCCAACCACAAGCCCACAGCAGGGCTTGCAAGGTAGCATGGTGGTTAGCATAAATGCTTCACAGCTCCAGGGTCCCAGGTTCGATTCCCGGCTGGGTCACTGTCTGTGTGGAGTCTGCACGTCCTCCCCGTGTGCGTGGGTTTCCTCCGGGTGCTCCGGTTTCCTCCCACAGTCCAAAGATGTGCGGGTTAGGTGGATTGGCCATGCTAAATTGCCCGTAGTGTCCTAATAAAAAAGTAAGGTTAAGGGGGGGGTTGTTGGGTTACGGGTATAGGGTGGATACGTGGGTTTGAGTAGGGTGATCATGGCTCGGCACAACATTGAGGGCCGAAGGGCCTGTTCTGTGCTGTGCTATGTTCTAGATGGTCTCCGGACTACACGGGAACCTAGGGTGAACTAATTTCCACTGGTTGGGAGCATAGGACTCGGAGACGTGACTAGAGTCAGATCTTTCAGGAGGGAAGTGGAGAAGCACTCTACACACAAAGGGTGATAAAAATTTGAAATTTTCTTGCTCAATTAATTGTTAATTTTAAATATGAGATTCATAGATTTTTGTTAACCAAAGGTCCTAATGGAATAAAAGGCAGGTACGTAACATGTAGTCACAGAACAGCCATGATCTGACTGAATTGCAGAACAGGTCTTGACCTACTCTGTTCCTATAAAGACGTGGGGTTTGTTGGTTATTCTGAATTAGTTCAGTTATGTTAGTTCCTGATGAAGTAGTTAGCTATAGAGGGCTGCATCATCAATGCCCATTTTATTTCCTGCAGTAAATCCTTTTCCTGCAACATTTTGTGATATCCTAGATACTGGTCATTCCTTTCATTCACCCTTTATTTGTTGGTCAACATGGTTGGACTGTTATAATCTACTTTTAGACTGTACAATGTCTACAGTCAATCTGGAATAGTCAGAAATCCATTCCACGATGCCTGAATAATGAGGGCCTACAATAAAGTTGTATTTCTCAAGTAAAATAAAAATACTACCATTTGAAATCAGACATTCTTGAGTCTTTATTTCAAAATGTAAATTTGATCAGCTTTCCCAATTGGGTTAGAATACACACTGTACAGTTCCATTTTTATACACACGGTGGACTTCTAGGAACATAAAACAGACTAAGAACCACTAACGCACACCGTTAAACACATTTCAATTAGTGTTATAATTTCAGCTAATGTTTGCTGATGATTGCAGTTTTCAGTTCTATTTGCAACTCCTCAGGTAATGAAGCCGTCTACCTGCATGCAGCATGAATTCAGGTTTGAGCTGATAAGTAGCAAATAATATTCACACCACACGTGCCAGGCAATGACCATCTCAAAAAAATAACCCTCTTCACCACTCTATGAAATGCAATGTCAATTTGGCAATTACCATTGCTGAATGGCTAAGGGTTACCATCGACGAGAAGCTGTCTGGACCAGCCATATAAATACTGTAGCTACAAGAGAAGGCCAGAGGCTGGCAATTCGACATCCAAGATCTCATCTCCCGACTCCCCGGAGCCTTTCCATCACATAACCATAAGGCACAAGTCAGGAGTGTGATGGAATATTCTTCACCTATCTGAATAAGTGCAGCTCCAACAATACTGGAGAAGCTCAACATCATTCAAAACAGCCCATGATTGGCACACCATTCACCATATCAACCATTCACTCCCTCCGCCACTGCCACACAGTGGCAGCAGTGTGGACCATCTTCAAGTTGTACTGCAGCATCTTGACCAGTTTTAAAACAGTACCTTTCAAACCTGTGACCTCTGTTGTCTAGACAGACACGTGGGAACACCGATATCTCCAAGTCTCAAGCCGCTCTGACCCAGAAATATATTGCAGTTCTTTCATAGTCAATATGATTAAAATTTCTACCCAACAGGTGTACTTACACCACTCAGTCCGCAGTCGTTCAAGAAGATGGCTCATCACCACTTTCACACGGCAAATAGAGATGGGCAGCACATATTATAGAATTTACAGAACAGAATGAGGCAATTCAGCCCATCAAGTCTGCACTGGCCCTTGGAAAGAGCACCCTACTTAAGCCCAGACCTTCACCCCATCCTGCAACCCAGCAACCCCACCCAATTCTTTTCAACACTACGGGCAATTTAGCATGGCCAATCCACCTAACCTGCACATCTTTGGGCTGTGGGAGGAAACCGGAGCACCCGGGGGAAACCCACACAGACACGGGGAGAACGTGCAGACTCCAAACAGGCAGTGATCCAAGCCGGGAATAGAACCGGGGACCCTGGAGCTGTGAAGGGACAATGCTAACAACTATGCTGCCGTGCCGCCAGCATCAATCCAATGGACCAAATGGCCTCCTTCAGTGCCATTCTGGCTCTAACTCTACATTTCATGAATTGAAAGAAAAATATACACATCAGCAACTAATCCATTCCAGCTCTTCTCTTCTCAGGGTGCTCACTCTTTCTAATTCAACAGGATTAATGCTATACTAGTGACAGATTTAGTTCATCGAACACATATTAAACCAGTATCCATAAATGGTGAAATTAGAAGTGAGGTGTGCACTCCCTGTGCACCAGAGCTGGGACCCCAGTATGCCATATATAAAAGCATATTGACATAGAATTTATAGTGCAGAAGGAGGCTATTCGGCACATCGCGTCTGCACCGTCCTTGGAAAGAGCACCCCACTTAAGCCCACACCTCCGCCCCGTATCCATAACCTAGCAACTCCACCCAATCCCTTTGATCACTGAGGGCAATTGATCATGGCCAATCCACCTAACCTACACGTCTTTGGGTTGTGGGAGGAAACCGGAGCTCCCAGAGGAAACTCACGCAGACACGAGGAGAACGTGCGGACTCCACACAGACAGTGACCCAAGCCGGGTATCGAACTTGGGACCCTGGAGCTGTGAAGCGACAGTGCTAGCCACTGTGCTACCGTGTCACCCTATAGCTAAGCTAAATGTGCAGAATGGGCCCATGATACATTTGAGGCATAAGTAGTCGGAAAAGTTCCAGAGAAGGCGCTGCACACAATCTGGTCTCCAAGCCACAGGATCACGCTGTTCGTGAATTTAAAAAGATTTGAAGATGCTGATAGACGGTGCTCGTAGTTAATAATCATGTCTCCTTTTTCAGGCACACAATTAATGTAAAACAGGATAAAATATAAATATTGACTGGTTACAATATCATTTTAAAGCTCAAGATTGAATTTAAATTAAGTAGATCAACATATGAAGAGTTTGATTAAAATCTGCTACATACCAGAATTCATTGACTTTTCCAACTACAATCCAGTGCAATGTTACACAACCAAAGCCAAGCAACTCATGCCATCATGGAAATCAGAAAGGTCACTTCATGTATTAATCATTTTTAAAAGGTGCTCAATAAAACTGAAGTCAAAAACATTTCTGAAATATCAATGGAATGTGAAATATCTTCCACAAAAGCCAATTCTTAACCCACATGTACCGCCAACATCAGCAGGTTTTCCCATTTTCATCGTCAAGTTCAATGATCACGTATACTGCACATTTCAGGTAGTTAGCAGTAATTACTGAAGGTACCTTTCTCAAAATGCATACTACAATGATGGGAATTATTTTTCAAACACAATTCTGAAATGTCAGACAATGAGCTGTCATTGTACAATGTTTTGCAGTTTGAAGGCTTTCCCATCATGCAGTAGTTTTCATGAAGTGGCTTCTCTTAAAAATAAAAGCACAAACATTACCCAAGATTCCCACAGTTGTGGAATGGTACCTTCGCTTATGTCATCAAGACAATGTTCACACAAAGGAAGCTTCTCGTTGTGACCAGACAAGTATTTTCATCCGAAAATTCAGCACATCAAGAAAACACAGGCTGTCAAGCCGGTTGTTAGATCAGCTGAGGTCACTACTTGTGCGTGTTCAAAGAAAGGTCATCCTTTATAAATACTTACACAGGACAGTTTTACAAAGGCAACAAAATCAATGAGCTACACTATTAACAGGTTCATTTCCAGCTTTGTAGATTGAAATTAAACCAAGGACAGATCTTGAAATGATGTAAAATACAAATCTTCCAGGCCGTTTATAAATAATACTTAAATCATTATAATCTGATCATTCACAAGGCAGTACATCCCAGAAGAGATTCAGAACAGTTCACATTTATACAGAAATTATTTCCAAATATTAATACATAAAACCAGTGGGTTTTGGCTATCTTGCACACCATTTAAAATATATACATTACATACAGCAGGATGTTATTTAACTTCCCTTAGAAATAATTCTCATTGCAGCACAATAGCTGCTGCAAAGTAAGTAATTTATTCGGAACCTGATGTGAAAACTAAATAGTTAACCGTTTAGTTAGACGGGTTCCTTCCCGGCACTAATTTCTGGACAGTAGCTTTTAAAAATACGAATGATCTCTGCCGATCGTTTTGGCCTTCTCTGCTCCTCAGTGGGTGTCAGTCATCTTCAGTAATTCCAGCAATGCCCCAACTGCTCCAAAATAACCCTGCAAGATGAAGAGGGGACAGATATAAATGGTGGCTTTTGCCTAGGATGATATTTTTAGCATACAATTTATTCAACACAGGGCAAATTGCAGTAATCCCCGACATCATACACATACAAAATATCTGAGCCGCGTCTGTGCTACCGAGATCAAATATCAAGTGTATGAAGTAATCTTTTTCTTGATTTATCTTATTTTTCTCATTTAGCCCCTCTTATTTGACCCCTAGTAACAGAAACACCATCCACTATTCCACCAGCTGGTAATTACACAGGGAACCCCTTGACAAGCTCCTGCTACTTTGTTATGTAAAAGTAGTACAGGTTTGTACAACCTCACTTTAGTATCTGCTGTGCGAAAATGCCAACAATCCCACATTTTGACACACGATGGTGCAATTTATACTTCAAAAGGGTTTACTTAGATTTTGCAGCAAACAATTTCTGCAGTGTGACATTCATATTCCACACCTACGTACACATTAAAGAAATCTTTATTTATTCAAATTCACGGGCAGCACGGTAGCTGTTGCTTCACAGCTCCAGGTCTCAGGTTCGATTTCCAGCTTGGGTCACTGTCTGTGTGCAGTCTACAGGTTCTCCTTGTGTCTGCGTGGGTTTCTTCCGGGTGCCCCAGTTTCCTCCCACAAGTCCCGAAAGAAGTGCGGTTAGGTAATTTGGACATTCTGAATTCTCCCTCTGTGTACCCGAACAGGCGCCGGAATGTGGCGACTAGGGAGTTTTCACAGTAACTTCATTGCAGTGTTAATGTAAGCCTACTTGTGACAATAAAGATTATGTTATAGACTGGGTGTTGATGGCAGAGAGGGTCAAGAGCTCCTAAACAGTGTTCACAAAGATTTTCTACAACAGTATGTTTCCAGTCCAACAAGAAGGGAAGAACTGCTGCACGTGGTTCTTGGGAATGAGATGGCCCAAGCTGATCAAGTGTCAGTAGGAGAACACTTAGGGGGCAGTGAGCATTGCATCGTAAGATTTAGGTTGGCTATGGAAAGGACAAAGAACGATTTAGAGTAAAAATAATTAACTGGGGAAAGCCAACTTCAATGGAGGTAAGAATGTACCTGATCCAAATAAATTGGAATCAAAGGCTAGCAGGAAAGCAGTAGCTGAACAATGGGCAACTTTCAAAGTAGTGATGGTTCAGGCACAGTCAAGGTATAATCACTCAAAAGCGAAAGATAGGGTGAATTAATCCAGAGATCCCTGGATGACAAAAGGGACAGAAATCAAGATGAAGATTTTTTTTTATTTTTTATTTTTTAAAAGGTGCAGTTTTGACAGATGTTGGCTGTATAATACAAATGGAGAACCAGGCTGAATATAGAAGGTTCAGAGAGGAAGTGAGAAATCAAATAAGAGAAGCAAAGAGGAAGTATGAAAAGAGACTGGCAGCTAACATAAAAGGGAATCCCAAAGTCCTCTATAGGCATATAAGTAATAAAATGGTGGTAAGAGGAGCAGGGCCGATAAGGGACGAAAATGGGGATTTACACATGGACTGAGATTAGCTGAAGCATTAAATAAATACATTTGAGACTGTTACTCTTCGTGCCATGTATTAATGACCGAGACTTTGGTATGCAGGACACAATTTTAAAATGTGCGGATGATATAAAACTTGGAAACATTGTTAACTGTGAGGAGTATAGTGTAGAAATTCAGAAGAAGCTCTAAATACGTTGGTGGAATGAGCAGACAAGTGGCAGGTGAAGTTCAATGCAGAGGAAGGTAAAGCGATTCAGTTTGGTAGCAAGATCATGGAGACACAATTTAAAATGAAGAGTACAACTCTGAAGGGAGTGCAGGAGCAGAGACACCTGGGTGCATATGTGCACAAATCATTGAAGGTAACAAAACAGATTGAGAGCACTGTTTATAAAGCATACAGTATCCCAGGCTTTATTAAGAGGGGTGTGGAGTACAAGAGAAGGAGATGTTTAACTTATATTCAGCAATAGTTTGGCTTTGGCTGATGAATTGCATCCAGTTCTGGTCGCCGCACTTTAAGAGGAAGAGGTGAAAGCACCAGAGAGGGTACAGAAAAGATTCACGAGAATGGCTCCAGGGATATGGCTCCAGGGATTAGGAACTTCAGTTATGAAGATGGATTGGAGAAGGCAGAGGAGAGATTTGATAGAGGTATTCAAAGTCATGAGGTGTCTGAAAGAGTAGATGGGAAAATCTGTTTCTACTCCTGGAAGGATCCAGAACCATAGGGCACAGACTCCACTAATTGTCAACAGCAGCAAAAGCGACAAGAGAGATTAACATCTTTGTGGAGAGAGTGGTCAAGGCTTGGAATATACTGCCTGAGAGTGCAGTGGAGGCAAATTCAATGGAGGCATTCAAAAGGGGAAATAGAGGGGGTGGGGGCACGGTAGTAGTGATTAGCACTGCTGCCTCATGGCGCCGGTACACCAGGTTCGATCCCGGCCCTGGGTTACTATCCATGTGGAGTTTGCACATTTTCCCAGTCTTTGCGTGGGTCTCACCCCCACAACTCCCAAAAATGTGCAGGGTTGGCCGACTGGCCATGGTAAATTGCGCCTTAATTGTTAAAAAAATTGGATACTCTAATTTAAATAAAAACATAATGGAATTGGACTGTTATCTATAAAAGAAGCATGTGTAGAATTACGGGGAGAAGGTTAGAGATCGGCTCCAAAGGATATGTACATTTGGAGAGCTGAACGGGAGGAGGAGCGGCGGGGGAGCAAGGAAGGGAGGGCGGGGGAGCAAGGAAGGGAGGGCAGAGGAGAAAGGAGAAGGGGGAAGGAAAGAGAGATAGGCAGTACAGTAGCACAGTGGTTAGCACTGTGGCCCCACAGCACCAGGGTCCCAGGTTCAATTCCCCACTGGGTCACTGTCTGTGCGGAGTCTGCACGTTCTCCCCGTGTCTGCGTGGGTTTCCTCCCACAGTCCAAAGATGTGCAGGTTAGGTGGATTGGCCATGCTAAATTGCCCTTAGTGTCTAGAAAGGTAAGGAGGAGTTTTGGGTTACGGTGGAAGTGAGGGCTTAAAGTGGGTCGGTGCAGACTCGATGGGCTGAAAGGCCTCCTTCTGCACTGTATGTTCTATGGAAAAAGGAGGGCAAAATGAGAGTGCAGAGAAAAAGGAGAAAGAGCGAGAGATGGAAAGAGCTGTAGGGAGGAGTGGGAGAAGAGCTGGACTGAGAAAGAGGAGATACAGGAGTTGGCTGTTAAGAACACATTTTTTTTCAAGTTGGACATTCTCTCTCACGTGCTGGCATTATCTGGTGAAATTGGTTCTTTTTGCAACAGCGGAGGAGATAAAATATGTCAATTTCCTTGTTTGTGGTTCTGTGTCAGAGTTCTAGTCGTTGGGTGGAATGTGATGATGTGGGTTCTACTGGTTTCTTTGGCTGTATGTGCAGTAATTTGCATTTTGCCCAAAGATATGTTTGCAATGCTTCTGTTCTTGCAGGAAGTGGATATTCAAGTTTTTTTTCATGCCAATTTGTTATGTAGCAGTACAGACATAGTAATGCAAATAATATGGTCCTAATTGTTTCAATACTGCCATGCAATATTTGCAACAGTTCGACTACAAGACATTTTGCAATGTTAACTCCCACTTCAGAGAATTCAATCTTCAATTTCTAAAAGCATTTTTTTGTTTCCCCTTCATATACACACTTTGTTAGCTTTCTCACTTTCATTTTTTGTGTTTTTAACATTTAAAAAAAAATCTTCCGAGGTACCACTGTCGCAAGGTACACTGGGTTACTTTAACTGATGGGCCTCTGTTTTTGTGCATTTGCTTTTGCTGAGACAATGGATTGGATTGGTTTAGATTGGATTTGTTTATTGTCACGTGTACCGAGGTACAGTGAAAAGTACTTTTCTGCGAGCAGCTTATCTCCTGCCCGATGGAAAAAGTTGGAAGAGTGAGTAAGCCGGGTGGGAGGGATTTTTGATTATGCTGCTCGCTTTCCCCAGGCAGCAGGAGATGTAGATGGAATCAATGGATGGGAGGCAGGTTTGTGTGCTGGACTGGACGGTATTCACGGCTCTCTGAAGTTTCTTGCGGTCCTGGGCCGAGCAGTTGCCATACCAGGCTGTGATGCAGCCCGATAGGATGGGATGCTTACTCTGGTGATGCAGCATCTCAGTTGTGTAAATACAGTTTGCTGTTCTCCACGGGTGGGAAACAGTTGCTCACCTTCTGAGAGACGTGGACTGGTGTGTTGCATAGGGCCGAGTAGAGGTGGCTTCGCCATTTGATGCAACTTCCCACAAGGCTCAGCTCGTCACATAACCTTATGCCTACAGCTCCATCTACTGGTGTGATACCTTTGCCATCTCATAGCACTGAAATCCGGAGGATTTGCCAGCCAATTTCGGACTCGATACAATGACAGTAACAATAATGACCTCGTTGCACCCGTCCTGATGCAATAATACCTGGACTTAAGATATTTAGCTCATTCATGTATTTGGTAAATTAAACTCCAGTCTAGCTAATTGAATAACCCTATTCCAAAGTTAGATTTATAGCAGGCACCCTCCTTGACATGAGTTTCCACAGTCTGCGTTGTGACTCCACATGGCTCAATGAATTAAATTAGATGCCAAAATTAAAACATTTAGAGCGTGCTCCGGTTTCAATTTCTTCAGCTAAAACTAACCCAACTAATGCTGTAACACTGTATTGTTGCTACTCACCTCATGTTCCAAGAACAAGGCTTTCAACTGTCCATTGGACCAATAATCCATAGCATAAGCTAGTAACTTCATGGAGACCATATTGATTCTCAGGAAGTTTCCAACAAACACCACCCTGTCGATGTTCTGCAATAAGGACATGACAGAGAAAATTAGGATTACAACAAAATCAATGTGATTAATTTTAAGAAAACTGTATTGGATAATCGTGTTGCCAGATATTGGGATAATCAGATGAGGAAGATCCTTTACTTTGTCTCTGATATGCATGGGGTAGGCTTTCAACCGAGAGACTGGTAAGGTCATAACGGGCCTCAAGTGTCACCAAATGCAGATGGGGCTGGGGGAGAAAAGAAAAAGCAGCCAGGATTTCTGTTCCTGATCCCTGCTAGAAAACTGCACCTAAAACATTGGGAGGGTACAACTGGGTCCAATAGCAGACTGATGTTTACGTCCAGGGTCATATAATTAGGATGGCCACCCCTCGCAGCACAGTCTCCAGACCATGGTAACTTATGGACGAGTCTGCTAGTCTTAGAGGAGGGCAAAATGGGAGCCCTAATCTCCAGTTTCTTCCTTTGTTTTCAAAAGCTGTGTAATTGTTGAATTACTTTGAAGGAAAATGCAAGTGGAGGGGCGGGGGGAAGGGGGTCCTTGAGGTGAACCCAGACATCAGATCATTTTTTGGCAAGGACCCCCCCCCCCCCCCCCCCCCCCTTCCCCCCGCGGGATGTCCTGGTTCACCTCATATTCCACTGAACTACTTGGAAGATAGTGCTCTCCCCAAACATTTACATGATCTCCACTGGAACATAAGAACATAAGAACTAGGAGCAGGAGTAGGCCATGTGGCCCCTCGAGCCTGCTCCGCCATTCAATGAGATCATGGCTGATCTTTTGTGGACTCAGCTCCACTTTCCGGCCCGAACACCATAACCCTTAACCCCTTTTTTCTTCAAAAAACTATCTATCTTTACCTTAAAAACATTTAATGAAGGAGCCTCAACTGCTTCACTGGGCAAGGAATTCCATAGATTCACAACCCTTTGGGTGAAGAAGTTCCTCCTAAACTCAGTCCTAAATCTATTTCCCCTTATTTTGAGGCTATGCCCCCTCGTTCTGCTTTCACCAACCAATGGAAACAACCTGCCCGCATCTATCCTATCTATTCCCTTCATAATTTTTTATGTTTCTATAAGATCCCCCTCAACCTTCTAAATTCCAATGAGTACAGTCCCAGTCTACTCAACCTCTCCTTGTAATCCAACCCCTTCAGCTCTGGGATTAACCTAGTGAATCTCCTCTGCACACCCTCCAGTGCCAGTACGTCCTTTCTCAAGTAAGGAGACCAAAACTGAACACAATACTCCAGGTGTGGCCTCACTAACACCTTATACAATTGCAGCATAACCTCCCTAGTCTTAAACTCCATCCCTCTAGCAATGAAGGACAAAATTCCATTTGCCCTCTTAATCACCTGTTGCACCTGTAAACCAACTTTCTGTGACTCATGCACTAGCACACCCAGGTCTCTCTGCACAGCACAATGCTTTAATATTTTATTGTTTAAATAATAATCCCGTTTGCTGTTATTCCTACCAAAATGGATAACCTCACATTTGTCAACATTGTATTCCATTTGCCAGACCCTAGCCCATTCACTTAACCTATCCAAATCCCTCTGCAGACTTCCAGTATCCTCTGCACTTTTCGCTTTACCACTCATCTTAGTGTCATCTGCAAACTTGGAGACATTGCCCTTGGTCCCCAACTCCAAATCATCTATGTAGATTGTGAACAATTGTGGGCCCAACACGAATCCCTGAGGGACACCACTATCTACTGATCGCCAACCAGAGAAGCACCCATTAATCCCCACTCTTTGCTTTCTATTAATTAACCAATCCTCTATCCATGCTACTACTTTACCCTTAATGCCATGCATGTTTATCTTCTGCAGCAGCCTTTTGTGTGGCACCTTGTGAAAAGCTTTCTGGAAATCCAGATATACCACATCCATTGGCTCCCCGTTATCCACTGCACTGGTAATGTCCTCAAACAATTCCACTAAATTAGTTAGGCACGACCTGCCCTTTATGAACCCATGCTGCGTCTGCCCAATGGGACAATTTCTATCCAGATGCCTCGCTATTTCTTCCTTGATGATAGATTCCAGCATCTTCCCTACTACCGACGTTAAGCTCATTGGCCTATAATTTCCTGCTCTCTGCCTACCTCCTTTTTTAAACAGTGGTGTCACGTTTGCTAATTTCCAATCCACCGGGACCACCCCAGAGTCTAGTGAATTTTGGTAAATCATCACTAGTGCATCTGCAATTTCCCTAGCCATCTCTTTTAGCACTCTGGGATGCATTCCATCAGGGCCAGGAGACTTGTCTACCTTTAGCCCCATTAGCTTGCCCATCACTACCTCCTTAGTGATAACAATCCTCTCAAGGTCATCACCTGTCATAACCTCATTTCTATCAGTCACTGGCATGTTATTTGTGTCTTCCACTGTGAAGACCGACCCAAAAAACCTGTTCAGTTCCTCAGCCATTTCCTCATCTCCCATTATTAAGACTCCCTTCTCATCCTCTAAAGGACCAATATTTACCTTAGCCACTCTTTTTTGCTTTATATATTTGTAAAAACTTTTGCTGTCTGCTTTTATATTCTGAGCAAGCTTACTCTAATACTCTATCTTACTCTTCTTTATAGCTTTTTTAGTAGCTTTCTGTTGCCCCTTAAATATTTCCCAGTCCTCTAGTCTCCCACCAATCTTTGCCACTTTGTATGCTCTTTCCTTCAATTTGATACTCTCCCTTATTTCCTTAGATATCCACGGTCGATTTTCCCTCTTTCCACCGTCTTTCTTTTTGTGGGTATAAACCTTTGCTGAGCACTGTGAAAAATCGCTTGGAAGGTTCTCCACTGTTCCTCAACTGTTCCACCATAAAGTCTTTGCTCCCAGTCTACCTTAGCTAGTTCTTCTCTTATCCCATTGTAATCTCCTTTGTTTAAACACAAAACACTAGTATTTGATTTTACTTTCTCACCCTCCATCTGTATTTTAAACGCCACCATATTGTGATCGCTCCTTCCGAGAGGATCCCTAACTATGAGATCATGAATCAATCCTGTCTCATTACACAGGACAAGATGTAGGACCGCTTGTTCCCTCGTAGGTTCCATTACATACTGTTCTAGGAAACTATCGCGGATACATTCTATAAACTCCTCCTCAAGGTTGCCTTGACCGACCTGGTTAAACCAATCCACATGTAGATTAAAATCCCCCATGATAACTGCTGTACCATTTCTACATGCATCAGTTATCTCTTTGTTTATTGCCTGCCCCACCATAACGTTACTATTTGGTGGCCGATAGACTACTCCTATCAGTGACTTTTTCGCCTTATTATTCCGGATTTCCACCCAAATGGATTCAACCTTATCCTCCATAGCACCGATATCATCCCTAACTATTGTCCGGATGTCATCCTTAAATAACAGAGCTACACCACCTCCCTTACCATCCACTCTGTCCTTCCGAATAGTTTGATACCCTCGGCTATTTAACTCCCAGTCGTGACCATCCTTTAACCATGTTTCAGTAATGGCGACTAAATCATAGTAATTCACGATGATTTGCGCCATCAACTCATTTACTTTATTCCGAATACTACGAGCATTCAGGTAAAGTACACTTATGTTGGTTTTTTTACCTCTGTTTTGAATCTTAACATCTCCAGTTTACTCCTTTTAGTATTACTGGGCCTATCCACTGAGCTCCCCTCAGTCACTGTACCTTGTACTGTCGCCCTTTTTGATTTCTGACTATGTCTTCTCTGTCTTGCACTTTCCCCCATACTTCCTTTTGCTTCTGTCCCTGTTTTACTACCTTCCAACTTCCTGCATCGGTTCCCATCCCCCTGCCACATTAGTTTAAACCCTCCCAAACAGCTCTAGGACATCGGTTCCATAAACAATGAAAATAGATATACAAGCACGTGATGTATTTCCGTCCAACTTCTTGGTCTATTTTATTACAGGGGTAAAACAGCTACTTTTAAAATGGCTTGACATGCCGAGTAAAATAACCGGGCTAAGGAATTTAATGCGAACATGTTAAGTATTTGCAAAGTAGCTTGGGAGTATAATTTTGAGGCCAATGTTTTGAATTGGAATCATGCTGACCACAATGCAAGCACAGACAAGGCCAAATCCCAGAAGCTGTCAAAAGGACAAGCTTCCACCCTTCACATTCTGGAGACCGGCAACATATATTTTCAACTGTCTCAATATGGTCGTTGAATCTTATGGTGCGATAGAAGCAGGGCATAGTGTTATAAATATATTTATTGCATTCCTTTTGATGCATACAGACATTAAATTAAAATGAAGAATGACAAGTTATAATACAAAAGTCCACATCTAATGTTTCCTTACAAAAACAGCAGTTTGTGCAACACAGACAGAAAACTTGCAGCAGAGTCCAAGATGACTGTCCCTGCACTTTGATAGCCCTGTACAATGCTGCTTGATCTCCATGCTACAAGGCAACACTGTAAAGAAGCTCAAAGCACAGAGAACATGTAGAGACTGATCTGTGCAGTTTAAAAGGTCTTCACCTTGGATTTTTAAAATTTTTTATAAAGACAGACTATGCAAACATCATCGATGATATTCCAGAGATTTGTATCCTGCAGTGTCTTTGTCTACTGAGCAAAAAGCGCAAATGTTTTCTAATTTCTGGTGTGAGGCACTAATTCAAATACTGCGGCAGGGTGTCTGGGAGGTCAGGAATGGTGTGTGCAAAGCAAGCAGCCAGGCCTCATTTCAATAAATATGGTCAGACTCTGGCTTGAACGTGGTTGACAGACAATGGTAGGAATTTGGGTGGCTTGAGGCTGCAGCGAGCGACCTGTGGGATAGGGTGTGTGATTGGGTGCAGGGACAAATCCTGGGACACACCCACTCATCCAGGCCTACTGAAGGCCTTAAGAAGAAATATTGTGCCCGGGCCACTTTGGATCATAATCTCCATCCCAACAGGTGTGACATGATGGAGAAGCTGTTGCTGTTCTTGCATGCAGGTTTCCACCTTAAATTGCACATCATCAGGACCCAGGCTACATGTTTAAAGAAGGACCTGCTTCCTTCCTGCAGGACATCCTCCTCGTTGCTTGTTCAAAAGAGGTGGTCAATACCTGGACAAGTGAAGCCAACAAGATCACTGAGCTGTCTCTTCAGCCTTTTGTCAGTTGAGGACTTTTTAGTAAAAATTGGGGCCACAATGTCAGTTACCCAGGGGAAAATAGTGTGAGTACTGTGGGAAGTTGTAGAGTAGCAGCTAAAAAATAACTCGCAAGTCAACAAGTAATGGATACGGTGAAGAGTGCAGGATTCCGGAGACACGCCTGCTTGCTACATCAGTCAGTGGGAGGATGCATTTCCTTTGCTCAAGCGTGATGCACTGGTCCATTGCACAACCTCTGATAAGCAGAAAGCAAAGTGAACAGTTCTGAAAGAGAATCCCAGAGCACTTCGACAAGAGTGAACTGATAAAAGAGAGCCATGATGGATGTTGAGATTAGATCATATCTGACCAATTTAGTTGAAATATTGGAGGAGGTCACTTGCATGGTACGAGCGATAAAGGTGGGGTAAGTGTCAGAGGATCTAGGGGATGGAGTGTTGGAAAGAATTTTAAAATCAACGTTATTGGACCTTGAAATAGTAGTGGATTGTTGGTTTAATATTATAGGGTGTGTTACTGCAGTTACAGCGTTTTGAGAATATTCTTATATGGGTTTGATTTTTGGTCAGAAGGGGGCTGGTGGGAGAAATTTAACTCTATTTACCAGTTGGAAGATTAAAAAGTGCCTGTTTTTAATGATTGGCACAAAACTGCTCATTCTTTGTTTGTCAAGTCTATGATTGAAGATTGAATTCATTTGAACTGATAAAAGAGACCTATGATGGATGTTGAGAGTTAAGACCATATCTGACCAATTTAGTTGAAATGTTGGAGGAGGTCACTTGCATGGTGAACAGGGGAATGTCAATGGATGTTAACTGGATGGGCTTCAGGAAAGTATTTGATCAGGTTTAGGGCAAAACATTTAGCAAATATGATAGCATATAGAATTGGGAGTAACCTTGTGAAATGGACTATGAATCGATTGGGAAAGAGTTAACATAGAAAAGGAAGTGACTGAATTTATTCAGATTGGTTACTCAGATGTGGCAAGAGATGTTTCCCCGAGGGGATTGGTGTCTGGGTCTCAAACTTTTCACCACATACGTTAACTGATTAAGAAAAGAAATAGAGAGAGCACTGCATATCCAAGTTTGAAGATGAGATTAAGTTGGAAGGCACAATAAATTGTGCAGATGGAAGCAGAAAGTTACAGGGGATTAGATAGATTAAGTGAATAGTTTAAATTACAACAGATTGAGTTCAACATGGAGAAGTTCGCGGTCATCCACTTTAGGTCCAAGAAAGACTAATCTTTTAATATTTTTTAAAAGTGAGAGATTAGGAGCTGTGGATGACATTGCTGGAAAACTCTTAAAAGTTAGTCGATCCCGTCCCCGGGTCACTGCAGTTTACACATTGTCCCGTGTCTGTGTGGGTCTCACCCCCAAAACCCAAAAAGGTGCGCAGGGTAGGTAGATTGGCCACGCTAAAGTGCCCCTTAATTGGAAAACAATAATTGGGTACTCTAAATTTTATAAAATAAATTCAAGAGTAGGACACACAGTAGCGAGATCAGAAAGCTCAGAAAATCTGATGTTGTCTCCCCTGAAACATTGTGGATTCTGGGACAATTGAGATTTTCAATATTGTGAAGGGTAGACATTTTTGAAGTAAAAGGGAGTAGAGGGTACGGAGCAAAGACAGGTAAATGGAGCAAAGGTACAGATCAGCCATGATTTAACTGAATGGCTGAACTTATGGTCTATTCCGGTCAAAGAAACGAGGGAGGGGGTGGGGGGGCAGAAACAAAGGCACAAGTCTGAGGATGGTTTCTACGCCTAGAGATCCCAGGTGGATCTTTGATGCATGAACCGGATTTATTTTGGCTGGGTAGGGGAGAAAAATTGCAAACGCTTTAAAACTCACTAGAAGGTGGTTTCTTGGTTCTGCCGAAAAAAATCACTTGCACCAAAACTCTGCTCTCCTGCCATAGTTAAACCTTTATTGGTGTTTATCATTTAGTATTCCTGGATCAGCGTGCAATGATGATTACAGCCCAGTTGATGAGGAATAAGATCTGGCCCACCTCCCATCCATCCAAGGCTTATTGTGATTCTTACTTTCCTCGCTGCAGGAAGCAACACAGGGTATACTAAGAAAATTAGCATAATACAGATGTCTGTATTAATACCTTTGTAGTGAAAGAATGCATTCTGTGTGATAGAGGCTTACACGTGGTTTAGATTAAGTCATTAGGATTCCGCAGAAGAATGCTAAGTAAACAGGTGGTGCCCAGTTACTGCAATTTAAGAACCAAAGACTCATGGCTAGTTAGGAGCCAGCATGTCTACTGCTCAGCTGTCATCATTCTACAAAGGTGTGATGCTCATAGTTATGAAATATTGTCATATCCATTCCATAAATTACACTTGTACTTCAGTGAAAAGTATGTGTGCTGTGACATTGTCATCTACTGGGTTAGCAGCAGATGACACAAAGATCAGATGACAACGGTTTCAGAATTGATGGGTTTTAAAGCAAGTTAGCTGACATTGTGCCTCTAGGTGTGTGAAAAGGCTCCCTTCTAACACATCCATGTCGAGACACTCCTGGATTATTTGGCAGCTCCTAGACACCAATAAATAACCTACTCTCAGTGAGTGTAGATGTATGCGACTCGCTCTTACAGGTTTGATTTATCTCTGGCATCTGAACTTCCATAATTTGGATTAAAGTTCCAGCATAGGTTTTCTTCCCCATGAACTGGAATTATTTGATTTAAACAAGCGCAGAACAATGTCAAGTAGCCAAAAGTGAACGTTCGAGGTAGGTTTCTGAATATCAACAGTATGCAAAAAGTAACATCGCAGTCCATTTAAATCAAGCCATTTCTGAGGTGCTAATTCATTTGTAATACGCAATAATATGAATTTTGCAATGTCAATAACACAGGAGAGTGAATTTTAGTGCCACTAAAAAATTTGAACTAGCAGACAATTTGAACAGAACTCAGAATTTCAAGACTTTATTCCCTCTGATGCATTCTTAACTAGACTCAATTTACTGTAAATAATGTAACCAAGCAATCAGATAACCTTTATTAACAGGCGCTTACCTCATTCAGTGCACACATGCGAGCTATGGATCCAATGTTGTTCGTAATAGTGACCAGTGTCGCTCTGGCCAAATCTTCCTTACTGATGGAATCACGCTTCTCCTTGCTCATCATGTGACCAAAGCTGCATGAATTTTAAAAAGCCATGGCTGAAGACATAAGAAACCTTTCAAATTATTTCCGATCGCTCAAACTTTTATTTGGAAAGATGCTGACAAAAGTTATTTTCAGGTTTTAAAAATCTATTATGCCTACCCATGGTTCAAGTTACTGAATCAGTGAGGTTATCCAGGTAGAACAAACCACTCCCAGTAGCTTGACAATATAATTAAACAATAGTTGGTGAAACATGCAAATACATTGGGCAATGCAAATTTATATTGCTGGACAACAAATTTCCAAACACTTGCACTCGATCCAGTCAAATATCATTATCACGGCACATCGGGGCTCAATTCTCCGCCGTCGGGCTGCTCCGTTTTGCCGGCAGCCGGGGGTTACCGACAGCGATCAGCCGGTGAAACGGAGCAACCCGCCGGAGTGCTGAACCAGAAATCTGGTGCAACGGGATGGAAAAACCCACCCGAAGTTTGATTTGCCCTAAAGTAAAATTAGCTTTGCAATTTATTCACCAACTCTCAAAATCACGACAGAATGTTACAGTACACCAAGTCTATGCTGGTACTTTCCTCTCTAATATCCTCCACAGTAGCACAAAGGTATATTAGGAACAAGTGTAGACTTTCAGTCCCTCGAGCTGTACTACGACAGGATTTTTTTTTCAAATTTCTCCTTTGATTCTTTTTACAATTATCTTAAATTGTCCACTTCATTTAATTAACCAGAAGGAAAAGGTAACTTCTACTTCATTCAAATCTTTGCAATCTTGAAGCCCCAGTTAGGTTGCTCTTCAACTTAAGTTCTAATGGATAAAAACTCTCAACCTCTCGAATTGTTCTTCATCCCTGGTAATACCCTCGTATCTTTGCTGTTTTCATATTATTTCTACAATGAGGTGCTTAAAACTGTATACAGCACCCAGATTACAACTAATTAGTCTTATCCCGGAACTCCATGCTTTTGTAGGTGAGAGAACATCACTGATCCCTGCTTCTTTCTCAACTTCTGTAATCAGTTCACTTTTAAGATGATGTTTCTTAACTTCTGAATGTTTAGACAACTTGAATAATCAGCAGCAAGCTTTTCGTGAATTTAAATAAAGACCGTTTATTCACGCTCACACCCTTGAAATCTAATGTGATGGCACACTCACAGCGCCAAAAGCACTCAAGGGAAAGTACAATTGAACTATTAATAGAGCACTTTTACAAGTTATAAACAAAAAGAATAGTTCATAAATCAAACATGCACTGCCGGCTTAATGGAAAAGACGTCTTCACTCCTGGTGTGTAGTTTAGTTAACTTGAACAGCCAGAGCCACGCGCCAAGAAGTGTTTTTCAGGATTTTCATGAAGCCATGACTCTGCAGGTTGCAAATTTAGGTGCTTGTAGTCTTGTTGCCAGAAGGTCAATTGGCAATATTTTTGGACCCAAAAATGAACAGGTTTGGAGACCTTACGATGTTAGTCTTTGGTTCTCAAGGCATCTCTCTAATCTTTCTCTGTTGTGCCTTTCTGTAGTCAGTATTTTAAGATTAAATGGGAGACCAAAATGGCTGTGCTACCATGTGGCTTCTCACAGCCCCCTTTACCAAATGCAGTCTGGTCTTGGGTTGATTAACAGCAAACTGGTTTAATATTTCGGAAGAGGGTTGAGACAATCACCACCTTTGCTTCAGAAAGACCCATTCAGCTCAAGAATGTCATTTGAAAGGTCTCAGAATATGGATAGCTGACACCTCTTCATCTGGAATGTATCCATTTGTCCTTGGAAAAAGCATGGTATGTTGAATTCACACATCAGGTCAGATGATCCGAGGCAGCCATCCTTTGCAGCACGAACTGTCCATTTTAAAAAGTCAGTTCCAAAAGATTCCACACTGAGCAAGAATTCATATCTTAAAAGTTATGAATATGACGTGCCTTTATGGGCATGACACATCATCGCTGCATGGGAAGAAAAAATGGAATTTTGATTACTTTTTAAAGAAAAAAAAACATTATTTCTCTTGCTTTACCTTGAAAACAGCGAACACACATTCTGCACTCACTCTGACATCCATACATTAATCTTACAGTTGATACAGCTGGCATTATCTGCAACAGCCATTTTTCTGTTTCAGGCTCAGGTTTCTCATCGCCCTTTTTACAGGAGGCACAGTTATAACTGAATTTTGTTTGATGTTGGAGTCTGGTCCTAGGAAGGCTTTTGCTCAGAAACCCTGATACCCTCACTGTTTTTCCAACATTTTAAATCCTGATTCTGGTGTCGTCAAATAGGGCTGGATTTTCACATGCATCTATTTGTATGTTTGGACATTTTATGACCAACAGATATGTAATCTCTCGAGAGTTTGGGGCCAAGTCAAAACTGAATTTCAGCTCCCGAGTCCTCGAAGGGATCGGGTTTCACAGGTTGGCGTATAGGCATCTTTTCTGTTCCACGTTTTGTCCTATGTAAGTTTCTGCCTCTGCATTAGTTTTCTGCCTATGAAGTTTCCAACCTACATCCACAACCCATGGGGTTCAATGGTTCAGGCACGGATAATACTTATCTCTAGGGTGACAGTATGTAATAAACCTTTTAAGCCCCTGTGAGGAATCAGGCTTCTCCTCCTGTGCTCTGTCCTTAGTGGATTCTAAGGCTAAATTGCTGGGTTCAGTCAGTTCCGAATTTAGAACCTGACAATTTGATTCACAACGACTTGACTTTAATTTTCATTGTGGTTTTCACAATTGCCGTTCACCTTCGGGTATATTTATTACTTTCTCTTTTTCCTTATGCCGTGATGGGTTTTCTCTCAATAAGCCTCATGTCCTCTGGGATGCCATTGTTCGCAGGTGGATGTCTAGCTTCTATTGCACTCCCTTATGGCACTTCAACTGGGTGAAGCATCTCCTTTTTGCTCGCCTGTTTGGGAACCCTACTGGTACCTATTTAAACCCCAGGAAGGATTCTGCCAGCCATACATCTGGCACTTTTTATCTCAGCACCTTTACTTTCTGCCGGCTCAATCTAAGCTTCTTTAAATTTCATTAGTTCTATTTGGTTCCTTTAAATTCTATTGGCGCTATCTTGGCCTCTCCAAATACCACAAGTTTTCCTTCAGTCTCCATCATCCTTACTGACCCCATCGTCCATGCCCTATCATCCATGTGGGTTTTTTGGGTCGTCTTCAGCCCTCTTCAGCAGTGTAGAATTTCACTTATTCTCCTCGATTTCCCCAGGTCCGTGGGCTGCTCTGGACCTCAGTCATCCCTCGCGCTCCGGAAAAAGTACCCGACAGCCCACCAAATAATTTCACAGCAATAGATTGACCTCTCGCATCAGTGAGCTTGGAATGACCATCAACTCATGGTGACCAACCTACTATGTAGATGGGATTTAACTAAGGGAACAGTCAAACATTTATCCACTAAGCCCTTTTACAAACACCATGGTATTTGAAGACGACTGGGATCCCCAAGGATCGTTATCTTTTTCTCGGTGCCTGGGATACAAAAGGAGTCATCTTTTGTAGAAAAAGTTCTGATGGATATTCTGGCCTTCTGATACATTGTGGTACATGCTCGCCACCTTCATGGCTATAGACATCGTCTTGGTTACAATGCCCTTTGTTGACCTTGGAATATGCTCAGACTTTCCACAATGAAAAAACACTGGGAGTGTTCCTGCTGGTTTACCATCCATGATCCTTCTTTTAAAAGTTAAGAGACTGATCTGTTTTTTCTCCCCTACTCTCCTTTACTCTGCAGCCCATTTCGGTTTCACCTACATCCATCCTGTCTCTCCCTAGCCTGAGAGTTGCTACATCTGTTTATTTTCTGTTAGAGATTTGTGTATTAAATCATAGTCACTAGTTATGACGGCTGTCCCTCTGGCCTTTGAAACTTTGTTCTGCTACATGAAGCTGGACAGGAGGCAATTTTTAAACTCATCCAATAGGAGTGTCGCTCAATCTTTTCTGCGGGGTCAATTATGAGCATTCTCATCCACCAGTCAGATGCAAGTTGTGTCATTTGAGTGAGTTTATACGAATGTTTCTATATGTCTGGTGATATGCGTTTAGTACTGACTCATAAGCACTCAGCATAGCACTTCTTGTTTGTTCAGTTTCAAGAGCATTCTTCAGAAAATAAGGAATAAACCTCAAGCTTTTCTTGTTAACTGCACTTGCATCAGGAGTGTCCAAATTTCTTCAGGCCATTTCAACCTGCTTGCAAGTTTCTCAAAGGCTATTATGAATGCTTCAATGACGTCTTCATCACATTTCGCTACTAACAAAGAAAACTTCAAGAAGCCAAAGGTCGACTCTCAACTAGGGTCACTTGAATTACTGGTGACTTCTGTTCTGCATGAAGGTAATATTTCCCGAGCGAATTCTGGCCCATTTATGTTGAAAAATGAAAATCGCTTATTGTCACGAGTAGGCTTCAATGACGTTACTGTGCAAAGCCCCTAGTCACCACATTCCGGCACCTGTCCGGGGAGGCTGGCACGGGAATTGAACCGTGCTGCTGGCCTGCTTTAAAAGCCAGCGATTTAGCCCAGTGAGCTAAACCAGCCCCTATGAAATGACTTGTCACAAGTAGGTTTCAAATGAAGTTACTGTGAAAAGCCCCTAGTCGCCACATTCCGGCGCCTGTTCGGGCAGGCTGGTACAGGAATTGAACCGTGCTGCTGGACTGCCTTGATCTGCTGGCAACTCCTTCTCAGATTTTTGCCATCTGGAAGGCTCTCTCTCTCTCTTCCTCTCCTGGTATTCCCTTTCTCATTCTTGGAACACCAATTCCATCTTCATTCTTCTCGGCAAAAACCTGGCAAGATAACCTGGTCTATCTCAGACCTCCATGACCAGAACTGTCTGGCTGACAAGATTCTCTGTTCCCACCGGCAGCTCATCCCTACCCATGGGCTTCATTGGAAAATCCCATTGACAAGCAGCAGGAATATAGAATAGCCAGCGAACGATGCGCTGCCAAGAAACAAGGGACTGGGAGACCAGAGAATCCAGCGCCATATCTTCTGTCTGTTCCAGTGAGGGAAAAATGCTCAACCAGTACATTTTGCACCTCAGGCATTTTCTTCTTCTGCTTCACACTAAGTTCCACCTATTTAGTTACTGCTCTCAGCAGTTCAATCATTAACATTGTTCGCTTATGCCAAGCTAAATCCTACTGTTCTATGAACAATTTCATGTTAAATTTGGACATTCCACTTTCTAGTATTAATGTGCAAGTATGTGAAGCCTGCTGTAGCCCTTTTTTGTCAAAGAAACAATTTCAGTTAGCGAACTTTTCCCTTTTGCTTCCAATTTATCCTTTCAAAAGTAAAATTCAACTCATTTACTCCAATTGATCCGAAACCTGGATGCAGTCCCCAATTCTGTTGATCCCTTTTCCTTTCCTTAGATCAGTTTGCGTTTGAGACCGTATGTGTGCTCTTAACCTGAGTATGGACAATTTATTTAATCAGCAGCAAGTTATTCAGGGGTTTAAATAAAGGCTGTTTATTCACTTGCTCCTCACAGCACTCATACACAAACACACAAGGGATGTACAGTTGAAGAAAATAGTGCATTTTTACAAGTTATAAACAAACAGAATAGTTCATAATCCACGTGCTTGTCCTGTTCTCAAAAACATGCACTGTAGGCTTGATGGAAAGGACATCTTCACTCTTGAAGTGTAGTTTAGGTAATTGACCCACCATTATGTCCCAATGTCCTTTTCACGATTCTCTCGAAGGGATGAGCTTTCTGCAGGTTGCAAAGTTAGTTACCTGTAGTCTTGTTTCCAGAAGGTCAGTTGGCAATATATTGTTGGACCCAAAAAGGAAGGGGCTTGGGGACCTTATGATGTTAGTTTTCCTTCTGCTGCTGTATTTTCCTGTAGTCAGCTCCTCAAGATTAAATGGTAGGTCAACGTGGCTACCATGTGGCTTCTCCTTTAGTCTTATTTGAATGTTTGAAGACATTCTCTAATGAGGATTGAGACAATCGCCATCTTTGTTTCAGAAAGACCCATTCAACTCAAGCATGTCATTTGGATGGTCTCAGGATGTAGGCAATTGACACATCTTAGTCTGGCATGTACCCTTTGGTCCTTGTGAGTTTTTGAATTCACAGATCAGGTTAGAGTATCCTCGGCAGCCATCTTTTGCAGCATATGCTGTCTATTTTGAAAGACGAGGTAGTTCCAAAAGATTTCACACTAAGAAAAGTTCCTATTTTAGACACGAGTTATACTAGAAGGGTTTATATACTTGTTCTGTTGTCTTGCATGATCTGTGCAACTTCACACCAAGGACCTCTTGCTCCTTTATTCTATTCAATCTCTTACTATTTATGGTGCTGTTCTTTGCTCCACTCTTACTTACAAAAAGTTTTACTTCCCATTTTTTATAATTTGCATCTACTGCTCATTTGGTCATCCCACTAGTCTATTCAATGTCCTCCTGGAGTTATTTCCGATCCCTTCTAACCATTTATCACTCCCCACTTCTCCCAAATTTATCAGCAAATCTCGATATCGGTCCACCAATTCCAAAGTCTAGAGCATTCATGTTTTTGATAAATAAGAGTACCTTTGACACAACTCACCCCATCTTTCCAATCTAATTTCCTTTTACCGTACCCTTTGCTTTCTGCTCGCCAACTATCTCTCTATCCATGCGGCCGCTTCCCCTTAGAGCAAAGATAATGGAATTAAGTGTCTCATGTGTTAACCGTGTCAAATTTCTCGAAATTCTGTCAGAACTAAATCAGCTGCATTTCCTTTATCTATCTGCTGTATTATTTCTTTAAAGAATTCTATCAGGTGGGTCAAGCAATGACTGGCTCCAATCAATGCATTGTCCTACAATAGCTTATATGTATTTACAGCCTCTAATAGCTATCATGTTTCATTTTCTGGAAAGGTTAATTGCTGGAAAGGTGCATGCTTTGAACTTTTGAAAATTGCAGTTAAATCCTCTAATAGAACTTTACGAGCTTCTCTCAGGATCCTCGGATAAGCCACGAATGTCCAGTGATTTGTCCAATTTAAGCTACAGCAACTTCCTTAGCATTAGCTGTCTTTGAATAACTTCCACAAGCATCCAATGCTCTAACTTCTATGGTTCTACAACCTCAAAGGCAATAACCTTGGGACTATTATCTGAGCAATGTACAAATTAGCTTCGGGTATATAAAATTAGGGAGATGAATGAGTGGCTCAAAGACTGGCGTGGTAGAAGTCGGTTCTCATTTGTGGTGCACCAGGGAAAGTGGGGCAATAACGTTGGGACGGTATATATCTGAATCATGCTGGTTCAGTGTACAACAAGATGTATAATTAGGGAAGTAGAGAGGAATTTAAACTGAATTGTGGGCTAGAGGGATCAAATTTGGGCAGCTGTGTAAAATCAAAGAGCCGAGACAAGAGAAGAGAGAAAGGTAAACAGACATGAATAGAGAGGCCAAATCAGCAGATAAGGACAGAGATTACAAAAATAATGAAAGGACATAACTAAAGGCTTGGTATCTGAATGCAAGTAAGCATTTACAACAAAACAGATGAACTGATAGTGCTAATAGAAATAAGCATGATCTGATAGCCATTATAATGTCATGGCTACAGTGTAACATAGATTGGGACCTGAATCTGAAAAACATGAATTTAGGAAGCAAGGAAAATGTGTTGGGGGGGGGGGGGGGGGGTTCTCTAATTTAAGGATAGTATTAGCACAATCTCTGTGGACCCAAGTTCAAATCCCGCCACTGCAGATGGTGAAATTTGAATTGAATAAATCCCTGGAATTAAAAGTCAAATGGTGACCATGAAACTATTGTTGATTGTCGTAAAAACCCATCTGGTTCACTAATGTCCTTTAGAGGAGGAAATCTGTTGTCCTCACCTGGTCTGGCCTACATGTGACTCCCGACCCACAGCTATGTGGTTGTCTATTAACTGCCCCTCAAGGGCAATTAGGGATGGGCAATAAAGGCTGGCATAACCTGCTACACCCACATCCTATGAACAAAAAAATAAGAAAGAGGGATGACCCTGGTTCAGGATGTAGAAGTGGTTTGGGTAGAGACGAAAATACAATGACAAGAAGTCACTTTTGGGAGTGGTGTAGAGTTCCCCGAACAGTAGGACAGTAGGACAAGGTATAAGAGAGGAAATAAGTGGAACTTTCTCAGAAAAGATATAGTAATAATCATGGGGGGTTTCCATAGGGGCTGGAAAAATCAGATGGGCAAAGGTAGCGTAAATGAGGAATTCATAGAATGTTTTTGAGATTGGTTCTTAGAACAGCATGTTCTGGCACCAACAAGAGAGCAGCCTATACTACAGCCGGTATGGTGCAATGAGACAGGATTCATTAATTATCTTATAATGAAGGCACCCCTAGGTAGCAGCATTAATTTTATGATTGAGTTTTACATTCAGTTTGAGAGAGGGGAGTGTGTCTAAGAATAGAATTTTAAACTTAAATGAGGGCAATTATGAGGACATGAAAGCAATGCTAGCTAAGTGAACTGGAAAAGTAGGTTACGGGATAGGTCCATAGAGATGCAGTGGCAAAAATTTAAGGGAACGTTTCAGAATATACAGAATGGTACATTCCAACGAGAGAAAAAGATTTCAAGGGGGGAAACCACCATCTGTGGTTAACTAAAAATGTTAAAATTTCAAATTAAAAGAAAAAGCATGTAGGGTAGGTGTATTGGCCACGCTAAATTGTCACTTATTGGGGGGAAAATGTTTTACTTTTTTTTTAAATGAAAGAAAAAGCATAGAGGTTATGCAAAAATGGCAGGGAGGATGATTCATCAGATTATAAAGAATAACAAAGAATGACTAAAAGATTGTTAAGGAAGGAAAAATTAGAGAAAAGAGAAAGCTAGCCAGAAATATAAAGACAGTTTGGATCGATATTTAAATAAGAAAAACATTAGCAAAGTGAATGTTGATTGTATAGAAAGTAAGTCTGGGGAATGAATAATGCAGAATAAGTATATGGCAGATGAATTGAATCGGTCCTCACTATAGAGAATTCAAGAAAGATCACAGCTGCAAATTATAAGTCAAACAAAGAACAATACAGCACAGGAACAGGCCCTTCAAGCCTGTGCCAGTCACATGTCCAATCTAGACCAACTGCCTGTACCGTTCTACACCCTGTCTGTTCATGCGCCTATGCAGATAGGTCTTAAAGGTTGCTAACGTATCTGCTTCAACCAGCTCACTTGCAGTGCATTCCAGGCCACCACCACCCTCTGTGTAAAAAAAAACCTCCCCCCGTACATCTCCACTGTACATTACCCCCTCACCTTGAACTTGTGCCCCCTTGTAATTGTCATTTCCGCCCTGGGAGAAAGCCTTATCCCACAAACCCATTCAGTGAACACTCATCCACCATCTCCAAATCAGGAATTGGAAAGGAGGAACTCAAAATTACAATCACCAAGAAAGTTATTCTGAGCAAATTGTTGGAACTGTGGACTGACAAGTCCCCAGGTCCAAATGACTAGGGACATAATTGATGCATTGGTTTTAATTTCCAAAATTCCCCAGATTCAGGGAAGGTTTCATTGGACTGGAAAATATCAAATGTAACTCCTTTATTCAAAGACAGAGGGAGACAGAACGCTACAGGCCAGTTATCTTAATTGCTGTCAGAGAAAATGTTGGAACCTTTTTAAAAAAAAAAATTTTTAGAGTACCCAATTCAGTTTTCCAATTAAGGGGCAATTTAGCGTGTCCAATCCACCTAGCCTGCACATCTTTGGGTTGTGGGGGCGAAACCCAAGCAAATACGGGGAGAATGTGCTAACTCCACACGGACAGTGACCCAGGGCCGGGATCAAACTTGGAACCTCAGAGCAGTGAGGTAGCAATGCTAACCACTGCGCCACCGTGCTGCTCCGGAAGCTATTATTAAAGGCACGACAGCAGGGCACTTGGAAAAATTAAGTTACTCAGGTAGTCTTGTGAAAGGAAAATCACGTTTAACCAAATTACCAGAGTTCTTTGAAGCAACAATTGCTGTTGATAAAGGGGAACTGGTTGGTGTGCTTGTAGATTCCCAGAAAGCATTTCATAACGTTACACATCAAAGTTTATTTTGGAAATAAAAGCTCATGGTGTAGAGGATAACATATTGGCACAGATAGAAAATTGGTTATCCAACATGAAACAGAGTAGGCATAAATGGATCATTTTCTAGTTGTCAGGATGTAATGGGTACAGTGCCACAGGAATCAGTGCTGGGGGCTCAACGTTTTACAATTTATATAAATGATTTGGATGAAGGACCAAAGATAAGGTTGCTAAATTTCCTGAAAGACAGGAAGGAAGATATTAAGAGGGCATACGGAGGGTACAAAGGGATACAGGTTAGTGAGTGGGCAAAAATCAGGCAAATGGAATATAATATGGGCAAATTGAAATTGTCCATTTTGGCAGGAAATAGTATCTGGATGTAAAGGATTACAGAGCTCGGAGATACAGAGGGATCAAGTTGTCATAGTGCATGAATCACTGAAGGTTATACAGGTCAGTAAATAATTAGGAACATTAATAGAATGTTATCCGTTATTGCGAGGGTAATTTAATGCAAAAGTAAGGGGATTTTGCTTCAATTGTACATGGGACAGGTTTGACCACATCTGGAGTACTGTGTACAGTATTGGTCTTGTAATATTTATTTATTTTTAAAATGCTTTTATTAAGGGATTTTCATGTTATACAGAGCAAAGATGAGCGTGATCATACACCGAAAAAGTATAAAGTTTATACACACATCGGTTGTCTTCCATTATATACAATCGATTGTCTTTCATTATTTACACCGGTTACAGTTTCTTGTTTTTCAGTAGGTGGTTAATTTTAGTTGGGTCCCCTGCTTCTCTCTTCCCCCTTTCTTCCTAACCCCCCCCCCCCCCCCCCCCTTCCAGTTGGTAGCGTGCCTTCTACCCTCGTTGGGTCTTTTATCCAGGTTCCTGTTGGGGTGGCGTGACACCGTGTATCTTGTTATGTGTTGGGCATGGTTGGACTCGATGTCTCTGTAATCCACGCACCCCCCTCCTCCCCCTTCCGACCCCCGGATGGCAAATTTAATTTTCTGCATCTGGAGAAATTCTGACGGGTCGAACAACCAGTCTGCAGCTTTTGGAGGTGCTGCTGATTGCCAGAACCCGACAAGTCTGGGGCAAGACCAACATCTGGATCTGGTTGGTTGGGCCTCCTTGACACCGTTCGCATTTGTCTTCCAGCTCCCGGAAGAACCTGCTCATTCAATTCTGGTAAAATGAGCTCTGTGTACCACTTTTAACTGCATTAGATGTCCACGTCCAGTAGGTCCTCCAACAGCGATTGCTGTGGTGGTCATGGGTATGTCCTTATTTTCCTAAGTAAGACATTTTGACCGGCATATATCTTAGCTCGTTTCCCCCTGTCAGCTGAACTTCTCTGTTCGCTCCTCTCGTGTCATCAGTCTGTTTTCTGCGTAGAAGTCCCTAACTGTCAACGTACCCCTCGTCCTGCCACCACCTTTGGAGTTTGGGGTCCTTTTTGGCTTAGGTGAACCTGTGATTCGCAGATGGGGCTTTAAATGGACATTTTGGTTAATCCAAAAGTGCTGTCATAGTTGGTTCCAAGACCAGAGTTTTACTATCACCACTGGGCTTGTTGAGTGTTTGGTCGGTGGGAATAGGAGCGCAGCCGTGGCCAGAACCCGGATGGAGGTCCCCGTACAAGAGCCCTCCTCCATTCTCATCCACTTGGCATCCGGCTCCTTTATCCACCCCGTTACCATTTCTTTTTTTTTTAAATTTAGATTACCCGATTATTTTTTCCAATTAAGGGGCAATTTAGTGTGGCCAATCCACCTACTCTGCACATTTTTTGGGTTGTGGGGGCGAAACCCACGCAGACATGGGGAGACTGTGCAAACTCCACACGGACAGTGACCCAGAGCCAGGACCGAACCTGGGACCTCAGAGCCGTGAGGCAGCTGTGCTAACCACTAGGCCACCATGCTGCCCGCCCTTTACCATTTAAGACCATAAGACATAGGAGTGGAAGTAAGGCCATTCGGCCCATCGAGTCCACTCCGCCATTCAATCATGGCTGATGGGCATTTCAACTCCACCTACCAGCATTCTCCCCGTAGCCCTTAATTCCTCGCGACATCAAGAATTTATCTATCTCTGCCTTGAAGCCATTTAGCGTCCCAGCCTCCACTGCACTCCGCGGCAGTGAATTCCACAGGCCCACCACTCTCTGGCTGAAGAAATGTCTCCGCATTTCTGTTCTGAATTTACCCCCTCTAATTCTAAGGCTGTGTACCCACGGGTCCTCGTCTCCTCGCCTAACGGAAACAGTTTCTTTGCGTCCACCCTTTCTAAGCCATGTATTATCTTGTAAGTTTCTATTAGATCTCCCCTTAACCTTCTAAACTCCAATGAATACAATCCCAGGATCCTCAGCCGTTCATCATATGTTAGACCCGCCATTCCAGGGATCATCCGTGTGAATCTCCGCTGGACACGCTCCAGTGCCAGTATGTCCTTCCTGAGATGTGGGGCCCAAAACTGGACACAGTACTCCAAATGGGGCCTAACCAGAGCCTTATAAAGGCTCAGTAGCACATCGCTGCTTTTATATTCCAACCCTCTTGAGATAAATGACAACATTGCATTCGCTTTCTTAATCACAGATTCAACCTGCATGTTTACCTTTAGGGAATCCTCAACTAGCACTCCCAGATCCCTTTGTACTTTGGCTTTATGAATTTTCTCACCGTTTAGAAAGTAGTCTATGCTTGGATTCTTTTTTCCAAAGTGCAAGACCTCACATTTTCTCACGTTGAATTGCATCAGCCATTTCCTGCACCACTCTCCCAAACTGTCTAGATCTTTCTGCAGCCTCCCCACTTCCTCAGCACTACCTGCCTGACCACCTAACTTCGTATCATCGGCAAACTTTGCTAGAACGCCCCCAGTCCCTTCATCCAGATCATTAATATATATGGTAAACAGCTGCGGCCCCAATACTGAACTCTGTGGGACACCGCTGGTCACCGGCTGCCATTCCGAAAAATAACCTTTTATCCCAACTCTCTGCCTTCTGTCAGACAGCCAATCCTCAACCCATGCCAGTAGCTCACCTCGAACACCATGGGCCCTCACCTTACTCAGCAGCCTCCTGTGTGGCACCTTATCAAAGGCCTTTTGGAAATCCAGATAGACCACATCCACTGGGTTTCCCTGGTCTAACCTACTTGTCACCTCCTCAAAGAATTCTAACAGGTTCGTCAGGCACGACCTCCCCTTACTAAATCCATGTTGACTTGTTCTAATCCGACCCTGCTCTTCCAAGAATTTAGAAATCTCATCCTTAACGATCGATTCTAGAATTTTACCAACGACCGAGGTTAGGCTAATTGGCCTATAATTTTCCATCTTTTGTCTTGATCCTTTCTTGAACAAGGGGGTTACAACAGCGATCTTCCAATCGTCTTTCCCTGACTCCAGTGATTTATGAAAGATCTCAACCAACGCTTCCGCTATTTCTTCAGCCACCTCCCTCAGAACTCTAGGATGTAGCCCATCGGGGCCAGGATGTAGCCCATCGGGGCCAGGAGATTTGTCAATTTTAAGACCTTTTAGCTTTTTTAGCACCATCTCTTTTGTAATGGCAACCATACTCAACTCAGCCCCCTGACCCTTTATAATTTTTGGGATATTACTAACGTCTTCCACTGTGAAGACAGACGCAAAGTACTTAGTTCTCCAGCCATTTCCTCGTCTCCCATCACTAGCCTTCCGGAATCAGTTTGAATTGGCCCAATGTCTACTTTGGCCTGTCGTTTGTTTCTTATGTATTGAAAGAAACTTTTACTATCATTTCTTATATTACTGGCTAGCCTGCCTTCATATTTGATCCTCTCCTTCCTTATTTGTCTCTTTGTTAACCTCTGTTTGTTTTTGTAGCCTTCACAATCTTCTGATTTCCCAGTGCTTTTGGCCACTTTATAGGATCTCTCTTTTTCTTTGATACATTTCCTGACCTCCTTTGTCAGCCATGGCTGTCTAATCCCTCCCCGGATAATCTTTCTTTTCTTGGGGATGAACCTCTGTACAGTGTCCTCAATTATGCATACAAACTCCTGCCATTTTTGCTCTGCTGTCTTCCCCACTAGGGTCTGCTTCCAGTCGATTTTTGCCAGTTCCTCTCTCATGTCCTCGTAATTACCTTTATTTAACTGTAACACCATTACATCCGATTTTGCCTTCTCTCTTTCAAACTGCAGACTGAACTCAACCATATTATGATCGCTGCTTCCTAAGTGTTCTCTTACTTTAAGATCTTTTATAAAGTCTGGTTCATTACATAGCACTAGGTCCAGAATAGCCTGCTCCCTTGTGGGCTCCATGACAAGCTGTTCCAAAAAGCCATCTTGTAAGCATTCCATGAATTCCTTTTCTTTGGATCCACTGGCGACATTATTTACCCAATCCACCTGCATATTGAAGTCCCCCATGATCACAGTGACCTTGCCTTTCTGACATGCCGTTTCTATTTCCCGGTACATGTTGCGTCTCTGGTCCTGACCACTGTTAGGAGGTCTGTACATAACTCCCATTATGGTTTTTGTGCCTTTGTGGTTCCTCAATTCTACCCACACAGACTCCACATCATCCGACCCTATGTCGTTTAGTGCCATAGATTTAATTTTGTTCTTAACTAACAAGGCAACCCCACCCCCTCGACCCACCTCCCTGTCTTTTCGATAGGTTGTATATCCTTGGATGTTTAACTGCCAGTCCTGAACTCCCTGCAGCCATGTCTCTGTGATGCCTACCACATCATAATCATTCACAATGATCTGTGCCATTAGTTCGTCCACTTTGTTACAAATGCTACGAGCATTCAGGTAAAGTGCCTTAATGCTAACTTTCTTATCATTACAGATATTGGAAGTCCTAAGATGTCCAAAGTTATCCTTCCTTTTTGTTGAATTCCTAGTCTGCCTCAAGCTTAAATCCACCTGCCTACATGTTATCCTCCTGCGTATCTTGCCATTTAACTCTATGCTCCCTGTCGCTTTCACTTTCCCTTCCCCCAATTTCTGCTGTTTCTGCCCAGTGGTAATTTTGCAGATTTGGGAGGGCTAGGCCTCCCATGCTATTTGTTTTCTGCAGGACTTTTTTGGGGATCCTCGGATTGTTGGACTAATATTCCAATATGTACTAATAATGTGTTACACAACTAGATTAATAATCCCAGGTGCAGTGGTGTAAAGAAAATAATAATAGTGTAGTGGTTATGTTACTGGCCTGGTAGTCCAGAATATAGTAGTGTAATGCTTAGGTCAGTAGACTAATAATCCAAGCTACAGTAGCAGGGTTGATGATAATGTGGTAATGGGCATACAGGATATTTTCCTTCATTAGCCAAGTCTTAAGAGCACAGGAGCAAGGAGGTTACATGAAACATTATTAGTCTACAACTAGAAACTTATATACTGTTCCAGTCATTAGATTACAGGAAGGATTTGATCACACCTGAGAGGGGGGTAGGGAAAATATCAGGCGGATGTTGTCAGGAATTGAGATTTCCAATTATTAGGAAAGATTGGATAGGCAGAGCTTGTTTTCCTTGAGACAGAGACAGCGGAGGAGAGATTTAATAGAGGTTTACAAAATCAATGGGCCTAGTAGGAAATAGGTAGGGCCTATTTCCATTTATACAGACCAGGGACATAGATTTGAAGTAATTGACAGAAAGGTCAGAGGGGCTTTGAAGAGAATCTTGTCCACCTAGGGGAGCGTACAGGTCTCGGACTCACTACTTTAAAAAGGGGCTAGAATTAGAAACCCTCATTACATTTAAGGAAACACTTGGATATTCACTGGAAGTGCCCTAACTGACAAGAGTTGTGGACAATGAGTCAGAAAAGGTGTGATTAGACTGGACATCTCTTTTTCAGCTGGTAGAGACACTGCACCGGCTGAATGGCCTCATTTTGTCCTGCAAATCTCTCTTACGCTTACCTCACTAATTTGTTCTTTTAAAGTCAAGAATCCATGTCCTCAACTTTTCATTTTCCTTTTCTATTCAGAGTAGTTGTATTGTGGCTACTCTTTCCCCAAGTACTGTGGCCACTCTTTCCCCAAATGTATCTCTACTTTACGATTGTCTATTTGCTCCGTTTCATTGTATAAAAGCAGGTGAACGACTGCTACCTTCTACGTTGGAGAATTCACTGAAAACCATTCCGGACGCTCTACAAAAATAAAACCTCTTCCCTGTGATCAATCATATTCCATATTCTAATTTACTAGCTAATTAAAACCTACTCTTGTAACACGGTCATTTATACATGCATCTTTATTGGTGTATAAATGGCATGTCAATTTCCTTTCCACTGTTCAGTCTACAATATGCCCCCAATAACAACTGAGCATTACTATTTAAATCCTTTTGCTGCAGTTTAATGGACTAGCACTCGCTATTTGCTTCTGTTTCTAATCTGTGCCAATTCAACTGCCCAATGTAATTGGTATCAGAATGGCAGGTGAATCACTGAATATAGGAGGCAAGTTGATATGCTTTCCCCTTTCAAACATGTAAAAGTAACCACCACAAAAATATCAAAGGCTTGCAGAAAGCAATTAACGTAATTTCAGAAGCTTCAACGAGAATACTTGATAAGACTCTCACTCTGCAACAACAACAAATTCTGGCCTACACAGTTTATTTGTAGTCCAATAATGTTACCCTAAATGTAATCCAGATCAAGGATTGAAATACCGGAGAATGCAAGTTCAAGTCTCACTCTGGCAATTACAACATCAGTAAAGTAACCATGAAGCAGTCGGACTGATGCTAAAAGATTTAACCAGTCTTTTAGTGCGGAAATTCTCCATTCCTAGTTTGACATACAAGTGATTTGGTCCTACTCCAATATAAGTGATTTTTAACTTCCTAAATAAGCAGCATAGCAAGCCACTCAATTTTATTAAACTGTTAAATGCAGCAGTTTAAGGAAGTGGCTCGTCACCACCTTCTCAGAGCAACTTGGTCAAAAAATGCCAGAAGCATCTGCTTATGCAGATTGTAAATAAAACATGGCACATGTTACAAGACACAGTAGTGTCAGAGGTGAGAAAATATTCAGTGGGGTGCCAGTCAAGCAAACACACAAACAAAAACCTGATTATTTATTTCAATTTCAAAGGACCAAAGTTGAGGCACTGAAGTGGACTAGAGTTACATTTGCAGTAACCTGCCTTCCTTTCACTAACTATAATCCAGTGAAACATGCAGTAACCTGCCTCCCTTTCACTTTCAATACGTTCTGCTTCTATGTGGTCAAAAAGCAAAAAGAAACGAAGTGGGCTTTGCCATTAATTGTGTGAATTGGCCAACAACCTGCAGCAAGGAAGGGATTCCACTGTGGATTGTAAATCAGCATAAATTGATACGACTATTTTGCTGCTCTCTGAAAACAGCTCTCAGTATCCCCCTAATGTGCATGCAGTTTCTGCATTTGCACAGTAACTGCCAATTTAATGCTCTGTAGTACTTAACACGATGCACCTTTTGAATGACGAGATTTATGTTCCTGCAGCCCAAAATAGAAATGAGACTGATGGTGCAGTCATATTCCTGTAGCCAGCAAATGGTCAGTGATTGCAAATTTTAAAGTTAGTTTTCCTTCATCCCCCCCGCTCCACTTTCCTTCAATTCAAATTTTCTATTTCTTTTCCTGTACCTAATTTATCATATTTCTCAGTCGTTCCTCTGTTTATCAGCTTCTACTTCCAGTAATTTACAGAGCAAAATCTTTGAGCTAAATGACAACGAAAAACGACTAACTGGGCACACTGAGATGCCAATTCCAACAAATTTTAAGCCAGAGTCTGTTAGCATCCAGCAAGTCAGTCAAGACCCAGCAAAGGCCCAACATGAACCATATTCAAGGACCAGCATAACTGTCTGCATTTTCACAGAGGCAGAAAGACAGTCTGGCAGGGTGCACTGGCTGCCATGCTGACTCCTTGTGGGTGACCACCCCGCTGGTCATGAACAGGAGGAAGATGCCCAATGGTTGGCATAAGCAGATCTCAAAAATGCTCAAGAACCACTGAACACCTTCTCAGTAAAGCAGCATGCATTCTCCATGGGAATTTGAGGATATAAATTTGAGGCTGTGTATTATCCTCACCCCAGGCAGTTTCAATGAGATTCAAATCCCTACCCAATCACATGAATGCCAACAGGATACTCAGTTGGGACTTACCTGGAAGCTACCGCACATCCCAGTAGGCCAAACCGTTCATAGTCTCCTCCATAGATATCTTTAACTAGTTTGTCTACATTAGTGCTGTCTCCTTTCGCCGCCATCTCCAAAGCTTCTTCAAAGGTTTCGCACCCAGTAAGTAGACAACACAGGCCGAGGAAAGTTCCTCCACCAAGACTGAGGAAGGGGGGGGGGGGGGGGGAAGAAAACGTTAATTGTGAAGCAAATGCAGATAAAAAGCCCTCAGCACAACTGCCTTTATTAGCAATAACTTATGTTTGCATAGCTTCTTGAACATAAAACATCACAAAGCACGCCACAGGAGCATTATAAAATAAATTATGGCGCCAAGTCACATAAGGAGGTATTAGTCAGTTGACCAAAGCTTGGTTAAAGACCTAGGTGTTAAGAAGCATCCTAAAGGAGGAATACCTGGTAGGGAGATGGAGAGGTGTGTGGAGTAGCTCCAGAGCCTAGCACCTAGAAAACTGAAGTTGCAGCCACCAATGATGAAGCAATTAAAATCAGGGATACTCAGCAGGCCAGAATTAGAGGAACACATATTTTGGAGCCTAATGGAGCTGGAGGAGGTAATAGAGATGAGGGTGGGCAAGGCCACAGAAGGATTTGAAACAAGAATGAGGGCTTTAAAATCAAGATGTTGCTCGACCTGGAGCCAATGTAGGTCACAGGGGTGATAGATGAATGGGACTGGAGTTAACTGGCCTCAAATTTACGTAGGGTTGAATGTGGAAGACCAGCCAGGAGTTTGTTGTCAAGTTGTGCGGTAACAAAGGCATGAATTAAGGTTTTAGCAACAGATGAACTGAGACGGGGCAAAGGTACAGAGGTAGAAATAGGCAGTCTTAGTGATGGCCCACGAATGAGATTGGAAGTTCATCTCAGGTCATTAATTATATCAAGATTACAAACAGACTGGTTTAATCTGACTATTGACAGGTATAAAATCAGTCGCTAGGAAATGGCGTTCACAGTGGCAACCGAAAACAGTGGCTTATCTTCCCGATATTTAATTGGGGGGTAATCTGTGCATAGCCAGTCCTGGATTTTTGCTAAGCTGCCTCGTAATTTAGCAACAGTAGAGAAGTCAAGAGGTAATGGTGAGGTCGAACTATATCTTGGCAGTAAACATGTGAGAATGAGTGTTGTCATTTTGGATGATGTTGCCAATGGGCAGCATGCAGATGAGAAATAGGAGGGGGCAGGCAACAGCAATGGTGTGGGAGTGAGGATAAACTATTGCAGGTTATACGCTAGCTATCATTATAGGTAATAGGAGAGAGCAGTGCCAGCCAGACATCCGTGGAGAGTTGGTATGGATAAATATGTCTGCTGCAAACAGGATGAGATGCTTCAATGGAATTGATTACATCCCTTGAGTGGAGTTAGTTTCTAGTTGCACTTGCATAGCAAGACCAAGGATCTGGCTTGTTTCGAACATGATATAGCTGGCCAGCTGAACTCAACAAGGAACCAATGTTCAAATGGGTTTCACAACACACTGGATAGTGCTAATGTGACACTATTTCCTTGTGTATTTTGGCCGATCCTAACTAAACATTTGATTATTTGTACCTAAAACAGATTATGTCAGCATTCTGTAACTGAAGCTTCGCACTTGGTTACGCAATGAAAATGAAGATCCTAATTTGTGTTGTTTTGTCAGAAATGGTCTTCTGGAACATGAAGAAGAAATGGTTTCAAACGGAAACTTGAAAACTTAAAAAGGACATTTTCATAGGAAGTTTTGAAGATTAGTGAAAAAAGATTATACAAGGTAGAGGGAAGCAATGCATCTAATAGTTAAGGAGCCTGGAATGACGAACCATAGATACAAATTAAATGCAAGTTAGATCAAAGGGAAGGAAAATCTTCGAAACAAAGGGTTGTGAGACTGAACATTCACTTCCAGGGTTTGTAGTCGAGGCAAGAATGACAGCAAAATTTATTAGGTTGTATAGGTGAATGAAAAAGGGAATGAATAGATATGGGAGCACTGAAGGTAAATGTGATCAGGGTTATTTGCTTTCAGATGGATAGGAGATGTTCAGAGTTTGAGAGTTGAGAATCAGTAACTAGAAGTTTTGCAATGGTTACAAAACTTAAACACACCAACCTCACTTATCTGAAACACAGTACTTGACATCTAATCCTCTGTGTTTTGTTGACAGTGAACAATCAAGGCTACGTCTACCAAACCTAGCTTCACGGAGGAAATATCTTTAAATATGGGGGTCTTCCAAAGTAGGACCACTTTCCTCATGCCAACTGCACCAAAAATTAGCAACTTATTCACTTGCAATTAACTCCCTTTGTTTAGATACTGGGTTGATTGTCCTTGGTGAATATGGTGTGGAAAACTATAGCTTATAGGTTATTGAGGCCTCATCAGTCCGGAGTTTTGTATATTTAGAAATTTTAACTGAAACGTTTCTTCAGCATGAGAAAACCTCAGGCTCCTAAATTGCAACGTGAATGGGTCAGAAGCCTTGGGTTTGTGGGGAGGCTGTGGCTGAATGAGACCAACATCTGACAGCGTTGACAGGTCAAGAGGTGGCAATGCTGGAGCACCATGGAACCTCAGTCACTGACCAAGCGTGCAGGATCACCAAGTTCAGAATAGTAGTACCGACAACACAAGTGCAGAGAAAAAGTCGAACATCAGTGCTACCCCAGGGGTATTGAGAATAGACCAGGACATTCTTTTTCAAAAGTGTATTTTATTCCAAACATGTAAAAATCAGTAACATATGCAGCAACACGCTCCACAACTTCAGTCCAGTTTGTATAATTTTTCCCCTCTTATCCCCTTCCCTCCCCCCCTCCCCTCCCCAAACAGTTCCTCAAACATTGCCATGAACAACCCCCACCATTGTCTCAAAGCCCTCCGCCGACCCTGGCAGGTCAAATTTGATCTTTTCCAACCGAAGAAAGCCATACAGGTCCCATAGAAGGCCACCACCCCGGCTGCGTATCCAACCTCAAATTTAGCAGGATCCACAACATTGGCCCTCTTCCCCTCAATCAGCTCTGGTCTTTCCCATACCCAAAGATCACCACCACTGGGTCCGGCCTGACCTCCACCCCCACAATTTTAGATCACGTCCCAAACAGCGCCTCCCAATAACTCTCCAGCTTTTTGCAACCCCAGAACATGTGCATGGCTTGTAAGCCCTCGCCAACACATCGCGCACTCATCAGCCACCTCTTGGAAAGAACCCCCTCATCCTTGCCCGGGTCATAAGTACCCTGTGCATCATCTTGAACTGAATCAAACTCATCCTCGCACAGGTCGAGGTTGAATTCACCCTACGCATCGCCTCGTATCACAGTCCCTAGCCTATTTTCTCCCCCACTCCTTCTCCCATTTGTTCTTGATCCTCACCACTTGCAAACCCCACCCTCACCCCACCCCGCTTCCCCAACCACCCATATACGTGCACAATCATCTTCTCCCTACTCATCCAGGAGCAAGTTGCTCCAATAGGGTGTACTCTGGCAACCTGGGAAATGTCCTCCACTTCCTGCAAAGTCCCTCACTTGCTTGTATCAAAATTCACTCCCCTCGGCAACTCAAACCTCTCCCACAATTCATCCAGACCTCCGAACTTTCCTTCGAGATACAAGTCCATCACCCTCACCAGTCCTACTTCCCTTCACTTCCCATACATCCCACCCACCTCCCCCAGCTTAAACCTATGAGTCTCACACAGTAGTGTCAACAGCAACATCCCCTCCAACTTAAAGCGTCTCTGCAGCTGATTCCACACCATAACAGTCGAATGTACCACCAGGCTCCCCGTATACTTCCACCGAGCTAACGGCAGTGGAGCAGTCACCATAGCCCTCAGACTGGATTCCCGACATGACTCCTGATCCATCTTGACCCACTTCGCCCCGCACCATCACTTCATATTATCCACATTTGCTGCCCAGTAATAGTGCACTCGGTGCAGGAGTGCCAACCTTCCTCTGTAGCAGGGCCCTCTTTACCCTCAGCACCTTTCCTGCACATATAAACTCTGAAATCACTGTCTCTAATGTCCAGAAAAAGGCCTTTGGAAGAAAGTCGGTGGAGTATGGAAAACTAACAGGACCCTTGGCAGCACATTCATTTTTACAACCTGCATCTCCCTGCGAGTGTCAGCTGTAATGTATCCCATCTCTTAAATTTCCCCTAATTTCCTCCACTAACGTTGTCAAATTCTATGTGTGCATCCAGCCCATTCTCTCGTCACATGAATCCCCAAGGGCCTGAACCTTTCCCTAGCTACCTTAAACAGCAACATCCCCAAGTTGGCCCCCACCGCATTCACCAGAAACACCTCACTCTTCCTGACATTTAACTTATTCCCAGAGAAGGCCCCGAACCTCACCAATATTCCCATAATCCTACCCATAGTCTCCAACTGGTCCAACACAAACAACAGCAGGTCATTCGCATACAACACCCCGGTGCTCCCCACTCCCCCTCACGATCCCCTGTCATTCCCTTAGGACCATCGGCAAGAGTTCAAACACAGTACAAACAACGGCAACAGCGGACATCCTTGTCTCGTTCTCCTATGCAGCCCAAAACTCCTTCAGACCACGCCTTCAACGCCTCCCAGAATGCGGCCGCCGACATCTCCCCATTCTGATTAATCTCCACGTACTTCCCGATCGCCGACCTCACCTTTTCACAAAATCCCTTATCCACCAACATCCCGGTCTCTGCACCTGCCTCACCTCCAGCCAATGTGGTGCATGATCGGATATCACAATCGCCGAATACCCCGCCCCCACCAACACTGCTCGGCTCACCACAAAGACATCAGTTCTCAAGTACACCTTCTACACGCGTGAGAAGGAGTACTCTCTCCCCACCCAAGCTTCTTAAGCCTCCACGGATCAACCATTCCCTTACACCCCATCGCCATCCTCAATCATCCTATTGACTTGGGCTCGATCTATCCACCCTCAGATCCATCACGCAATTAAAGTCTCCACCCATAATCAATTGGTGTGAATCAATGTCCGGCATCGCTCCTAGCAAACCCCTCACAAACCCCACATAATCCCAATTTGGCGCATATACGCTCACTCGCACCACCGGCATCCCCTCTAGCAGCCCACTCACTATCACATATTTTGCCCCGGGTCTCGCACTTCCTTGGCCCCCACAAACCCTGTTCTTTTGTTCAATTAAAAGGCCCCCCCCCCCCCCCCCCGGGTTTGAGTCAAACCCCGAGTGGAATACACCTCTCACTCATCCCTTCCTCAACCTAACCTGGTCCTTCATCCGGAGGTGCATCTTCGGTAAAACGATCGCCCCCACCTTCAAACTCCTCAGGTGCGCAATAACGCAGGACCTCAACCAGCCCATTTAACTCACAAATGTTCCATGTTACAATTCCTACTGGAGGCTTACGCCTCCACTCCCCCACTACACTCCCCTCTATGTCCGCTATCAGCCCCCTCGAATACCACCTTAAATCGGACCTATCCAAGATGGTTCCCCTCTCCATCCATGACCACGCTGTCTCCAAATCTCCCAATGTGCAATCCCCCCCCCCCATGCTACCCCCCTTCCAACTGACCACCTCTCGCAGCCGCCTGGCCACCTCGCCTCCATTCATCAGCATTACCTGCCAGTGTTGCAGCTCCCGCTCGAAGACCTCCCCCTCCCCACCCCCTTCTTCGCCTTTGCAAACAGCCCACCCTACCCACCTGAACGCCCCTCAATCAGCAGCCCCACCCAGCAGACCCCCCCCCCCCCATATATACCCCTTATCTGTACACAAATCGCTCCCTCCATAAAAGGGGGGGGGGGGGGGCAATGATAAACTCCCCAAAGAAAAAAAAACACCCTCCGGAACACACAATAACCATAACCTCCAACCTTTGCAGATACAACTCCTCCATCTCACACCAACTCTCAATTCTCCTTCAGTATATAGTCCCTTTTAAAATCATTGGCCTCCCAATAGTACTCCCAGTGACAGTTTCGGCAGGTACAGCACCCCAAACCGAATCTCCCTTCGATACAAGAACCTCCTTGGTCCTGTTGAATCCTGAACGCCTCTTCACCAGCTCTGTACCAATATCATGATATATTCGGACAGGATTACCTCCCATTCACAGTCTCGCTTCTCCCTGGCCCATCGTAGAATCTCCTCCTCAACAAATTTGTGCAGCCGCACAAGCAGCAGCTAACCCGCTCTCAGCGTCTGCCTGAAAGACTTATGGGCCTGGTCCACCTCTGGGACGTTTTCCAGCACTCCCTCCCAGGGCAGCACAATGGTTAGCACAGTTGCTTCACAGCTCCAGGGTCCCAGCTTGGGTCACTGTCTGTGTGGAGTCTGTACGTTCTTCCTGTATCTATATAGAGGCTGTTTAGAACAGGGCTAAATCGCTGGCTTTGAAAGAAGACCAAGGCAGGCCAGCAGCACGGTTCAATTCCCGTTAACAGCCTCCCCGAACAGGTGCCAGAATGTGGCGACTAGGGGCTTTTCACAGTAACTTCATTTGAAGCCTACTTGTGACAATAAGCGATTTTCATTTCATTTCATATCTGTGTGGGTTTCTTCCAGGTGCTCCAGTTTCCTCCCACAATCCAAAGATGTGGTTAGGGGGATTGGCCATGCTAAATTGCCCTCAAGTGTCCAAAAAGTGGGGTGGGATCTCTAGGCTATGGCAATAGGGTGGAGGTGAGGACTTGGGTGGGATGCTCTTTCCAGAGGCTGGTGCAGAATCTTTCGGCACTGTACATTCTTTAATTCCTTCACCAACCTGGCCAACATCCTTGACAGATATTTTGTGGCACTTGTTCCTTCCACATCCTCTGGCAGCCCCACAATCTGCAGGTTCTGCCGCCAGAATCTGTTTTCCTGCTCCTCCACCTTCACCCTCAGCAACTTGCATAGGTCCCCAAGGGCCCCCACCTCAAAGAACACGATCCGATCGCTCTGGTCAGACGCCACCTTCTCCACCTCTCGGATCTTCGCCCCTTGTGCCTTAAGGCACTCCTCTACACGGTCCATTGATCCTCGCAGAGGTGCTACTGGTTCCTCAATGGCCTTCAGTCAGTCACCGTGCATCTTCTTTCTTTGCTGCCGAAATTAGTCTTTGATGAAGGCCATTAACTGCTCCATCTGGGCCCTTCCCCCTGGTAGCAATCCTTCCCCCTGGTAGCAATCCTTCCCCCTGGTAGCAATCCTTCCCCCTGGTAGCAATCCTTCCCCCTGGTAGCAATCCTTCCCCCTCTGCCATTCTCACAATTGTTGCTGTACCACAGGTCCCTTCCAGTTCCTTAGCCAGGTCTTTAACTGCTTTATTGCCGGGTCTGGTAAACAGTAGACATGCCAATCTTGGGGAGAACTTCTCCCTCTACCCCTTCTGCACCACTTTCCTGCCAGAGCTACCCCGCTAGCGGGTATTTAAAAATCTTTTATTTGCCATATTTTTATAATTTGTCATACAAAAAAAGAAACAGAAGCAGAACAAGCCTAACTATATAAAACGATACAGACAAGAAAGCAGCCCCCCCCCCCCCCCATCCCCGCCTATCCCCCCCCCCATAACATTCGGCAGCAACCTAGTCACAAAAGTGCATAATAACCAAACCCCAAGAATTGTAGAACCCCCCCCCCTCTCTCAGCCCAAACTTCACCTTCTCCAGGGTCAGAAACTCCAGCAGATCCCCCCGCAATGCCGAGACACAGGGTGGAGAGACTGACCTCCACCCCAATAGGTCCTGCAAACGAGCGATCAGCGAGGCAAAAGGCAAAACATCTGCCCCACCCCCGTCTGCAACACGTGACGGGCCAACACCCTGAAAATGGCTTCCAGGGTACCGGGCTCCACATCCTTATGCAAGACTCCCGAGATTGTGCTAAATAACCCCCCGCCTAAACCTTTCCAGCTTCGGGCAAGACCAAAACATATAAACGTGGTTTGTGAGGCCCCTCCCAGACATCCTCCACCCCCTCAAACAGGCCGGCTCGTCTTTGATTTTGCGAGGTGCACCTTGTGCACAACGTTCAACTGCACCAGCCTTGCACATAATATTGAGGCATTTACCCTCCGCAGCACCTCCAGCAACGCCTGCTCTGTGTCCAGCGCCACCACCAAATCCATCTACTTTCCCTCCACCAGAGACGGGATCACATTTAGCAACCTCATCACGTTCGAAAACAGCTGCCTTCCCTTCACAAACCCAGTCTGATCCTCTCCCATCACCTTCGGGAGACACACCCTCCAGCCTTGCCGCCAAAATCTTTGCCAATATCTTGGCATCTACATTCAATACGAATATGGGCCTATACGACTCACTCCACTGGGTCCTTATCCTTCTTTAGCAGCAGGGAAATCGAAGCCTGGCCCATCGTCTGTGGCAAGACACCCCTGCCTATCACAATCTTGAGCATTCCCACCATCAGCGGCTCCAACTTATCCTTAAATTTCTTATAGAATTTCACTGGAAATCTGTCAGGTCCCACAACTTTCCCTGCCTACATCCTCCCAATCACCTCCTGCTCTCGTACCAGCCCCTCCAAGCCTGCTCTATCCTCTTCACCCAACCTCGGGTACTCCAAGCCATCATCTCGCACCCTTCTGCCGGTGTCTCCGATCGTTATAACTTCTTGTACAACTCTTCAAATACTTAATTGGTCTGTTCCGGTCCCACCACCAGCTTCCCAGTCTTATCCCGCTGCTCACAATCTTCCTCGCCGCCGCTCCCTCCGGAGCTGGTCAGCCAACATACAGTCAGCCTTCTCCCGCAGCTCATAGGCTCCCCCGAAGTTCACCTGAAACTCCTTCCTCTTCGCCAAGAGGGCTGGGTCCGGGTACCCCACATACCTGCTATCCACCTCCAACGACTCATCTAACATTTTATGATACTACTCTCTCTCCTCCTTGTCCATCACAGCCTTAAACAAAATCACCTCCCCCCTCACTACTGCCTTCAGAGCTTCCCAAACCACTGACTGCGAAAATTCCTCTGTGCAATTAAACCACACATATTCTTCGATCAGAAATGGTAACCCCGGGCCCTACCCACTGGGCCTGACCTGCCCCATCCCCTTCTTTGTCGAACTCCACCCCACCCTCCCAGAATACCCCCATCCACTTCCTCTTGAAAATACCTCTTCCAGCTATCGATCCCATTGCAAGTTCACCCAGTACCCTGGTTACTCTTCCTCCCTCAAATAACCACTAAAAATTGACTGGTTATGCAACTCTGCTGTATATTATTATGCAGAAGATGGGCAGCATGATGGCCAGTGGGTTAGCCCTGCTGCCTCACGGCGCCGAGGTCCCAGGTTCAATCCCGGCTCTGCGTCACTGTCCCAGTGGAGTTTGCACATTCTCCCCCTGTTTGCATGGGTTTCGCCCCCACAACCCAAAGATGTGCAGGGTAGGTGGTTTGGCCACGCGAAAATCGCTCCTTAATTGGAAAAAATGAATTGGGTACTCTAAATTTTAAAAAAGATATTATGCAGAAGATGGCTGTTTTGCTGATCTATATAACTATATATAAATTACTTATGACATTCAAGATGTGTTAAAGGGATCCCATTTTAGTGTTACCATTGCTTTCAGCTAGTGCCTCCTTTCAGTTCACCAATGTCTTTCAGAACTGCTTTCCCGTATGTAAAAGTGGTGGACAGGGGTATTTTCTGTCCAATTAAGGACAGCAGACAAGTGCTCGAAACTGGAGGGCCAGAGGCCTTCAGGTGAGGGAAAGGGCGCTTAAAAATGAAGCTCAAAAATGGCCTTTGCAACAGGCCACCACTAAGCAGGAGAAGGAACCCCCTCTACAATGTGGCCCAGCTGCTGCTACAGCCAGACATGTAAGGAAGGCCCCTCTGCCCTGCCACCTAGAGGCTATTCCTAAGCAGCTAAAAGGTTCCCTGCTGTCTCTGAGAATCTGAAAAATCACAATCAGCCTCTATCAACTGGCCTCAAGTGGTCCTCAACAAGTCGAATTGACTACCTGCCACATGTAGCAGCCTTGCTGCTCCTCATCCCACCTCGTGAGAAATTGCCCCGGCAGTGGGATGGATCCATGGAACAGACATGCTGGCCAACTGCGCTGCTTTGAATGCACACCTGGCTCAGTTTCCAGCCCGACAAGGGCTGAAAATTCTGCCCAATGTGTCAGATAACAAGACCATTAACCATCTGGACACAACCATACCCACTTTCTCTTGAGCAAAATTAAGGCGTCATGTTTTGCTGCCTTTGTCCAGTGCAAATTTTGGTGACATTGTGGAATGTCACACATGACAAATCTTGAACTCTAATAGCAAATAGGTTTCCAGCCCCGACGCAGTGGGTTAGCCCTGTTGCCTCACTGAGCCGAGGTCCCATGTTCGATCCGGGCTCTGGGTCACTGTCCGTGTGGAATTTGCACATTCTCCCCGTGTTTGCATGGGTTCAGCCCCCACAACCCAAAGATGTGCAGGCTAGGTAGATTGGCCATGCTAAGTTGCCCCTTAATTGGAAAAAATGAATTGGGTACGCTAAATTTATTTTAAAAAACTCTAATAGCAAATGATTCCAGGTCGCACATTTCAGAAAATGAATTATTCATAGAGTAAATACTTAATAATTTCATAATCTATAACCAATTCGGAAATAACTATCCCAATCAGCTAACTGCAGAGCTGCAAGACAGAAACCCCGATCATTAATCCACAAAGTTCTTGTGTGCCATTTTCAAACTTGCCACGTATAAAAATCTGTGTCTATCATTTGACTTGAAAAGCCCGGAAATTTCATTGCACATGCAACACAAACTGGGATTAGCTTGGTGATTTCCAGACTCTCTTTCTCCCTCCCCCACCCCCCCCCCCCCCCCCCCTCCCCCCCAACTTTTCTTTGCCTCGCATTTTCAGCTCTCACAAATCTGCAGAATCATGTCCATGGAAGATGACAGCAGCAGGACTAAATCTCTCAATAGCTAGGTTTATGCTGGAGTCAAAGCATTGCATCAGTCCTGCAGATCTTCTGTGATGTGTCTCCAACCAGGTAGATGGCTATACAGCCACAGCAGAAGGATGGAGGCCATTTTTGTTGCAATTTAGGGCACAGCACGAGAGTTTGGGTCTAGCATACCAGGAGATGGCAATACAGCAGTGGTTGTCAAACTGGGATCTGCAATATAGGGTGACCTCTCATGGCGTTGTGGTCCAAGAGTAAGCGGCAGTTGGAAATGTACCCTCACTGTCCTCTGTGCTGCCCCATGCTCTTGCTTTCTTCGCATTCTACTCTCCCCATGTTCCTGCTGTCATGTGTTTGCTCCCATACCGCTCCCTCTCTCCTTGTGCGCAGAGTGTTTTTTCTATGCTCTGGTCTATTCTGGTTCCTCCTCTCTCTGGGGTGTACTCTCACCCTGCTCCCTTAATGCTTTTTCCATGCTTTACTCTGACTGGGCTTCTTCCCTCTCCGGGCTCCTACCAAGAGTGGACAGACTCTGTAGTGAGAAGCAGGCATCTGTAGGTTGATATGCTTTCCTTACAGGTTCCTTAGCTGCAGAACTTTCAAATTATGAGCATTGCATAGTATTGGGGAAAGAAGTTGTGGGAAAACATCTCTTGCTTTTCACACAGCAGATAAGGTGCATCCTGGGCTTCGGATGAATCAACAGAGTTTGAGGCAGATAAGACAGCCACAAACTGATTTGTCTAGCTTCAATACACAACTTCCCTGCAGCTTGCACTTGAGTGTGAGAAATCACCATTGTTTCAGCTCAATACTTCAGCACAGGCACTCCGAAATCCTGTGCAGAAGAAAATGATTGATAATGCGCAAAAGAAGCCGCTACTCCCCTTTTCTGACAGAAAATTTCCTCAAGGAAATCGGCCTTCTGCTAAGGTGTGACAATATTAGACAGGAGAAAAAGAGGAAGCTTTGGTTCCTTTCTAGCAGTCTTTCAGAGCTGCACACATATTGACTGGCGTTGTAGAGCACCAGTGTGTTATGAACAGAGTGACACAAGGGGCTCTGAGAAGCCTGTTGCTTGATGGACTCTCTTTACCCAAGGCCTGGAGGACACAGTACAGCTCAAGCAGGTCTGTCTGACCAGGAACATTGTGCAGACATTTTTGACATTACATGGCTAAAAACATTCTTCAAAACCACATAATTATAGGTTTATCATCTTTTAAATTTTATTAATATGTTATATATTCCATAGTGTTAGAAACAAACCCATTAACTGAAAGCACGAAAAATATAAATGCAGCCATTATAGAAATAACAGGACTTTGGTGTTATTTGCTTTTCAGTGAGATCTTTTAAGTATTGTGAACGTTAGATCAATAATTTTTTAAAATATATTAGGTACTGAAAAGACTGTACTATACACAGTTCCAATGTGTGAAATCATTCATGCAAAAAGCGAGATGCTCAGAAATGGTTTATGTTGAAAGCCTATTTTAAAATTGAAAAGTTGTTTTTTGCATGAAAAAATACCCAGTAGCTTGAATTAAGCAATTTAAATATAACAGGAAGGTGACATAGGTCTTCAATTTGAATTATCAGGTAAGGACTTCATTCATTTGGATTAAAAGATGTTGACTGTACATTCCTTCTGCTGGTCTTCTCAATTATTTTCTATTAAAAAGTCCACTCTTGCTAAATTGCCAAAGGCTCATTATATTGATTGACGGCATTAAGCAGAGTTCAATCACATCAAAAAGAGCTGAAACCAAGCTCCTTTATAGCTCTGCAGAAAATGTGTAAATGATTTGCACAGAACTAATTGCCCCAGTGTTCAGTTTTTGTCAATGGTGATTTTCCTGTTAACAGTAACTGGCTCTCGTACATTGGTCCAGAATCAGCTAATAAGCAAGATTGCTACATAGTTATCCTCAAGGACATTGGGAGGGGACAGAATCAGATTTGGCTGTGATGCTTCTCCCTCTTTCTCCTCCCTTCTTCATTCATCTTTCAATGCCCACTGTCTATATGCAGAAAACTGAGGGAAAGAAGTAGCCAGATTAAAATACTTGTACCCACAGGCAGAATTTGCCGTCATTATCGATCGTGTCTTTTGCTGAAATATGATGTATGATCACAGTAAGTCAATATATAACGAGTACAATAGTACAAGTCAGACATAAACCCATTTTACACATGAACATAGCAATGTGACACGGTTGTGAAGGTCTATGCGCTTACCTGGTTCCAGTTACCCTTTTGTAATTATCTTTGGAATAAACAGCCAAAATGCTGACCCCTGAACCTATGTTGACCAGCAACATTGGGTAAGGGTTATCTAAGCAATACGGTTTTTTCTGGCACTGGTCGGGGTCAGTGGGTTTTTCAAAATAGTAGCACTCAGACTGACCATTGTACCCGACGGAATCAATGTAAAGAAGGCCTTGGATTAAACAGTCCAACTCATCCAGTTTGTGGAGCTGTAAATCAGCCATCTGGAAAACAGCAGCAGCCAAAAAGAAAGACAGCAAATTAACAAACACCCATCAGAGTAACATTTGTCCCAAGGAACAGCAGACAACTCAAGACTGTAATACGTACTCTAAACTTTTCCAACTAAGCCACTAATACTCGTTTTTTTATTATTTTGCAAAGGGAACTGTTCCACATAATGCATATATGATATACCAAAGTAGCAAATCTACCTTATCCCTGTTGATTTGAAAATTAATTCTCAAAAGGAAATCCAGGTCTTTCTTTACTCATACAATCAGATGCACCAGTCTAAATATTAACATTTATCTGTTCAAACTATTTCCATGTGGTTAAGATGAGAATATATAACGTCTCTACTGGAGGCAACTAGAAAAAAAAACTGCTCAATAATCTAAATAATTCTCTACCATATACATTGTATATTTGGCAATTAGATTTGGAACCCCTGCAGCAATAGGACCATATAATGATGAGATTTCTGTTGGTAGATATAGTTAATAATGTGATTCAGGATCTGTATTGGGTCCTCTTTTGCTCTTCATTAATATAAACGGTTTAGATCTAGCCTTGAGGGGAGCTGTATCAAGTTTGTTGACAAAACAAATTTGAAACCAGAGCAAATTGAGGAAAATGCAACACATAGCAAGAGGTGATAATTATCAGTGGGCACATTGATGACAGATGCAATTCAGTGCAGTGAAATGCTAACTGGAATGAAGTACAATGAAGGGACATACAAGTTAGCTTTATTTAGTGCTTTCAATGTAACTAAACATCCCAAGGCACTTCGCAGGAACCTTATAAAGTATGACTCAAGGCAGCACGGTGGCCTAGTGGTTAGCACAACCGCCTCACGGCGCTGAGGTCCCAGGTTCGATCCCGGCTCTGGGTCACTGTCCGTGTGGAGTTTGCACATTCTCCCCGTGTCTGCGTGGGTTTCGCCCCCACAACCCAAAAAATGTGCAGGGTAGGTGGATTGGCCACGCTAAATTGCCCCTTAATTGGAAAAAATAATTGGGTAATCTAAATTTATAAAAAAATAAAAAATAAAAAAAAAAAGTATGACTCAGAGCCACATAAGGAAAGTGAGGCTGAGATATATTGGAGGGGAATTCCAGAGCTTGGTCCCAAGGCAACTGAAGGCACAGCCACCAATGGTGGAGCGGTTACAATCTTGGATGCACAAGAGATCAGGATTGGAGGAATGCCGATATCTCGTGCAAGGTGGTTGGAAGAGATTACAGATTGCAAAGCCGAATGATTTGAAAACAAGGAAATGTGCTTTAACGCATTTTTACTGGGAGACAGTGTAGGTCATCGAGCACAGGGGTGATAGGTGAATGGGACTTTCTGTGAATTAAGATCCAGGCACCAGAGTTTTAGATGAGCTCAGTTACAGAGAATAGAATGTGGAAGCCCAGCCATAAGGGCAGTGAAATAGTCAAGTCAAGAGGTAACAAAGGCATGAACGAAGGTTTCAGCTGCAGATGAACCGAGACAGAAGCAAGACTCTTAGCGGAGGAGAGATATAGGGACAAACAAGGTGCTGACAAATAAAGCTAATAAAATGAAGTTGAATTTGTACAATAAGTAGATTGGAGTGAGATTAGGTATTGCATGCATTCTTCCATTACAAATCCGAGAGGAATATTAGCAACATGAATGGGACACTAGAATGATAGACTTTTATGAAGAGTTGCTTGAAAAAAAAAATTCAAAGCTTTTTCTACCGCAACAGAAAAGGGGGAGATGAGATGGTGTCTCTAACAGTCTTGCCAAGCAAGTCACATTCTGCATTTCCTCACAGGAATTAGGTAGCATGACTGCAACATACCATTCTGAAATCATCCTCAAATTTGTAAGCACCACCTCCCGTGGCACACATAGTGGTGTGTAAACTAGAGAAATTTTTATCTCTACCCATTTGGATGAATTTAGGCATGGAATGCGTTGGAAAGCGGATAAAATGCAAGTTCCCTTTTCGTCCACACATGGTCAAGTTCTTCAGCTCCAGGTGCACATCCCGAATCCCTGTTTTCCCATAAGCTATGTTGGAAGTCAGGTATTTCCTAATGCTCTTCAGGTTCTCCACTTCCTCCTGCTCTTCTTCAGCTGTGATGTCTTTTGGCTCAAAATACACAAGTTTGACAAGAGTTCCACCAATATCCATTCCAAACCAGGGGAAAGCTGGGAGGAAAACAAAATAAGTAGTATTATGTACAGACATGCCAGTGATACATAGATTATGGTGTGACCACCAGAAGGCATTCAGAGCTTCGATTTTTCATAAAACAGAAACAAGTGCTTAAAGCATGAAGATTATTGTTGGAGAGGGTTCCTTCTTTTCCAGCTCCCTAAAATCTCCTTGCAGGAACTCAACCCTCTTTCTACTCATGTACTGAATTGGACCGCGACCTCCAGCTCTTTGACTTTCTGTTCTCAGGGTGATCAGCATATATTCAGTGGCAAGCTAGATCTTGGCACCAGGGAGGAAATGTACCATCCTGGCACCACATCTGCAGTCACAGAAATGCCTGTATGCATCACTATGAAATTCCACTCTCTCTTCTCCCCCCCCCCCCTCCCCTCAAACACGACAGCTTCCCAAATCATCCTGCAACTGGCCCCTCTATAGAGCTGAGCCACCTGAGATGCCGTGGACTTGGCTCTGGTGCACTCCCCAGAGGAACGATCAATCTTGCCAGTATTTACAACTGGTTGTGAGAGCTAGATGCCCTCGGTGGGAGGGGGGGGGGGGGGGGGGGGGGGGGCGCGTTGCCTCCACTACCTGCTTGGTTGTCCTTGCCCATCTGATGGTCTGCCTGCATACTGTTAAGTTGCAGATTGGCCACCTCTAGAAATATACTACTCATGTAGCAGTCAATTCTCACGGAGGCACTGCAGTTACTCCAGCTGTTGCTCAAGCTTCGGAAACCAGAGTTTGAGTTCCTCCAACTGACGAACATTGCACGTGGTTGTCCCAGGACATGAGAAATGTGGGTTTCCCACAAGGAACATAAAATCCACTGTCAGAGTTAGCTTTGGAGTAAAAAGAAATGAGATGACCTTAAAGGACAAATTCTTAACATTAGTAAAACAAAACTATTTTGGACCAACGTCATGATTTTAGTATAAATGGAGCATATAAAATAGAACACTCATTTCAACTTTGCTTGAATAACAAACTGTGTCAATAACTTTTTACTTGCACAACTACCACTTTCCCCTAGTGATTGTTTTTGCAATATGAATCACAGTATAGTTGGTTAGTGAGCATAGAGCCCATGAACTCACTTCCATCTAGGATCAATATGTTCTTATCTGGAACATCAAGAACAAAGGTTTATTGGACAACAATACTGCCAAGGCATCAAAATCCAAATTGTTACACTGAAGATAGACGTAATCATATCAATTATTAAAAAGAGAGACCACATAATGTGAACGTCCTTGGAAACACAAATTTCCAGCTGAGACTTTTGTGCAGTTTTTAGAAGCAGGATCCTTAAGGTTTGTGCCATAGATTTTCTACTTTCTTTATTTACCTCCTTTTGAGCTTAGAAGCCCAAAGACTAATTAGGAGCACAGGAACAGGAGTAGGTCATTCAGCCCACAGAACCTGCTCTGTCATTCAATTTGATCATGGCTGATCACATCAACACCACCTTCACAGATTATCCCCATATCCTTTGATGTCACTGGTCACAAGAAATCCATCGATTTCTGTCCTGGACGTTCTGAACGATTTGAGCTTCCACATCACACTGCGGCAATGTTTCAAAAATTCATCACCCTCTTGAGTGAAGAAATTCAAACTCAACTCAGTCTTAATTGACCTGCCCCTTATTCTGAGACAGTGCGCCTTGTTCCAACCAGAGGCAACATATTATCCACATCCACCCGCTCACATCTGTCATTTGTTAAGTTTCAATGAAGTCACGCCTCATTTTTGAATCTCTAGGGAATATAGACCCAGGCCCCTCAATCTCTCCTCACAAGACAATCCTGCCACTCCAGGGATTAATCTAATTCTGTTGCACTCCCTCGATGGTAAGTACATTCATCCTTCAATTCGGGGTCCAAAACAGGGTACAATACTTTAACAGTGGGCTAAACAGCTGGCTTGGAATGCAGAACAATGCCAGCAGCACAGGTTCAATTCCCGTACCGGCCTCCCCGAACAGGCGCCGAAATGTGGCGACTGGGGGCTTTTCACAGAAACTTCATTGAAGCCTACTTGTGACAATAAACGATTATTATTATAAAATAAGGTCTCATCAAGGCTCTATATAACTGCAGTAAGACATCTTTACTCCTGTACTCAAATCCACTCGCAATGAACGTCAATATACCATTTGCCTTCTTGATTGCTTGCTGCATCTACATGCTAGCTTTTAGTGGCTCAGGAACAAGGACACCCAGGTCCCTCTGAACAACTGCACTTCCCAAACTCTCAATACTCTGCCTTAATTTTCTGCCAAAGTAAATAACTTCACACTTATTTGTAGTATATACAATCTGCCATGTTCTAGCCCATTCACTTAGTCTGCCCAAAGCCTCTTGAAGCCTCCTTGCATCCGCCTCACAACCTGCGCTCCCATCCAATTTGGCGTCATCAGCAAATTTGGAAATATTACAATTGGTCCTCACATCCAAATCTTTTATATCGCAGTACCTGCCTAGTAACAGCCTGACATCCCAAGAATAGTCTGTTTATTCCTATTCTGCTTTTTGTCCCTAATCCCTTGCATCCTAATTTTATTTCCTAACCTCCTGTCTTGAACCTTATAAAAGCTTTCTGAAAATCCAAATGCATCCCATACACTGGTTCTACTTTATGCCAAGGTTAACACCCTTTAAAAATTCCAACAAATTTGTCAAACAATATTTTCCTTTCATAAATCCATGTTGACTCTATCCAATTTTACTGTACTTTTCTAAATGCCTTGTTATCAGATCCTTTATCATAGATTCTAACAGCTAGAGGGGGTGTACCAGTTGCCAAAGGGTAATGGGTATCTGCAGGTTAGGGACTTCATGAGAAAGGTGTCGTCGTTGCGGACGCTGCTGTCCCCAGTGCTGTAGGATAAGCTTCTGTCTGAGGGTGAAATAGGGGATGGCAAGGTTGTGGACATGTATGGGGAGTTGAAGAAGAGGGAAAGTGCTCCCATGCAGCAGGTTAGGCATAAGTGTCAGAAGTTGTGTGGGGTGTTAGGGGCCTAAGAATGGAGAGACATTCTGCGGAGGGGGAATGGTCCTCCTTGTGTGCAAGACTAGGCCGTATCCAATTTAAGGTGGTGCACGGGGCCCACTGCGTCCAGTCGGTTCTTTCCAGGGGTGGAGGATAGGTGCGGGTGGTGTGCGGGGGGTAGAGGTAGCTCAGAGTCCGGGTGTGGCGATATTTGTAGTGTCAGGAGGGTCTGGGAGTGAAGGTGGGGAGAGAGAGCGATCTGTTGGCCTTTGCCTCCCTGATAGCCTGGAAGCAGATTTTGTTGTACTGGCAGGACTCGGAGCCACTGATTGCGGGGGTATGGGTGATCAATTTCCTATATTCGGAAAAGATTAACTTTGCCATTTGAGGTACGGAGGAGGGGTTCACCTCGAGGTGGAAGCTGTTCATTGACTTCTTTATGGAGTATAGAGTAGGCAGCGGGGGAGGGGTGTGTTTGTTGGGGGGGGGGGGGGGGGGGGCGTGTAGGGAGCGAAGGGTTTGTATGTTTCCTGGCTTTTGTATTTCTTCGTTATGAATATTGAAAATGCCTTCAATAAAAAAAATTTAAAAAAAAAAAATTCCAACATTTTCCCTGTAGCCAATGTCAGACTCTTAAAGTAACGGGATTACATTTGTTACTTTCCAGTCAACAGGAACCCTTCCAGAATCTCTGAAACCTTGAAAGATAACCACCACCAAAACATCCAATATCTCTCTAGCCACAGCTTTCAATACTCGAGGATGGAGCTCATCTGGTCCAGGGTATTTATCAACCCTCAATCCACTTAACTTTTCAAGAACTAATTGTAGTGCAATACCATTCAGGGCAAAGCAGTCTGGTTGATCAGCACCAAATTCACTGGGTTAAGTATTCATCTCCTTCACCATCAGTGCACAATGGCTGCAGTACTATTTCCAAGATCGCCTGTCGCAATATCTCCCACGAGCTCCACAACCCAAGGACAAAGGGATCAGAAGAAATAGGAGGAGTAGGCCTTCCAGCCCATCAACTGTCATTTGAGAAGATCATGGCTGATCTGATTGCAGCCTGAACGCCACTTTCCAAACCCTTGATTCCCCTTTCGATCAAAATTCTGTCTTACTCAGCGTTTGAATATTTTCAGGAGGCCCAGACTCGACCGCTCTCGGGGATGGAGAATTCCAAAAATTAACGACCCGAGACAAATTGCTCCTCATTGCCATCTTAAATGGGAGATCCCTCATCTTTAAACCATGGATTCTACCATTCCCACTCCTGACAGGAAACAATCTCTCAACTTCTGCCCTGCCAAGCCCTCTCACAATTTTGTGTTTTCATAAGGTAATATCTCATTCTTCTCAACTCCTTTGAATGTAGGCCCAACCTTTCCTCCTAAGACATCATCTTCATCCCAGGAATCAGCCTAGTGAACCTACTCTGAACTGCCCCAAATGCAAGTATATCCTCCTTCGGAAGCAGACTATAAACTGTACTCAGCACTCCAGGTGTGATCGCGGTGTGATCTCACCAAAGCCCTACAGAGTTGTAGAAAGACTTTGCTACTTTTATACATCCTTCCAATCAAGTCCAATATTCCATTTGCCTTTCTGATTACTTGCTGTACCTGCATGCTAACCTTTTAGGATTCATGTACAAAGATACCCAGATCCCTTTGTACCCACAGTTTTCTGCAATTGCGCTCTATTTAAATAATATTCAACTCTTCTATCCTTCTGTTAAAGTAGAGCTCACACTTTTCCACATTATACTCCATACACCAGATTTCTGCCCACTGATGTTAACCTATCTCTCTCCCTTTGGAATCTCTTTGCATCCTCCACACAACTTGTCTTCCTATCAATCTTTGTAGCATTAGTGAACATGGCTGTACTACAGTTGGTCCCTTTATCAGAGCCATTAATATAGATCACAAAACTGTTGAGGTCCCAACACTGATCAGTTTTCCAACCTAAAATGACCCACTTACCCCAACTCCCCCAACTCAGCTTCCTGCGAGTTAGTCAATCCTCTATCCATTCGAACATATTCTAACAGTGCCAGGGACCAGGTTTGATTTCCGGCTTGGGTCACTGTGCAGAGTCTGCAGTTCTCCCCATGACTACGTGGGTTTCCTCTGGGTGATCCAGTTTCCTCCCACAAGTCTCAAAAGACATGCTGTTAGGTGATTTGGACATTGAATCCTCCCTCAGTGTACCCGAATAGGCACCGTGGTGTGACAACTAGGGGATTTTCACAGTAACTTTATTGCAGTGTTAATGTAATCTTACTTGTGACACTAATAAAGATTATTACATATAATTCCCATGAACTTTATCTTGTGCAGTGATCTTTTATGTGGGACTTTATTACATGACTTTTGGCTAGTGCTGCCCCTTTATCCACGCAGCTTGTTACATCTTCAATAGAACCTTAAATAATTTTGTCAAACACAATGGCCCTTTCACAAATCCATGTTGTCTCCACCTGATTGTATAATTTATGATTTTCCAAATATCTTAATCTCTTTAATAATGGATTCTAGCATTTTCTCCAATGTCAGGTTTTGGACTAACCATCCTATAGTTTCCTGCTTTTGGTCTCCCTCCTTTCTTGAATAGTGGTGCAACATTTTATTTTTTTTTCATTTTTTTTTTTTTAATTTAGAGTACCCAATTATGTTTTTCCAATTAAGGGGTAATTTAGCGTGACCAATCCACCTAACCTGCACATCTTTGGGTTGTGGGGGTGAAACCCACGCAGGCACGGGGAGAATTTGCAAACCCCACACAGACAGTGACCCAGGGCCGGGATTCGAACCCGGGTCCTCAGCGCCGTAGGCAGCAATGCTAACCACTGTGCCACCGTGCTGCCCATAGTGGTGCAACATTTACTGATTTTTAAGCAGTTGGAACCATTCCAGAATCTAGGGAATTTTGGAAGATCACAATCAATGTAAACACCATCTCTGCCGCCACTTTCTTTAAGATTCAAGGATACAGGCCATCGGGTGCAGGAAACATTTAGTCTCAATTAGTTTTCTCTATACTTTTGCTTTAGTGATCATGATAGTTCCAACTCCCTTTCACCTCTTGATTGTCTGCTATTCTTAGGGTGCTTTTTGTGCCGTGTGCTGAATTTGGATAGCCTACTTTAAACGGCACTCAAAACAGATTCGGGGTGTGCATTTAAATAGTCATTGGATAAACATTTAATTCAAAGAATTTCAGAGTTCAGAAGAGTGGAACTAAATTGATAGCTCGTTCACAAAGTGGCCCAGCACACGGTAAAATGATGGGGTGTAGATTAATTTGTTCTTAATCTAGGACAAAAGTTCGGCACAACATCGTGGGCCGAAGGGCCTGCTCCGTGCTGTATTTTTCTATGTTCTATGTGTGCGAAAACAGACAGAAAATACTTGATCAAAATCCCTGGTGATCCTCATTTCTCATTATTAATTCCCCAAACTTTTTCTCCAAGCACCAATGGTCACACAAACCCTCCTTTCCTTTTATATACTTGTCGAAGCTTTTACTGCCTGTTTTTATATTTCTTGCTAGTTTTCTCTCGTACACCAATTTCTTCCTTGTGTTCTTTTTTTAATCATCCGTTACTGTTTCTAAAATGCTCTGGTCTACCATAAAATCATTTGGGTTATTTTTCAGTGACATAGGGGTTCTTCTCCTATCCTATTTGGAATAGGGGTTCTTCCCATATCCCTATATTTGGAATATTGTTGAATAATTTCAAACAGGGGGTAATAAAATGTACTGCACAAGTGGTCTTTGGAAGGTCGAGGAATACCGACTCAAAGCTCAACATATGAAGGAAGTGGAAAGAGGAAACCAAAAAACACCAATGGGAGCAAGTTAGTCCTGAACCAACATGATATCAATGGTGCATTCACAATGAATCCCATTCACATCTTACATCAGCACTTTCCAAGATGACTCCATTTCAACATTTGAAAATTAACACAGCAATAAATTAGCATAGTAGCATTCACGGTAGAATTATTAACGTTTGCGTCTTATAACAACATATAATACAGATTTTCAGTGGCGGCATGCAAGGAGAAGTCGCACATGAGGTGGTTCAACAGGGATTCCAACTACTTTATTTTTGGCCCATCTTGCCCCATTTCTGGCGATATTTTGGCATAAAATCCCATCTGATCGATACAAGGTAATCCACATAAGGAAAGTGTCAGGAAGGACCGGGGCAATGAAAATTGTGGACAAAATTTCATCGATTTATTCGGAGACCCCTCAATGGAGAAAATGGTTGGGGCTGCTTCCCATGGCTCCGGCTACTAATAACAGCCTAGATGGTTCCATGCCTCTTGGAAGTCAAACTTGAGAAGCAATAGAGGGTTCTGTCTGGGATGGCACAGTGGCACAATGGTTAGCACTACTGACTCACAGCTCCAGGAACCAGGGTTCAATTCCGACCTCAGGGACCGTCTGTGTGGAGTTTGCACTTTCTCCCAGTGCTTGTGTGGGTTGCCTCGGGGTTCTCCGGTTTCCTCCCACAATCCAAAGATGTATGGATTAAGCGGATTGGCCATGTAAATTGCTGCCCTACTAGCCAAAGGCTTTGCTAGCTAATTGGAGCAAAGTGGGGGTAGCTGCAGCTCATTATACTAGTTGGTTTGGATACTGAGCTTTGTGGTTTTATTTTGTTTGGGGTTAGGATTAGTAGAAAGGGAGTTTTTTTTGCTTTGTTATGGGTGTGGTATTGTTTGGGGGGGGGGCGCAGTGATGTTGGGGGGTGTGGGGTTAGGGTTAATTTGTGGACGGTGACTCCAGATTTCTCTTTGTTTTGTCTTGCTGGTGGGTATGGTGGCCACCTTGGGTGGGGCTTATATCTGCACTCTCGATTCAGTTGTTGGATAACTCCGTTGGTGGAAATGGCTGACTCTGGGTCAAGAGGGTGGGAGGTCCCCAAGTTGGATGGTCATCTGGAATGTAAGGGGGTTGGGAGGCCCAGTTAAAAGGTCGAGGGCATTCACTCACCTGAAAAGTTTGAGTGCTGAAGTAGTGTTTTTACAGGAGACTCATTTGTGGGTAAGAAACCAGACCAGGTTACGGAAGGGGTGGCTGAGCCAAGTATTTCATTCAGGTTTTGACGGTAGGGCTTGGCAGGCAGCCATTTTGATTATTAAACTGGTTCCGTTTTTAAACGCTAAGATCGTGGTGGACCCTAAGGGTAGATATGTCTCAGTGAGTCATTTGCGGGCACTTTTAAGGTCCCAGTCAATGTTTACGCCTCAAATTGGCATAATATAGGGTTTGATAAGCGGTTGCCGGCCTCCATTCTTGGCATGGACTCGCATTAACTAATTGTTGCACAAGAGAGGGGACTTCAAATGCTTTCTAGTTCTGGAGTTGGATTGATCAATCCCCAAGTCGCTGGCTCCATCAGGAGTGGCAAAGGCGTTGTTAGCTTTTATGGAGAAGATGGGGGGAGGGGGGTCAAATTCGCAGTGTTCTTACACCCGAGGGATAAGGATTTACTCCTCTCAGATTTATTCGCGGATTGACTTTCTGGTGGATAGGTCTCTTTTCCCCTGGGTGAAGAGGGCAGAGTATTGGGCGATTGTGATTTCAGACCATGCTCCGTGATCCTAGCATCACATCCCTCTTGGTGCGCACCTTGGAAGTTGAATACAGCTTTGTTTGCGGACAAAGGATTTTGTGAAGGTATATCCTCTGCCATTGAGGAATATATTAAGTTTAACAAGAGCAAGTCTATCTCACCCTCTACGCTATGGGAAGCTCTTAAGGTGGTCATTAGGGGGGAGATAATTTCCTACAAAGCACACCTGGAAAGAAGTGCGAGGGTAGAACGGCAGAGGCTGGTGGACTCCACCATTGAGGTAGATCCGGTACTCGCTTGACCCTACCCCAGAGTTGCTTGCGAGTAGGAAAAAGATGCAGACGCAATATCAATTACCATCAACAAGTAAGGCGGTGAGTCAGCTGCGGTGCTCAAAATGGGTATTCTATGAATATGGGGAGAAGGCCAGTCATCTTCTAGCTCATCCGAGGCGGCAGGGGGCTTCCAAAGAGATTATACAGATTAAGGACTCAATTATTGCCTGGTTTAATTGGCTCCACTTTAAACATAACTATTGGATCGGGGAAAGAACAGGAAAGGAACCTTGTTAGATTAAACCCTGTTGCCACCAGTAGAACGTGGGTTGAATACAGACCCAGAGTCAGTCTTTCCTCCTCACCTGGGTTTTCAACAAGTTAGAGTGTCTCAGTTGGAGAGTTAAAAAATTTTTTTAACATGTGCCCCCCCCCCCCCCCCCCCCCCCCCCTCCGGATCAACAACTTTTGGGGAACCTCAGCTGGGGTGGGCGCCATGTATGTCAGGTTTATCAAAAAGGCCTCCTGTGAGGTTTCAAACTAACAATATCAGTTCAGGTCTGGAATCAGATCTGACCAAATTTGACTTGATTATCCTAGAGAACTCAGCAAACAAATAATACAATACGCAGCACCAAAACAGCAAACTGGTACAATTGCTATTCTTAAATTAAGAATCAAATCATGATTTTCATAGATTGCACCGAATATATGCACATAGCAATATGTGACCTGCAAAAAATTGGGAACTGCCAAGCTCAAGATCAATTCTATTTGAAGAATTCTACTATTCATTGGGAGAGTATGGATGTTTCATGTGAAGAAGTTGTGTGTGCCTTGGCTCAGATTACTGCTTCAACTTAAACACCCCACAAATAGGAGTTTCAAGATGGGTTGGCAATTACTTATTTTCCCCACGTATATGGTTACGATGTCAGTTAGTGTTCGAACTAGACGGGAAGATTCCAGAATGGAACCCTGGCTTAAAAGACCATAACTTTTACTTTTTAAAAAAATATAAACCGTAGAGGAACAGAATCAACAAACGCTAATTAGTTTTAGCAAGAAAAAAAACATTGAACATGAAAGGTTGATTATTATGCAATACTCCTCTACTTCCCCCTATTACACAGATTTAAAACTTAAACTACAACATTCAAAGTCTTTTTTAAGCACACAGGATGGCCAAGGTCAAATACACACCGCTCTGAACCAAAGTTAGGGTCCGATTTCTTCTCAGAACCCGCCAGATGATTTTGACATCAATTCCACGACCAAAAACGCACTTTAAAATCTTTGTTCACAATATTGCTTTCCATTAATGGTTTGCATTCAGAAATCCAGTCCAGGTTTTACAAATGACTCTTTTAAACAAAGCCTCTGCTCCATTTTTAACAGAGAATCCGGTGCAGGATTTACACCAACCCCTTTAGGATTTCTTTGTCCTTACTGCTATATAAATGGTTCACAATTGTTTTGACTCTCAATTCCCAGACTCTAGTCAAATTGTATCTTGAGATCTGCTGTCGCACTTTCCTATTTAACTCAGAATCCCTTGGTTTACTCTTCCTCGATTTCTTCTGAACAATTCCCTGGTCTCTGTTCTCTAGTCGTCTTAGACATTCTTTCTGTGCCGAACCCCTGGTTATCTGGACTTTAACTTGTTCCATAGGAAGCTTTCACCTTTGCAGCAGCTTCCATGTCCTGTCAGGAAGCTTGCAGACAATGATCATGGTCATCATCTAGGCACCAATGTGCAAGCAGTACAACAGTGCAAACAATTCCGCAAATAGCAACATGATCATGTCCAAAGGAGTGTTAGTTGAAAGCTGCCAGTAAGTCCTCATAATAGTCCCAAATGATATTTTATACCCACCCAACAGGATTAACAGTGTGCTGAAGTGTCAATCTCCCTTTGCGCTTAAAGTTCTGGAATGGAACTGAGTGCACGTTCTGTCTCGGCTTCGAGAGTGCTGCCAACTCGGCCACAGCCAACACAATTATGATTAAACCACAATTAATCCAAAATTGATGTATGTTGGCAGAATTTATCTTTTGATCATAATGACACTCTAGAAGGAAAGTCGCAGTTCAGTAAGAGCGAAGGCAAGAAACAATGGCAGCCGAATTGGCAATGCAACCCACCCAAGATGGCATTGTAAGTCCAGTAATCTGATTGCCAAAGGTCATAAAATACCCCAAGGTCAAGATCAACAGAACAGTATAATATTTTTCTTTCAAAAAATCATGGAATTAACAGCGCAAGGGCCCATTAGCTCAGATGGTGCTTAGTGGTGCCGTTAGCATGAATTCAGTCCCTGTGCCTCTTCCCAATGTCCTATTGTGATATCATGGCATCAGAGAAAAACTGCTACAGATATCTGGAAAGCCATGCTTAGCAACCTTCAGATAAGCAAGGATGCTACATGAAGAGAGAGGTAAAAAGAGGGATACAAAACTTCACTTCGGAGCATTGGTCTATTTCAAGGCGAGGCAACATGAACGGCTTTCAAGCATTGATCACAATTCTAGAGAAACATTGTGCTCAGGTTTCTAGATATAGGACTAAGATGAATATTCTGAAATACTGTCTATAATTGTATAACATTATTAAGCAGTTGTTAAGGGTAAGAATTAACCCAAGACAATACAGAGTAAAGGAAATTCAGGACATAAGCTGCATTCTAGTGGTCGATCAGGTAGCATGATAGCCTCCTCCGTGCAAACTGACCATGAACTTTAGAGCACGAGGTAGAAAAACTATCTGCTGAGTTTTGGTAAAGTTTAAGCCTTTCTTCCAATCAAACAGGACTGTCTAAACCTGTGTCAATAGGTTATCAGAAAGATCAATTTCGAAAGTACCAAACTATAAAATGCTCATTCGGTGAAGCTCACTAACAATACTTGTCTTTCTAGGTCGCAGATCTACCTTCGAATACTGGCCCTGGTGACTGAAATCTACAGAGAATTCAATTACAAAACCTAAAAGGCTAGCATCAGTTAATTCTGGAGGTATTGCTCTAATTGAAAGAGAAAGCATTCATGCAGCAAGAAAGACTGTTGCCGAGTGTGTTAAGTTCCTGGAGGAAGTACTTGTTCAATGATTTTTATAACCAGTTGCCTGATGTTGCTTCAAGGCAGGTCAACGAAGAAAGATTACTTTCATTGCAGGATATCAATTTTAATTTCTCCAAATTATATTCTGGGTTTAGCTTCTGTCACAGATAGAAACATTTCCAGTGGAAGAGCATATCAAAGCACACAATTTTACTTTCAGAATGGTATGACTACTTGGTAGTTTAACGACGTAATGTATTGGAAAATATTGACAGCACCAAAACTTGCAATTGAGCCCAACAAGCCCGTGCTTTTGTTTATGCATCACACAGGTCTCCTTCCTCCTTGCTGACAGATACAGGACGACTGGGAATGTTAGTGAACAGAGTAACATCTCCAACTAAATGGCAGAAACACAGTATTCACAGGAACATGTTAATTGATTCCATACTAGCACCCCTGTGTAGTTTCATGATCATAGGAGCTTGGGGGGATTACAAGCAACTTACACAGGAGGAAATGATAATTGAGTTAGAATTGGTGCAGCAACTGCCAAGGTGTGGCAGCCTCAAGCTTGAACGTTCCCTTCCTGGCACTGCAAGATCCTTAATTCCTGCTGAACCCTCATCTGGATGAACTTTAATCCCGGTAAAATAATCAGAAGTCCTTCCCTGCTTGGTGATACTGCTTTCTGTTTAACAAATTTCTGAAATAGCTTCAGAATAACTTTACTGCATTCCATTTCTGACAATTGGAACATGCCTGGCATTCATGTAGATATGAACTACATCCGAGTCGAGTTGCGTCCCTTGTGATGCATCATCGGCTCTAGAACATGGATGTTCAAACCACAACCACGGGGTCGCAAGGGCCTGTGGTTCATACAGTTCTTGGCTAATTGTGCTAATGTCGGTTGAATTTGCAACCCTAGGTATTCTCCGCATTGGCAGAGATCTCAAATCAAAAAATTTAAAAAAGTGTATTAGTAACTTGAAATGGTATAATTAGTTGAATCATGAAATTAGACTTCGTATTTGCTCATGAGGTTCCAAGATACATACCTCAGCAGCCCAAGACATCAGAAGACTTGGAAATCCTGGCTAATTGTATATTGTGTGTTTAATTTAATGTAATGGGCAGCACGGTGGACAGAGGTTAGCACTGCTATCTCACAGCGCTGGGGATCCAGGTTCGATTCTAGTCTTGTGTGCCTGCATGGATTTCTTCCTGGAGCACCGATTTCCTCCTACAGTTCACGTTAGGTAGAGTGCTCTTTTGGAGGTTGATACTGACTCAATGGAAGGAATGGCCTTCCTCGGCACTGTAGGGATTCCAGTAAGCAGTGAGTATTGACTGCTTCAATATTTTTGAAAAATATTGAAATATTCAATATTTCTGAGTATTTCACAGTAACCATTGAAGCCTACTCGTGACAATAAGCGATTTTCATTTCATTATTGGGAATTTATTTGTGCTCTTATAAATAGGAACAGTTTGATTGGAGTTAAGTTTCCTTTAATTTTCGGTTTGTTTCATTCCGATGTGCCACTCATAACCCTTTGAAATGGGGCATTTTGTTGTTTATTGACTCTTCAAAAGTGGTATAAATAGGAACAGGCTGAAACTGGACTTGGGTAGGAGATGCATGTTTCGTAATGTGTATCACTGCAAATAAGAGCAGGTAAAGATTGGCTCCATTTATCACCAGTCTTTTTGGAAAAGAATACCATTCCTAAACATTGCTCCTTGGGATCAAATGGATCGCATTTGGTCGCCATAAAAAAGTAGCAGCTGACCTTTATCAGAGCGAGGTCCTGTTGGGCAATCAGAGGCTGAATATTTTCAACTTAAATAAACAGTGTGAAAAACATCAAAAATTGTTGATGCTATGAAGGCACGCATCTATACATAGACTTAGTGAAGATAGTGGAGGGCTGTGCAAATTGGTTTCTATGAAGTTTACAAGACTGTTTGTAGTAAAACATCTAAAATGCTTCACAAAAATGTAATGGAAGGGTGGTGAACTCAAGTATGATTCAAACTTTAGCCCATACCACCATTTGTGATATACAGCTCTCAACAATCAAGGCCTGGCACTGAGATTTTGCTTCCCAGACCTTCTCCCATTTGCTGAATCTCTCCACACCTTCAAAGCCTTCTCAAAACCTGCCTCAACATGCAGTCACATGTTCAGCCCATTAGCTCTTCTCCTTGCATCTGTCCAGTATTCACGTCCACTCTGCCACAGGACAGTTTTTGTTAAACAGCTCAATTCAAGTGTAGGATATACTCAGTAGGGTTTCAATGTTATATACAATGGAAATCAGATATAATTACAGCTTGCAGTGGCCAATTTTCTAAATGTTTAAAATAACAAAACTACAACCCAGCTGAAACTATGCTATTGCATCATTTACAGAGATCATTTTGGTGCCAGTTCCCCATCACTAAAGGACAAATGCCTGATTTGTATCACTGTGAATTTACAGGAGTTCGCATATGGCTGATTCATGAAACACTGAATGACTACACTGTTGGCATATGAATGGGTAACACGTTACCCAGACTCAATGACTATTCTGTTAAGTTGTGCTGCCCAGCTGACCACGCAGGGAATGAAACCAACATTACGTTGAATCTAAATCATTTGAAATAAAGGGGCAGCAATTCAAGTGAAGCTGCGTGGTTCCTCCATTGTTGAGACTCTGCTCACCGGTGCACTGCTAAAATGCGTTAGCACTTTTATTTTGTCCGTCCATTCATTTCGAGTCCAGTAAATCTCGGCACTCACCAGAACTTAAATAGCTAAAGAGTACAATGGAGTATGTTGCACTAAAGTAGCCAGCTGTAATGCTCCAAAAAGATCATACGTGATTCCACTGCAATTAGAATTAAATCAACTGGCCACATATCCACAAGGAATAGAACACCTGATCTGCAGATAATGGATTATATAAATTAATTTCTGTTCCTCGTACTGTTTTCTGTGACACATTTATCATTGCTATTGCACTGAAGATTGTATAATTAACTGGTAGTTATCCACATAAGTGGCAAACACAATGACTGGAGAGTTTCCACCACTGGCAAGTATAGTTATTGAATTCAAAACACAACTCCTCAGTTGAAATGTGAACTGCAAATTGGCTACATTAAGCTCGAGGTACGCAGGAGGAAGTTCAATGCTTAAATTATCACACCACCTGTGAAAGAATGTTACCAAAACCCCAGTTCCCTGGAAATTCGGCAGAGGAAACATGTTATCACAGTAGAACGGAACAGACAACCTTTCTTGAAGATAATGGCCTAGAGTTTCCTGGAGACTGACACCATTAGAATTCTGCATCTGCAGCATTGGATTTGTTTTCCAGTTAATTGTAACATATGGAAGGTAGTGTGTTATTCACCTCACCACATTTTCTGCCCTCCCTTCACTTCCCCACCCTCGCATTGCAAATTTACCCAGATTTCTGCTAGTTTAAAATAATAAAAATAAAATAATAATCTTTATTGTCACAAGTAAGCCTACATTAATACTGCAATGAAGTTACTGTGAAAAGCCCCTAGTCACCACACCACGGTGCCTGTTCGGGTACACTGAGGGAGAACTCAATGTCCAAATTACCTAGCAGCAGATCTTTCGGGTATCGTGGGAGGAAACCGGAATACCCGGAGGAAACCCACGCAGACACGGGGAGAACACGCAGACTCCACACAGACAGTGACCCAAGTGGGATTTGAACCTGGGACCCTGGCGTTGTGAAGCATCAGTGCTACCCACTGTGCTTAAGAGTGAAAAATAACAATGCAGCTGAACCAATTTAAAATGGGAATTCAAATCACGATCGAAAATAAAACATCTGCTCTTTCGTGATATGTTTGATTCTTAGGTAAAACCTACAAAAACAAATTTTAAATCACTGTGCACACAATATAGGACACTGATGAAAGTTGAGCGAGGGAGAAATTCCTTTCGGATTTCCAATAGGTCCACAATATTCAGAGGGTACACAGCACACACCAGAAACCCGAAATCCAAGCCCCATCTCAACCAGAGCCTTGAATCTGGTCAGAATAATTCCAGCTCGGTGCGAGCTGACCACAGGAGCAACACGATTCATAAAAGGAGCACTGAAATCACAAAAGAACTGCACTTCAAACAAAGTCACCTTAAATATTGTGGCTTTATCCCACTAGTGTTCCATGTGAATAATTTACAACAACCCAAGCATTTGCTACATCATGTGAACAACGCACAAAACGGGCTATTGGGCCCATTTTAGATACACCAATGGTAGCCGACTATTAGCTACAGATTTATATAATGCAGTCTAAACATACACCAGTTCCTTTAGTTACTGCAATACTTCCACACACATTTATTCAATATTGCTGAATCAGAATAAACTAAATGTAAATGTCACCACAGTCTCAGAATAGAGCCCACGCTGCTGCCATCACTCCACATCGCGAACCAGCCAACTGAGCTAACTGACCCCTCCGAGTAGGCTACATTGATTTACTTAGCTTTTGCTGTAATTTAGTCCTTTTCAAAAATCTGGAACATACTTTGCAGGGCTGCTAAAATATTCAAAAGAGGAACACAGTTCCATTAATTAAATATTGCAATGGTGGCAAGACTGCGCCAAATTGTTTACTGCACCAGTGTTGACGTCTGTTGACTTTTAGCCTCCATCTTGTGTTTTGAAAATCAAGTTGACAAGAGATGTCCTGACTAATGCGAGTAGGTAAACAGCCAATAACTTGGCAAGAGGTCAATTTATTTTGCAACACATTTAAACCATTTTGCATTCACTGCTGTAGTGCGTAACTGAAGCTTGCAAACTAGTGTTCTTATACAAACAGCAGTTTCTGCGAGTGTGTGGGTCATTATTACAAAAGATGCTGGACTTTGATTGATTTGAAATGGCAATCGAGAATCTGTAAACATCAGGAATTAAGCTTTTAAAATGAGATTTTACGGTCTGCAAAAAAAAATTTGCAGATAGCCATCTGATGATCATAAACAATGCACATTGACCAAGGGAGCGACAACTGTGCACTTGAACTATGGTCTAATTTTTAAGGTGCAGCCAAAAGCTAAGATACAAAAGCAGCAAGTTATATTAGTTACCAGTTGTTTATCAGCAAATTTGATTTATTGCTCCTGAATCCAAATCCACACTGGTTAATCTACTGCAGATTACAACCAAACATCACATCAATGGAAAAAAAAAAATTTGGGGGTAGAGATGGATCACATTTCAATAGTCAAACAAAAACTTGCATTTATTTAACAACTTTAACAGGGTAAAATATCCCAAACACGAGCAATATCAAACAGAAATTGACACCCAGCCACAAAGCGAGATTAGGACTCTTGACAAAACCCTTGCTGTCAATGGTTGAACAATGAATATCAGTGATGTACAAGAAGCCAGAATTGCAGGAGTGCAAATTTCTAGAAGGATTGCACAGCTGGTGTTTTCATGATAGGTTCTTAAAGCAGAACCTTCAACAGCCAGCCAACCAGGATGAGGAGCTATTCTAGATCTGGTAACTTGCTAACGTGCAATGAGACAGGGTTAATTACCTCACAGTAAACATGCTCCTAGATATCGGTGATTATAACACGATTGAATTTTGCATTCTGTTTGAGGGAGAGAAGAGTGGGTCAAGACTAGTGTTTTAAACTTAAATAAGGGCCATTATGAGGATAAGACGACAGAACTGGCTAAAGTGACCTGGGAAATTAGGTTAAGGGATAGGTCATTAGAGATGCCATGGCAGATATTTAAGGAGATATTTCAGAACACTCAAATTCTCACTCTAATCTCATAAGAAAGACTCCAGGAGGAGGGTGGACCAACCTAGGCTATTGAATGAAGCGAAAGATTAAATCAAATTGAAAAATAAAGCATTCAATTCCGTGGAGATTAGTGGGTCAGAAAATTGGACTGAATATAAAACGATGCAAAGAATGATGAAAAAAAATGAGGGAGAAATTAGAGGAGGTAGAAAGTTAAGTTGGAATATAAAAATAGATAGCAAGAGTTTGTAAAGCTAATTAAAAAAAGAGCAACTAGGATCAGTGTTGGTCCTCGATAAAGTGTGTCAAGGGAACTAAAAATGGAAAATAAGGAAACGGAGGATGAATTAAACAATATTTTGATTCTGTCTTTACTGTAGAAGATGTGAATCAAGAAATGAAAGGGAGGAACTTAAAACAATTTTGATGGATTTCATCCTCGAGTCAAGAAGTGGCTTCTGAGATAGTACATGTATTGTTTTGATTCTCCAAAATTCCTTAGATTCTGGAAAGGTTCCACCGGACTGGAAAATACCAAATGCAACTCCTCCATCCAAGAAAGGAGGGGGCTGAAAGCAGAAAACTACAGGCCAGTTAGCTCAGCATCTGCCACAGGGAGAATTCTAGAATCTACTATTGAGGGTATAGTGCAACATTTAGAAAACCTCAATGCAGCCAGGCAGAGTCAAAGAACAAAAAAAAGTACAGCACAAGAACAGGCCTTTCGGCACTCCAAGCCCACCAAAATCTTCTACACTTCCTGGGTCCGTATCCCTCTATTCCCATCCTATTCATGTATTTGCCAAAACGTCCCTGAAATGTCACTATCGTCCCTGCTTCCACCACCTCCTCCGGCAGCGAATACCAGGCACCCACTACCCTCTGTGTAAAAGACTTGCCTCGTACATCTCCTCTAAACCTTGCCCCTCGCACCTTAAACCTATGCCCCCTAGTAATTGACCCCTCTATCCTAGGAAAAAGCCTCTGACTATCCACTCTGTATGTCCCTCATAATTTTGTAGACCTCTATCAGGTTGCCCCTCAACCTCCGTCGTTCCAGTGAGAACAAACAGAGTTTATGCAACCGCTCCTCATAGCTAATGCCCTCCATACCAGGCAACATCATGGTAAATCTCTTCTGCACCCTCTCTAAAGCACCATCTTTCTGGTAGTGTGGTGACCAGAATTGAACACTGTACTCCAAGTGTGGCCGAACTATACAGCTGCAACATGACCTGCCAATTCTTATACTCAATGCCCCGGCCAATGAAGGCAAGCATACCGTATGACTTCTTGACTACCTCCTCCACCTGTGTTGCCCCTTTCAGTGACCTGTGGACCTATACACCTAGATCTCTCCGACTTTCAATACTCTTGAGGGTTCTACCATTCACTGTATATTCCCTACCTGCATTAGACCTTCCAAAATGCATTACTTCACATTTGTCCGGATTAAACTCCATCTGCCATCTTTCCACCCAAGTCTCCAAACGATCTAAATGTGCTGTATCCTCTGATAGTCCTCATCGCTATCCGCAATTCCATCAACCTTTGTGTCATCTGCAAACGTACTAATCAGACCAGTTACATTTTCCTCCAAATCATTATATACTACGAACAGCAACGGTCCCAGCACTGATCCCTGCGGATCACCACTAGTCACAGCCCTCCAATCAGAAAAGCACCCTTCCATTGCTACTCTCTGCCTTCTATGACCTAGCCAGTTCTGTATCCATCTTTCCAGCTCACCTCTGATCACATGTGACTTCACCTTTCGTACCAGTCTGCCATGAGGGACCTTGTCAAAGGCCTTACTGAAGCCCATATAGACAACATCCACTGCCCTACCTGCATCAATCATCTTTGCGATCTCTTCAAAAAACTAGTGAGACACAACCTCCCCTTCACAAAACCGTGCTGCCTCTCACTAATACGTCCATTTGCTTCCAAATGGGAGTAGATCCTATCTCGAAGAATTCTCTCCAGTAATTTCCCTACCACTGACGTAAGGCTCACCGGTCCGTAGTTCCCTGGATTATCCTTGCTACCCTTCTTAAACAAAGGAACATTGGCTATTCTCCAGTCCTCCCAGACATCACCTGATGACAGTGAGGATCAAAGATTTCTGTCAAGGCCTCAGCAATTTCCTCTCTAGCCTCCTTCAGTATTCTGGGATAGATCCCATCAGGCCCTGGGGACTTGTCTACTTTAATATTTTTCAAGACGCCCAACACCTTGTCTTTTTGGATCTCAATGTGACCAGGCTATCTACACACCTTTCTCCAGACTCAACATCCGCCAATTCCTTCTCTTTGGTGAATACTGATGCAAAGTATTCATTTAGTACCTCGCCCATTTCCTCTGGCTCCACACGTAGATTCTCTTGCCTATCCTTCAGTGGGCCAACCCTTTCCCTGGCTACCTTCTTGCTTTTTATGTACGTGTAAAAAGCCTTGGGATTTTCCTGAACACTATTTGCCAATTACTTCTTGTGACCTATTTTAGCCCTACTGACTCCCTGCTTAAGTTCCTTCCTACTTTCCTTATATTCCACACAGGCTTCGTCTGTTCCCAGCCTTCTAGCCCTGACAAATGCCTCCTTTTTCTTTTTGACGGGGACTACAATATCTCTCGTTATCCAAGGTTCCCGACATATGCCGTATTTATCCTTCTTCCACACAGGGACATGCCGGTACTGAATTCCTTTCAACTGACATTTGAAAGCCTCCCACATGTCAGATGCTGATTTACCTTCAAACATCCTCCCCCAATCTAGGTTCTTCAGTTCCCACCTAATATTGTTATAATTAGCCTTCCCCCAATTTAGCACATTCACCCTAGGACCACTCTTATCCTTGTCCACCAGCACTTTAAAACTTACTGAATTGTGGTCACTGTTCCCGAAATGCTCCCTACTGAAACTTCTACCACCTGGCTGGGCTCATTCCCCAATACCAGGTCCAGTACAGCCCCTTGCCTAGTTGGACTATCTACATATTGTTTTAAGCAGCCCTCCTGGATGCTCCTTACAAACTCTGCCCCGTCCAAGCCCCTAGCACTAAGTGACTAGCACTAATCAATATTGCGGAAGTTGAAGTCTCCCATCAGAACAACCCTGTTGCTTTTACTCCTTTCCAAAATCTGTCTACCTATCTGCTCCTCTATCTCCCGTTGGCTGTTGGGAGGCCTGTAGTAAAACCCCAACATTGTGACTACACCCGTCTTATTCCTGATCTCTACCCATATAGCCTCACTGCCCTCTGAGGTGTCTTCCCATTGTACAGCTGTGATATTGTCCCTAACCAGTAGCACAACTCCACCATCCCTTTTACATCCCCCCTCTATCCCACCTGAAACATCTAAACACTGGAACGTTTAGTTGCCAATCCTGTCCTTCCCTCAACCAGGTCTCTGTAATGGCAACAACATAGTTCCAAGTACTAATCCAAGCTCTTAAGTTCATCTGCCTTACCCATTATACTCCTTGCATTAAAACAAATGCACTTCAGGCCACCAGTCCTGCTGTTTTCAGCAACATCTCCCTGTCTGCTCTTCCTCAGAGCCATACTGGCCCTATTCCCTAGTTCTCCCTCAATTTTTTCACTTTCTGGCCTCTTGCTCCAGTACCCATCCCCCTGCCATGTTAGTTTGAACCCTCCCGTGTGACACTGGCAAACTTTGCGCCAGGATATTTTTGCCTCTCCAGTTTAGATGCAACCCGCCCTTCTTATACAGGTCACACCTGCACCGGAAGAGCTCCAAGTGGTCCAGATAACGGAAACTCTCCTTCCTACACCAGCTGTTTAGCCACGTGTTTAGCTGCTTTATCTTCCCATTTCTCACCTCACTAGCAAGTGTCACAGGGAGTAATCCCGAGATTACAACCCTAGAGGTCCTGTCTTTTAACTTTCTGCCTGGCTCCCTGAACTTCTGCTGCAGGATCTCATGCCCCTTCCTGCCTATGTAGTTAGTACCAATATTTACAACTACGTCTGCCTGTCTGCCCTCCCCCTTCAGGATGCCCGCTACCCATTCTGAGACATCCTGGACCCTGGCACCAGGGAGGCAACATACCATCCTGGAGTCTCTTTCACGTCCACAGAAGCGCTCACTATTGCCCTTCCGCGCTTTGGCCCTTCCTGCTGAATATCAGAGCCAGCCGTGGTGCCACTGCTCTGGTTGCTGCTGTTTTCCCGATAGGCTATTCCCTCCCAACAGTATCCAAAGCGGTATACCCGTTTGAGGGGGACAACCGCAGGGGATTCCTGCACTGACTGTCTGCCCCTTCTGGTGGTCACCCATCTCTCTGCCTGCATTTTGGGTGTGATCACATCTCTATAACTCCGGTCGATGACGCTTTCCACCACCTGCATGCTCCTAAGTGCATCCAACTGCTGCTCCAACCGAACCACAGTCTGTGAGGAGCTGCCATACACTTGCTGCAGATGTAGTCGACCAGAATGCTGGAAGCGTCACAGATCTGCCACATCTCAGTTGGAGCACTGCACCCCGCTGAGTGACATTTAAGCACAAATTAATTAATTTAAAATAAACACTTGAATTACTGTTAGATTGAGTTACAATTAACTATATGGCCCTGACGCTAAATGATTTTTACTGTAAATTTAAATACTAAATACCGATCACTGCCCTCAGGTTTAGTTACTCCATTAGTTAATCAATTAGATTTGTTTTACAATAATTTTTTTTCCCAATGTAATAGATTCCCAACCAGCCAATCAGGTCACAGCTTTCCTGTGATGTCACTTCAGTTTTCCCCCCCACACAATTTGAAACGGTAATAAAAATAAAAATCACTTACCTTCCCAGAATGCTCTCTGGTTCTCTCCCTGCAGATTAACAGTTACAGGCCAGAAGAAAGAGAACAGAATGGTAGGGAAAAAGCATCTTCTTCTACTCTGTACCGAATTACCTCACTGCACCAAATTACCACATTCCAATTCCCACTCAGGATGTTTCTCACTCACTCAGGATGTTTCTCTTTCACCTGCGCAAGCAGGTGAACATGGTTTGTGAAAGGGAATCATTTTTGATTAACTTGTTTGAGGATACGCATAAAAGAGAGCCTGTAAATGGGCTTAGATTTCCAGAAGGCATTTGACAAGGTGCCACATCAAAAGTTTCTACACAGACAAAGAGCTCATGGTGTCAGGGGCAACTTAATAATAATAATAATCTTTATTGTCACAGGTAGGCTTACATTAACACTGAAATGAAGTTACTGTGAAAAGCCCCTAGTTGCCACACTCTAGCACCTGCTCGGATACACAGAAGGAGAATTCAGAATGTCCAAATTACTTAACAGCATGTCTTTTGGGACTTGTGGGAGGAAACCGGAGCACCAAAGGAAACCCATGCAGACACAGGGAGAATGAGCAGACTCCACACACACAGTCGGGAATCGAACCAGAGTCCCTGGAGCTGTAAAGCAATAGTGCTACACACTGTGCTACCGTGCTGCTCAATTAGCATGGATAGAGGATTAACTGGCCAACAGAGAACAAGAGTAGGCGTAAATGGGTCATTTTGGGTTGGCAGGATATAACAAGTGGAATACCACAGGGATCACTGCTGGGGTTTCAACTATTTCCAAACTCAATCAATAATTTTGATAAAGAGACCAAATGTATAGTTGCTAAATTTGCTGATGACACCAAGATTGGCAGCAAAGTAAGTTGTGGAGAGGACATGAGGAGTCTGCAAATGGATATAGACAGTTTAAGCAACTGAACAAAATTTTGGTACATGGCATATATAAAGTGGGAAAATGTAGGTCCACTTTGGCAGGGAGAATAAGAAAAGCAGCATATTATCTAAATGGACGGGTGAGACACAGAAGGGTCTGGGTGCCCTGGTGCATGACTCAAAAAAAAGCATGCAGGTACAGCAAGTGATTAAGAAAGTAAATGGCATGTTGGTGTTTATTGCAGGGGGAATGAAGTAGAAAAGTAGGGATGTTTTCACAGTGGTACAGGGCATTGATGATTATATCTAGAATATTGCATAGTTTGATCGCCTTAATTAAGAAAATAATGTATTAGCAGTTCCTAGAAGGTCCACTCGATGGATACCTGGGATTGGGGGGAGATGGGGGGGTTATGAGAAGCTATGAGAAAAGGTTGGATGGACAGAGCTTGTATCCATCGAGGTTTAGAAGAACCAGAGGTAATCTAATTGAATCATACAAGATCCTGAGGGAACTTGACAGAACAGACGGAGAGAGGATATTTTCCTTATAAGGAGGACTAGAACGAGGGAACACAGTTTAAAAATAAGTGCTCCCCCCCACAATTTAAGATGGAAATGGGAATTATTTTTCTTTCCAAGGGATAGGAATCTATGGAGCTCCCTTCCCCAGAGCGGAGTAGAGGTAGGATTATTCAATACTTTTTAAGGCAGAAGTAGAAAGGTTCTTGCCTAAAGATACAAGGGATAGGCAGGAAAGTGGCGTTGAGACCACAATCAGATCTGCCACCTCTTCATTAAAAGTGTGGCTTGCTCCACATTTGTGTACATATTGGAGGGGGGTTACAGATATAGGACACTGCTTGATAGCTGATTAAATGCATGGAAAGATGTTCAGCTAGAGATCAATCAGTACTCAAAACATCCACATCAAATGTACCCAAGCGGTAGAGTTTCTAAAACAGGCCACCTCTTACAACCGGAAATCTGGAATGTTCAACTTGGCTCTCCACAATATTGATGATCAATAACTGCTCCAAGTGTTGTAAATAGTTTACTGTAATAATGCAATGACATTTTTAATGTGGACAGGGATTTAACAGGTGGCCGATCCGGTATTTCCCATTTTACCTTGCTGAGCTGAGCAGAACTTTCAACTTTGGCAGTGATAACTTTGACTTTACCAACAGTGCCCATTCTGGCTCAGCAGGTACACGCTCATCTCCAAATCAGACCCTGATACCCTGGTCAACATTTATCCCTCAAACCATCTCTAAAACAGATTATCAGATCGTTGGTCATATTGTGTTACTTGGACTTTGCTATACACAAATTGGTTGCTAAATTTCCTCGAAATCAATTGGGACTAAAGTTTCAAAAGACTTCACTGGTTATAAACTGACCTAGACCACTATGGTTGGTGAAAGGCATCACATAAATACAAGTATTTCTTCTTTCATCAGAGCTCTAAACACCCTTACTTCTGTAATTTGATTTCAGGTGTCTTACAAAAACAAAGTCCAAAGAAAGAATAGTGTGAATGTTGAGCTCATTGGTAACATAATAGGTCTCAAACCATATCCTTGGGTAGATTTGCAGGTAAAATATGCTCACACAAATCTATTTCCTTGCCAAGAAATGAATCTCTACATAAACCCTGCCTTTATCAGAAGAGGAAGCTATTAAAACTGGTTACCCTCAGGAATTTAGATGGACAGCCTGAACTTCTCAACTTTCAAAGCACTTTTTCTCCATGACAATGTCAGGCTGTTGCTTAACTCATCCGTGAGACAGCCCTCCCAATTTTGTCAGAAATTATCAAGATGTACTTTACAGGATTGACAGGGCTACGTGTCCCATTGTCTTCTGGTGCCAAGGTCAATGCCAAGATGATCCATCTGGTCATTCATTATTGTAGACTATAAAGCAGTTTTGATACAACTTAGTGGCTTACTGGGCCATTTCAAGAGGGCAGTTAAGAATCAACCACATTGCTATTGGTCTGGAGTCACATATTGGCCAGAGCAGGCAAGGACTGTAGGCTTCCTTCCTTAAAATTCATTAGTGAACCAGACGGGTTTTTATATAATTGACAATGGGTTAATTCCAGGACCTATGTTAGATAATATAACCTATACTTCAGTACGTTCTGTAAGGTACCATCTTTTGACTGAGGACCAAGTGCCCTCTCGGATTAAAATCAAGGCTCTTATGACATTAATCACAATGTTTTTGAATCACAAAAAAGGAGATGACACCTCGAGTACTGTCTGCAGTTTAGGCCACCAAATGCAAGTAGGGACACTAGCATTGGAGGCATTTCAGAGAAGATTCATTCGGCTGATTTCTGGGGCGAAGGGGTTGCTGTGCAGAAAGTTGAGAAGGTCTGTAAGGGGCGCGGGGAAGACAGGCAACTATACCAGAGTGAGACAGAGACTGAATGAGTAACAAATTAGGTTCATGGGGAAAGTTTTAGGTTTACCTTTTGAGTAAAAATCAAGACCTGACATAAGCAAGCTAGGTTTAATGATAAACAGAAGACTGCCTGGGCTGGTAGTTATCTGTCGATCATCTGAAAGCAGTTGGTTCATGGATGATATTTACTGCAGCAGGAAACTAAATTAGATGGGGGCACAGAGGGCCTAGAAAAGAGAAAGCCTTTTCAAATCACTGTCAGTAAGGGGTACATGAGACTGGAATGCCTCCTGCTGCAGCGCAATAATTCTGTGATTCTGAGGTGCCCATTGGAGTTTAGATTAAATGAGGGGTGAATTTATCGCAACCTACAAGACTCTGATGGGGCTTGACAGGGTAGATACTGAGATGTAGTTTCCTTTTGTGGGAAAATCTAGAATGAGGAGGCAGTTTCACAATAGGCGGTCTCCTATTAAAAACATAGATGGGAACAAATTTATTTTCTGAGTGAATCACTAGTACCAGCAATTCTCTTCCGTAGTGAGCAATGGAAGCAGGGTCATTGAATATATTCAAAGCGGAGCTAGATAGATTTTTCACCATCAAGGGTTATAGGGTACAGGGAGGCAGGACCATCACACCAGCCACAATTCCAACAGTCAGAGCAAGCTCAATGGTGGCACTGTGGTTATCACTGCTGCCTCACAGCGCCAGGAGCCCGGTTCAATTCCGGCCTTGGGTGGTTGACTGTGTGGAGTTTGCACGTTCTCCTTGTGCCTGTGTTGGTTTCCTCCGGATGCTTTGGTTTCCTCCCACAGTCCAAAGATGTACGGGTTTTCTGGATTGGCCATGCTACAGCAAATTGTTCCTTAATGTCCAAAGATGTGGTTAGGTGGGGTTGTGGAACTAGGGCAGGGAAATGTGACAGGGTGCTCTTTTGCAGGGTCTGTGCAGACATGATGGGCTGAATGGATTCCTTCGGCACTGTCAAAATTCTATGATAAGGGGCCAAATAGACTACTCCTGCTCCCAAATCTTCTGTAAATCAGTTAAAAAGGGTTGTTCCTCCTGGTATCCCAGCCATCAATAACTAAGGGCTAAATTAAAGAGCAGGCCCCCAAGGGTGAAAGTTTCCAAATTTCCAGCCCCAAGTGCTAATGGACTTAGGGTAAAGAGATCAGGAAAATAAATGCATGGCTTAAAGACAGTAGGCAAAAGGACCTATTTGGTAGGACATGGACATCAAGACAAAATTAGGTTGCTGGGATGGGAAGGATCCCGTCCAGGTTGGGACCAAAGTGCAAGTGGGAAAATAAACAGAGCTGTGGCACAGACATTAGCCCATAAAAGAGGGGAGGGAATGTTCATGTAAGAATAATAGCACCCTAATGAGCAGAAACTGAAGAGAGCAAAGCTCAAACTACAAAAGGTGATAAATAACCAAAACGTCCAGAAGGGATTCTAAGAACTCAGTAGTTTAAAAACCAAGCTGCAGAAATTAAAAACATTATACCCTGAATTACCTAGATGGCATTGTACAGATTATCAGCATCAGAAATGATAAGTCTAAGTGTGAAAAATATATTCAAAGGACATATGGGAAAGGTGGGGGCCAATAAACAAATAGTTCTGTACTCGAATGCACAGACCTTAAAAACGAGTTAGCAGAAAGTTAGATTAAGAATCTTATGTAGTAAGCACTTCAGAGACATAGCAATATGGCAGTGATTCAGAGCTAAACGTTCTAGGCAATAAAGGTCTTTAGAAAGGATATGTAAATTTGGACAGGAGGAGAAATATTTATAAAAAGGCATTTACAGCAGAAAAAAGGATTTCAGTGAGGGTAATGAGGCATTGGAAGCATTATGGTTAGAATTAAGGGGCAGCTGGAATAGTTTAACTACGTGCCATCAGGCCCCACAACTTTGCTGTGTCCAGTGTTTTGACCCATTTCTTATCACATGAAACAAATTGAATTGGCTGAAGACTAGAACTAGTTAGGCATCCTCCACTCAACATCTCTGGTTGAAGATGGCTGCAAATGCTTCCAAACCTGTCTTTTGCACTCACATGCTAGGCATCATCATCATTGACGATAGAGATATTTGTGGCCCCTCCTCTGGTTAATTGTTTAATATTCAGGGATGTGCACTTCGCTGGCTGGGTCAGCATTTATTGCCCATCCCCAATTGCTCTAGAGAAGATATTCGGGAGATGACTTCTTAAACTGTTGCAGTGCTGTTGAGAGAAAGTTGCAGGATTTTGACTCGGAAACAATGAAGGAACGGCGATATAGTTCCAAGTCAGGATGCTGTGTTGCTTGGAGAACTACCAGGTAGTGATGTTCCCATGTGTCCGCTGCCCTTGTCCTTCTAGATGGAAACAGCTGTGGATTTGGAAGGTGCTGTCCGAGGAGCATTGGCGAGTCCCTGCAGTGTATCTTATAGATGGTACAAACTAAGGCTCTTGTCAGTGGCAGAAGTGAATTTTTGTGGATGGGTTGCCAATCAAGTGAGCTGCTTTGACCTGGATGGTGCCAAGCTCCAGGTGTTGTTGGAGCTACGCTCATCCAGACAAGTGGAGAGCATTCCATCTAACTGCTGTTTTGTGCCTTGTGGGCAGGCTCTGGGGAGTCAAGAAGTGATTTACTCGCTGCAGGATTCCTAGCCTCTGACCTATTTATATGGCTATTCCAGTTCAGTTTCTGGTCATTGGTAAGCCCCCAAGGGATTTCAGCAAAGTCAGTGCCATTGAATGTCGAGGCAATAGTTTTTGCCTTGCACTTGTGTAGCACGAATGTTACTTGCCACCTGTCAGCTCAAGGTTAGATATTGTTCATGCCTTGCTGCATTTGGATATGGACTCTTCAGGATGAGAAGCCGCAAATGGTACTGATCAAGGAGCAAACATCAGTGAACATCCCCACTTCTGACCTAATGATGGAAAGAAGTCATTGATGAAGCAGCTGAAGGTGATGAGCCTCGGATACTACACTGAGGAACTCCTGTAGTGATGTCATGGAGCTGAGATGACCGACCTCCAACCACCACAACCATCTTCCTTTGTGCAATGTACGTTTGCAACCAGTGGAGAATTTCCCCCTCAATTCCCTGCAAGTCTGGATTTTCTCAGACTCCTTGGTGCCCCACTCAGTCTAATGCAGTCGATGACAAGGGTAGTCACTCTCACCTCTAGGGTGGTGAAATTTGAATTCAATTAAAGAAATCTGGAATTAAAAGTCTACAGATGACCATGAAACCATTGTCGATTGTTGTAAAAACCCATCTGGCTCAACGTCCTCGAGGGAAGTAAATATGCTGTCCTTACCTGGTCTGTCTTACACGTGACTCCAGATCTACAGCAATGTGATTGATTCTTCAATGGCCTTAGGGATGGGCAATAAATGCTGGCCCATCTAGCGACATCCCCATCCCATAAATTAAAATTTTTTTTTTTTTTTATAAAATGCCACCACCCTCGAGCAATATTGCTCAAACAAATCATGTCATTATCACATTACCATTTGTGGAACCTTGCTGTGCCCAAAATTACTCCCACATTTCTTACATTACAATAGCAACCAGACTACAAAAGAACTTTATTGGCTGAGAAGTGTTTGGGATGTCTTGACAGGTGTTACACAAATCAAACTTTTTATTTTTGTTATTTTGATAAGCATTTGTTTTTACCCACCTATAAATTGCAGAAATGCACCATAGCGGAAAAAACTGTTGCAATAAAAAAATATAAAGCACTACAGTCCTTAATTTAGAAATATTCAACAGAAAATTCAACACATCCAGAATTAGCATCTTAAAAATTATTAATGTGCATATCTGAATGGAATTTTGCAAAGTTTGCATGAGAAGGCAAATCACTTCAATGTTCTAATAACTTTTTGAAATTTCCTCAAATGCATCCTCATTTATAAACATATCACGGTTAAGTGTTCTCTCCACTGAAGGCCGATGTTTTCTGTTTCTCAAGAGGATTCCATCTTTATTCCGCACTGGTTTCAGGCCTAGGGTAGTGGGGCCATATATTGCCTTAGCAGCACCTAAGAAGCCTTGAAGCCTTGGGTGTCATGCTCCTCAGCAAGGAGTTACAGTTCCTTAGCTTTTTCAGTCCACCATTAGTTCTCGATTTCCCCAATTCTTCTTTGTACCTCTGCCTTGGCTAATTGATGAGCTCTCCTCAGTGCCTTGCTGGTTACGTTGTTCTGCCAAGCGTGGAGAGCTTTCCTTTTATCACTGAGGTCTTGGATGGTGTGGAATCAAGCAGGGATGTGTCATTGCCCACACCCTTTTCTCTATCTTCATCGCCATCATCCTTCACCTTGTCAAGAGCAAACTTCTGAGTGGCGTAGACATCGCCTCCAGGATAGATGGAAAACTTTTCAATCTCAACCGGTTGAAATCCAAGAAGAAAACACTACTGACATCGGAACGTAGTATGCAGATGATATCGCCATTTCCACTCTCTCAGAAGACAATCGCCATTTCCACTCTCTCAGAAGACAATCGGCAGTCATGCTAGACACCTTGAGGAAGCATTCCAAAGAATCAGTCTCAGCCTCAAGAAGATGCAAGTCTTTTACCAGCCCGCCCCAGGGCAGGATCCGGTCTCTCCCTCCAACAAGATGAATGGAGAAACCCTATCATAGGTGGAACAGTTCCAATAACTGGCAAGCCACCTCTCCTCCAAGGCTGACGTTGCTACGGATGTCCAACATCACATGCAATCCGCAAGTCCAAGGATAAGAGTCTTTGACGACCGTGACATCTGTGCTGACATCAGGATCCTCGTGTACAAGTCGATTGTAGGTCCAACTCTTCTTTACAGCTGAGAAACTTGGACTACCTACAGACGTCATCGCAAGGCCCTGGAGTGATAGCATCAACGCTGTCGGAGACAGATTCTCTACATCAACTGGGAGGACAGGCGGATTACAATCAGTATCCTTGAAGGAGCCAAAAGCTCCAGCATCAAGGCCACGATCATCCAAGACCAACTCCGCTGGGCCAGCCATGGGCTTAGGATGTCAGAGTCCTGACTGCAAAAGCAAATCTTGTTTTCCCAGCTCAAGGAAGACTTCCAAACACTAGACAATGGAAGTGCTTCACAGACACCCTGAAAGCTAACCTCAAGAAATGCAGCAGAGACATCACCTGGGAGGCCCTTGCTCAGAAGAGACCTACTTGGAGGAACCTCATGATTGAAAGGACACAATTCTTCGAGGACACAACAGAAAGAGAAGGCCGGAAAAAGGAGTCCGAGAAAGGAATTCCAGCGATCTAGAGTCCAAGGACCGATCCCACCTGCAAAGCCAGCAGTCGAAGATCGGGCTCAGCAGCCATGCAAGAACCCATGGTCAGTAACACGGGAGTTTCTCAGGTGAACAATCATATTCGTTTGAAGAACTTTGTTAATTGCAATTCTGTAACATACAAGAAGATGGTCAGGCACTGCAAGTGGTTCTAGGAAGAAGAGCTAGTAGATGGAATTCAGTTAAGAGGCCTGTGTTGGCTGGACACAGCAAGTTTACAAAGACTCAGAGGTCATTTTAACTTCATCGTTTGTTATTGCGACATGATTCATTGAGTATGTGTCACCCATTATGCTTTTCCATATGCAGCACTTTATGCTTGTCTGCATCAAGTCTGATCCGCCATCATTCATATCTATTTGCATATTGCATTTAGCTCCTATTGTAACAACGGAGCTGCCTCCTGTAATTTCACTGCCCTTCTAGCATCACCTACAAATGTGACCAGTTTACAGTAAATTAGAAACAGTAAATGCGTCCTCGGCATCAATCCCTGGGACACCACACATTGTACTTCTCCCCCACCTTAACTGTCCCAATCATTCCACCCCCAACTCTGCATAATTCATTGAATATATAATTTCTTTCTAATATTCAGCCAAATTATCACCTGTAAGCAAGAAACTCCCACAGCTTTCAATGTAAATAATAAACTTTTGTGTGGAACTTTGCAAATGCCTTCCAAAAGGTTTATGGAGCACCACGCGGCCTAACTGTTGGCCTGCCACTGCCTCAAAGAAGTCAAAGAGGTAAGTAACGAATGGTCCTCTATTTATGTTGCACAGTTACTTACATGGCTTTTTAGCTTCTTTCCATTTCATATCTTCTTTCAGCTTCATGCACAGATAATTCAGCCAAACAGATCGACCCTATTCACTTCAACCACTCCTCGTGACAGCAGGTTGCATATTGTTAGTCTCCCCACAAGTCACAAGATCTTCACTTTGTCTACCTGATCAAACCTTTCCAGAATCTTACCACAGGACATCCCTTAGTGCCCCAAATCTGTCCTGGTACTTAAAATCTTTGTAAACCTCTCCTGTGCCTTATTCATTGTCCCCATGTCCTTTTTAGGATAAGAACCCAGAACTGTGCATCATTCTCTTAAGGTTTGAGACAAATTAACATGCTTTCTCTCCCTTTTCAATTCTATTCTAGATTTTTGTTTTACACTCAGGGCTGAGTCTGTTATTGTAGAGAACCCTCAAGGTTTACTGCTGATAATCCGTTTCACTATTTTACACAGTCACCTTTGGAGCAAGTGACAAAGCATGTTTCATAGCAAACCCAGTTAGCACAACTGCCTGGTTTTCTGCCACAGTATCTCAATTTTGTACTAATTGTCTCCTGGACTCAGCAAAAAAAACATAGGTTTCTGTGCAATAAGTTGCCTGCCACAACTTAACTGGCAAGGGTACAATCATAAGCTCATACAATGATACAGCACAGGAGGACGACAACATTCGGTCCATCATACCCGTCCCAACACTTTTGGAATAACTATCCAATTCATCCCATTCCCCTGCTCTTTCCTCATTGCCCCTTCAGTATTTACACAATGCCCTTTTGAAAGTTAAGGTGTAGTGTTAATATAAGTTACTTACATGGCTTTTTAGCTTCTTTCCATTTCATATCTTCTTTCAGCTTCATGACAATGAAAATGGTCAGCAGGCTCAGGGCACAGTAAGCTGTCACTCAAGAAGGTATTTTATAAAAGTCTCAAAACAGCAAATGTGCTGCAAGGTGAATTCAACTCAAATGTGGAAACTGAATATACATTGGACGTTTACTAATTTTCTGCATGCAAAGTGGACCAGAAAACTTGTTCTTGCACTTCAGCAGGAATTAATGTTACCTTTCCCCTGGTGTCAGTGGGTGTAGTTTACATGCAGTGGTTTTATTGGCCATGACGGCCGGCTTACGGAGTCACCAGTGATTGCTAACAACGAACCAGAACCTCCTGAGGGGAGACTAGCCAATCAGACAAATCAGAGCTGCAGGAAGACACCACGTTCAAGAATCGCAGCAATAACAAAACGACCTCATTCACCCGGCGATCGGACAATCGCACCAAATATAACCACTGACAACACACATAGAAACTAGCGGTGTAAAGCAACTATACATATCCATCAAGAGATACATATAGGATTTGTTCCATGCCGAACAGAGACATCGCTGCTGTTGTGATCTTAGTGGTCGTAAGGTGAATAACTCACACACTCGCATGCCAAATCTCTAGTTACACATCAACACCATTATCTCAAATCACAGACTCGATGAACACTATCAGATCAAAAACTACATTCACCCTCCCAACCTGCGCTCTTTGCCCCGCAACCTCACCCCCTACTCCGCCGCTACCCCCACTGCAGCCCTCACACCCCCCCCCATCATGCAGCCCTCCCCCCCCCCCCATCCTGCAGCCCTCTCAACCCCCTCCCCCCTCTCAACACCCCCTCACCCTGCACCCCTCTCAACCCCCCTCACCCTGCACCCCTCTCAAACCCCCCCTCACCCTGCACCCCTCTCAAACCCCCCCTCACCCTGCACCCCTCTCAAACCCCCCCTCACCCTGCACCCCTCTCAAACCCCCCCCCACCCTGCACCCCTCTCAAACCCCCCCTCACCCTGCACCCCTCTCAAACCCCCCCTCACCCTGCACCCTCTCAAATCCCCCTCACCCTGCACCCCTCTCAAACCCCCCCTCACCCTGCACCCCTCTCAACTCACCCTGCACCCCTCTCAACCCCCCTCACCCTGCACCCCTCTCAACCCTCCTCACCCTGCACCCCTCTCAACCCCCCTCACCCTGCACCCCTCTCAACCCCCCTCACCCTGCACCCCTCTCAAACCCCCCTCACCCTGCACCCCTCTCAAACACCCCCTCCCCCTGCCCCCCTCTCAAACACCCGCCTCCCCTGCCCCTCTCAAACACCCCCTCCCCGCCCCCCTCTCAAACACCCCCTCCCCTGCCCCCCTCTCAAGCACCCCCCCTCCCCCTCTCAAACACCCCCCCTCCCCCTCTCTCAAACACCCCCATCCCCCTGCCCCCCTCTCAAACACCCCCCCTCCCCCTCTCTCAAACACCCCCATCCCCCTGCCCCCCTCTCAAACACCCCCCTCCCCCTGCCCCCCTCTCAAACACCCCCCTCCCCCTCTCTCAAACATCCCCCTCCCCCTGCCCCCCTCTCAAACACCCCCCCTCCCCCTGCCCCCCTCTCAAACACCCCCCTCACAAACACCCCCCCTCCCCCTGCCCCCCTCTCAAACACCCCCCTCCCCGCCCCCCCTCTCAAACACCCCCCTCCCCTGCCCCCCTCTCAAACACCCCCCCTCCCCCCTCTCAAACACCCCCCTCCCCCTGCCCCCCTCTCAAACACCCCCCTCCCCCTGCCCCCTCTCAAACACCCCCCTCCCCCTGCCCCCCTCTCAAACACCCCCCTCCCCCTGCCCCCCTCTCAAACACCCCCCTCCCCCTGCCCCCCTCTCAAACACCCCCCTCCCCCTGCCCCCCTCACAAACACCCCCCCTCCCCTGCCCCCCTTAAACACCTCCCTCCCCCTGCCCCCCTCAAACACCCCCCTCCCCCTTCAAACACCCCCTCCCCCACTCAAACATGCCCCCTCCCCCTGCCCCCTCAAACACCCCCCTCCCCTGCACCCCTCAAACACCCCCCTCCCCCTGCACCCCTCAAACACCCCCCTCCCCCTGCACCCCTCAAACACCCCCCTCCCCCTGCACCCCTCAAACACCCCCCTGCACCCCTCAAACACCCCCCCCCCCCTGCACCCCTCAAACACCCCCCTCCCCCTGCACCCCTCAAACACCCCCCTCCACTCAAACACCCCCCTCCACTCAAACACCCCCCTCCCCCTGCACCCCTCAAACACCCCCCTCCCCCTGCACCCCTCAAACCCCCCCCTCCACCCCTCAAACCCCCCTCCCCTGCACCCCTCAAACCCCCCTCCCCTGCACCCCTCAAACCCCCCCTCCCCTGCACCCCTCAAACCCCCCTCCCCTGCACCCCTCAAACCCCCCCTCCCCTGCACCCCTCAAACACCCCCCTCCACTCAAACACCCCCCTCCCCCTGCACCCCTCAAACACCCCCCTCCCCCTGCACCCTCAAACACTCCCCTCCCCCTCAAACACCCCCCCTCCCCCCTCCCCCTCAAACACCCCCCTCCCCCCTACCCCTCAAACACCCCCCCCTCCCCCCTACCCCTCAAACACCCCCCTCCCCTCAAACACCCCCTCCCCCCTACCCCTCAAACACCCCCCTCCCCTCAAACACCCCCCTCCCTCTGCACCCCTCAAACACCCCCCTCTCCCTGCACCCCTCAAACACCCCCCTCTCCCTGCACCCCTCAAACACCCCCCTCTCCCTGCACCCCTCAAACACCCCCCTCTCCCTGCACCCCTCAAACACCCCCCTCTCCCTGCACCCCTCAAACACCCCCCCCACACCGCACCCCTCAAACACCCCCCTCCCCCTGCACCCCTCAAACACCCCCCTCCCCCTGCACCCCTCAAACACCCCCCTCCCCCTGCACCCCTCAAACACCCCCCTCCCCTGCACCCCTCAAACACCCCCCTCCCCCTGCACCCCTCAAACACCCCCCTCCCCCTGCACCCCTCAAACACCCCCCTCCCCCTGCACCCCTCAAACACCCCCCTCCCCCTGCACCCCTCAAACACCCCCCTCCCCCTGCACCCCTCAAACACCCCCCTCCCCCTGCACCCCTCAAACACCCCCCCTCCCCCCTGCACCCCTCAAACACCCCCTCCCCCTGCACCCCTCAAACACCCCCCTCCCCCTGCACCCCTCAAACACCCCCCTCCCCCTGCACCCCTCAAACACCCCCCCTCCCCCTGCACCCCTCAAACACCCCCCCTCCCCCTGCACCCCTCAAACACCCCCCTCCCCCTGCACCCCTCAAACACCCCCCTCCCCCTGCACCCCTCAAACACCCCCCTCCCCCTGCACCCCTCAAACACCCCCCTCCCCCTGCACCCCTCAAACACCCCCCTCCCTGCACCCCTCAAACACCCCCCTCCCTGCACCTCTCAAACACCCCCCCTCCCCCTGCACCTCTCAAACACCCCCCCTCCCCCTGCACCTCTCAAACACCCCCCCTCCCCCTGCACCCCTCAAACACCCCCCCTCCCCTGCACCTCTCAAACACCCCCCTCCCCCTGCACCCCTCAAACACCCCCCCCTCCCCCTGCACCCCTCAAACACCCCCCTCCCCCTGCACCCCTCAAACACCCCCCTCCCCCTGCACCCCTCAAACACCCCCCTCCCCCTGCACCTCTCAAACACCCCCCCTCCCCCTGCACCTCACAAACACCCCCCCTCCCCCTGCACCCCGAATCTGTACTGATCGTTGCAGCCCAGCCCCCACCTCGCAGAGCAGCTTGACGCCGCTCCCCCTGTGCCGTTACTCACGGGGTCTGTTTTTCCTGCCCGAGTCCATCCTCCTGCGGATGCGGCATTTCTTAGCGGGGGATCCGTGCTCCTGCTCCGGGCTGCGACTGCTGGGCCCCGGGTGGAAGCCATTCTGCAGACCATTGGCGCACGGCGGGGCCGGAGCCGCATGAGGCGGATTCCGGGGCTCCGTGTCCATACTCCGGCCTGTGTGTGGTCAATGTCCGGAGTCCGGACTCAGCTCCTGCTGCTCGCGTTCCCGGGGTCACTGGCGGTCATCCCGGCTCCGCCTGACGTAATGGGCCCACTGCGCCTGCGCACTGCGATCCCGCAGCTGCAGCTTCAGAATTGTTCACCCAATTCCCCTAATAGTTACTATCTAAAATACCCCTGTTCACTCAACTCCCCTAATAATTACCCCTGTTCTCCCAATTCCTAATAATTACCCTAAAATATCCCTGTTCACTCATCTCCCCTAATAATTACCCCCTAAAATACCCGTTTTCCCAACTCTCCAGATAATTACCCCCTGAAATACCCATGGTCACCCAATAATTACCCCCTAAAATAACCATGTTCATCCAACCTCAAATAATTATCTTTTAAAAATACCCCTGTTCACTCAACACCACAAATGGGCAGTTAGGGATGGACAATAGATTCTGGCCTAAACAGCATCTCCCAAATACCATGGATGAATTTTAAAAACCCTCACGCCTCATTTCACCAACCCACACTGATAATTTTCCCATACAGATCCCAATGCCGCTGTTCACCAACTCCATTGATATTCATTCCCCAATAGTCCTTAATACACCTGTTCACATAAACCCAGAGGCTGGTTTAGAGGCTGGTTTAGCAAACTGGGCTAAATCACTGGCTTTTAAAGCAGACCAAGGCAGGCCAGCAGCACAGTTCAATTCCTGTACCAGCCTCACAGTAACTTCATTTGAAGCCTACTTGTGACAATAAGCAATTTTCATTTTTCATTTCACAGATAGTAATTCCTTAATGCTTCCTAATGCCCCTGCTCCCCAAACCCACTGATAATCACTCCTCTGTCTCCCCAATACTCCTGCTCACCCTCTCCACCTTGCTGTTCCCCTTCCCTGCCTCTTTCAGTCAGAGTCATAGAGGGCTAAAGCAAAGAAAAAGGCCCTTCAGCCCGTGGTGTCTGCACTGGTCAAAAACAATTACCTAAGTATTCTAATCCATTTTCCAGCACTTGACCCATAGCCTTGGCATCACAAGCGCACATCTAACAACTTCTTAAATGTTATTTGGGTCTCTCCCTCCACCACCATTTCAGGCAGTGAGTTCCAGACTCCCACCACCCTCTGGGTGAATACGTTTTTCCTCACATCCCTTCTAAACCGCCTGCCCCTTACCTTAAAGCTATGCCCCATGGACATAAACCCCTCTTTCAAGATGCAATAAGTTCACAGAGGCAGCTTTTGCTTCACCAGAATTCCTTTTATTTCCAAAACCAACCAGGTGCATTCAGCTTGCTGTCTACACTGGGAGTGCAGAGTATCTGACATTCCCTGTTATATACAGAGAAAGGAGTTCCGTGATTGGGCCCCTAATCAGGGAACTCATATTCTAATTGGCCAATCTCAAAGGCCAGGCCTAAGTCATTACACAAGGGGAAAGATTTCTTCCTGTCTACTGCATCTATGCCCGACTGTCTACCCATCTTCTGCTGCCTCGTTCGCAGCCGTGTGTCCCTGGAGAGGAAGCATGCAGTGTCCATGGGAGCACTCAAAGTTTTTCTGCTGGGTGGGCGTCGCAGCGGTTGGACTGTCTTATTGACCCGATTTTCACACTTTGATTTGACAGGTTTTTGTTAAGTTTTCATTTCTCCTTTTCATTCTTTTTCGGTTGTGCTCCATCGTTTTGGAGTACACCCCCTTTTTCTTTTTCCCTCAGTTACTTTGTGTTCTTTTACTAAGTTGGCACACCAGACATCATGCCAGTACAGGTAGCGGATGCCCGTTTATTTCCCTGCTACATGTAGATAAATGTAGCAGGGCTTCACCTCACAAAAAAAAAACCCCAAAAAAACACACATCTTTCATTTTTTGCCTTTTGGCCCTAATTTATCGTAGTTAAACCTTATAAAAGGTGCACCTATGCCCCTCAGAATTTTATACATTTCAATCATGTCCTCCCTCGGTTTCCTCTGCTCCAAGAAAAACAACCCCATACTATCCAATCTCTCTTCACAGCTATAACTCTCCTGTCCAGGCAACATCCTGCTAAATCTCCTTTGCACCCTTTCAAGTGCTATCACATCCCTGCTATAATGTGTATTCCGGAACTTCACACAATACTCTAGCTGGTAACCTCCCTTCTCCTAAACTCTATGTCTCGGCTAATAAAGGCAAGTATGCCATATATCTCTTAACCACTATATCCACCTACCCTGCTATCTTAAGGGACTGGTGTACATGCAAACTAAGGTCTCACTGATCCTCGGTGTTTCCCAGGGTCCTGCCACTCATCGTGAATTTGCCTGCTTTGTTTGTCTTCCCAAGTGCATCAACCTTTATTTAGATTGAATTCCATTTGGCACTGATCAACCCATCTGACCAGCCGGTCTATATTCTCCAGTAATCTCAGACTATCCTCCTCACTCGTCCCCACCCCACCAATTTTAATTTCATCCGCAAACATATGATCAACCCTCCTACATTCAATTCTAAATCATTTATGTAAACCACAAACAGCAAGATCCCCAGCAATCATCCCTGTGAGACCCCACTGGACACAGACTTCCATTCTGAAAAACACCCCTCGAACATCACCCTCTTCTTCCTGCCACTCAGCCAATTTTGTATCCAATTTGCCAAATGTCCTTCAATCCCATGGGCTCTTCCTTTGCTCTGTTCCTTCGCTCTGAGTCTCTCATGTGGAATCTTATCAAAAGCCTTGCTGAAGTCCAAGTAGACTACGTCAAAGGCATTTTCCTCATCTATACATCTGGTCATCTCCGCAAAACAATCACGTTGGTCAGACGTAATCTCCCCATAACAAAACAATGCTGACTCTTCTTGATTAATCCATGCCTCTCCAAATGCAGATTAATTCTGTCTCTCAGAATTGCTTCCAATGGTTTCCCCACCACTGAGGTTACACTGGCTGGTCTTTAGTTTCCTGGTTTATCCCTTCCTCCCTTCTTGAATAATGATACCACGTTGTCTATCCTCCAGTCCGCTACCACCTCTCCTGTGGCCAGAGAGGATTTGAAAATTATTGCCAACATCCCTGCTATTTCCTCCCTTGCCTCACTCAACAGCCTGGGATACATTTCATCTGACCCTCTGAAGCCTGCCAGACCACTCAGAATATCCTCTCTATCTACGTTATATATTTAATTTTATTGTAGTCCTTCTCCATGATTTCTATACTATACACCACCCTATATAGTGGTGTACCCTAGCGTAACATCATAAGTGAATCAATCAGCAGTTTTAATAAAACGTCCTGAAATCTTTGGCCATTGGGGCCCAATAATTACAGTCACCAGGTTTGTAAGTTTAAACACCTTATTGTTTATTTATAACAAGAACAATTATGAAATATACAGTAAATACAACTGCTTAACAAAAAAAATACCTGATTCCCCCTTTAACTAACATCACCATCCCCACACATACTGGACAGAAAAATACAGAGGCATGAGAAAGGGTAAAAATAATAAAACCATAAGACATAGGAGCAGAATTAGGCCACTCGGCCCATCGAGTCTGCTCCGCCATTCAATCATGGTTGATATTTTCTCATCCCCGTCTCCTGCCTTCTCCCCATAATCCCTGATCCCCTTATTAATCATGAACCTATCTATCTCTGTCTTAAAGACACTCAGTGAATTGACCTCCACAGCCTTCTGCGACAAAGAGTTCCACAGATTCACCACCCTCTGGCTGAAGAAATTCCTTCTCATCCCTGTTTTAAAGGATCTTCCCTTTAGTTTGAGATGGTGTCCTCTGAATCTAGTTTTTCCTACAAGTGGAAACATCCTCTCAACATCCACTCTATCCAGGGCTCACAGTATCTTGTAAGTTTCAATAAGATCCCCTCTCATCCTTCTAAACTTCAACAAGTACAGACCCAGAGTCCTCAAACGTTCCTCATATGACAAGTTCTTCATTCCAGGGATAATTCTTGTGAACCTCCTCTGGACCCTTTCCAAGACCAGCACATCCTTCCTTAGATAAAGGGCCCAAAACTGCTCACAATACCCCAAATGGGGTCTGACCAGAGCCTCAGAAGTACATCCCTGGTCTTGTATTCTAGCCCTCAAGACATGAATACTAACATTGCATTTGCCTTCTTAACTGCCGACCGAACCAACGCATTAACCTTAAGAGAATCGTGAACAAGGACTCCCAAGTCCCTTTGTGTTTCTGATTTCCGAAGCATTTCCCCATTTAGAAAATAGTCTATGCCTAAATTCCTACTTCCAAAGTGTATGACCGCACACTTTTTCACATTGTATTTCATTTGCCACTTCATTGCCCACTCTCCTAGCTTGTCCAATTCATTCTGCAGCCCCCTGCCTCCTCAATACTACCTGTCCCTCTACAGATCTTTGTACCATCTGCAAACTTAGCAACAGTGCCTTCAGTACCTCCTTCCAGATATTGTGAAAAGTTGTGGTCCCAGCCCTGTGGTCCCTGAGGCACACCACTAGTCACCACTAATTAGGATGAAGGTCAAAAGATAAGAGTCTTTACTTCAAATAGTGGTTTGCAGCATGCTTTCTTCATAGTAAGCTTGGAAATTAAAGTCTCTGGTTTACAGCTTTCAATGATCTTCCTTGCAGTTTAGCAATATTACTCACAGCTTCATCTGGAAAGGCCCCTTACTTTGCATCAAGCTTTTCTTCCAGGCCTCTGCCTTTTCTGGAGAAAGAATTGGTCGGTTCACACCAGCCTTTTCTGCAGAGAGAGTTGGTTCTCACACTGGCCTTTTGGTGAGAATCAGATGAATATTTCTGGAGAGAGTTATCAGATTCTGAATCTTTCCTGCACAGCCTCTAATGGTTCACCTGTAAACCGATTCATCCAGACTTTCTGCCAGGTCAGAAACATAGCCTTCCAGGAGAAAAACAGAATGGAAACGGGTCTGCCCTCTAAGCCTTCATAATGAACCTGAAAGCTCCTTAGGTATCTGAACTATTTCGGATGGATCAGATCCAATCACCGACCGTTACCAGGCAGAACACAGCATTTTGGGCCAATTCATTGGCCAACAGCCACATCAATCAAATTAAATCATCACCGAGGCCAGTCAATTTCCAATCACCAGTCTAAAACAGCACAGCCTTCTGGATCCTGCTGTTTGAATTAAAGGTACAGGCTGCGGTTTCCTTCTGCTTGAATTAAAATGACAGGCTGCCTTAAAGACACATATCCATAAATCATCCATGGATCAAAAATGTAATAAGCAAAAGTTAAAGAAAGGGGAATAAAAGGGAATAGACAGAGAATAAACAAGAAGTAACAGAAAGGACCCTTACAAACCTCCTCCCATATAATAATGAAATTTCAGGGGACAGACATTTCATTATGAGGTATGCAGGACATAAATCGTAAACACATATCCATCCCTAGTATCCAAGTTCCTTTCCCAGTCTGTACAATGGTAACCAGGCAACCCTTAAACACATGACAAAGCATCCAGAATCAAGTTATCCTTTCCAGAAACATGTACACTTTTAACATTGAATTGTTGTAATAATAAACTCCAACAGTATAACTTTTCATTACAGGTTTTAAACGTCTCGATAAATTATGATTTCAAAAAGTCTGGGCCAGCCAGCACCAGTTCATCCCCCAACATGGCCGTCAATCTCTCAAACTCTACTTGCTGTTCTGTGGACTACAGTTGTTTCATCTGTTTCTGCAACATGCCCAACATGCATTGTATTTCAGTCTCTAATTGAGCCAGTCTCTGTGGTTTTAGTCGAGATGGATGTGGCTTGATTGGTTCATAGTTACTTATCTTTACATTATGTGTAGTTAACAGAGTGCCTCCTGGTGTTTCCCTATGACTCTGTCTATACTCTTTCTCTCTCTCATGTAATGCAGTCAGTCTTTTCTGATTGTCCAATGAACGTTTAACTAAATTTCAAGGAACTCCTGCATCTAAACTGCAAGCAGTATTGTCAATGCAGAGGGAAATATTTAGTTAATTTTTAACCAACAGACACCCTTCAATTCCCAAGCTTTACATTCTTTCTTGCCCTTCATATGGCTACCTTCAGCAACAAGTGCAGCTGAGGGTTCAATCCTCTCAAAGTTGGTTGACTTTATTTGCTCCATTCTTTGTGTGACAACTTTGACCTCCTCATTAGAGTTTTCATTATCACAGCTCCTATCCCCATTTGGTAATACGGACGAAACAATTTGTGCTTTCCAAATTTCAATTGTTCTTTACTTTCAGAATCAGAGGATGGCACATCATTGGCGCCATGAACTTTCCGGTTCTTGTTAACAAATGCGGTGGCAGAACCACTACATTTCTCTGCATCCTCTTTCCTCTTAAGTCTCAGAAGGAATTGGTTACTGATTAGTTCATCTCCTTTGCTATTTGCTTCCTTTACCTCAACGAGGCACTATGGACCTTTACAAGGATGTGGGTTAACCAGCAATTCACTTAGTATCACTTCACAGTCCTTACTGTCCTTGTCCTGACTAACTAATGCCATACTATCATGTATATTTTCCTTTAAAGCAGGCATGCTCTGGGGCATATTTAGATCTGAAGTGAATGGCAAAAGGCTGCCAACATATTACTTTTAGGAAAGTCCAAGTCACTTTTTTCTCCCGATTTGCTGTCTTCTTTTCTAGCTTCGGAAGGATTCCTGGCCATTTGTTCAAGATTAGTTAGGAACAGATATATTTGGTAACAAATATTTATTATTACTTCATAATCAAAACCAAGATCAAATTCAAAACTCTCTTCTGACTCTTCAACACTATCATTGCCATTAAATTGGCATTCCTCTTCCTTATGGTCACCTTTGGTCTTAGAGTTCTCAGCATCTGGTTCGTTACCACAGTTTATCTTTGTAAACTCAGTGAGGAACCATTTCCATAGAGATAATTTCATCAGTATCAGCTGAATCAGATTCATTGCAATTGTCACTTGATTTTTGATCAAGGTCTGTCAACATATTCTTCTTTGAGTCACTTACTGCCCAATTAATTTTCCTCACTCCCACATGCCATATTGCTTGTATCTCATGTGCTATCGGCAGTATTTCCCAGTATGTGACAGTAAATCACACTCCAATTGTACTTTATACAATGGAAATGGGTAGCAATCTCCATCTATCCCCTTCACTAATACCTCATCTTTCATTGAGCTCTCTGGAGGGAAAACAAAATCCTTCTCCAGTACAAGAGTTTTAGTAGCCCCTGTGTCCCTTAAGATAGTTATGGGTTTGGTTGTATTAGTTGAGGAAAATGGAGTGGGGACCTTCCACTCAGAAAGAAACCCGGCATACCTCCCATCTACCTCAGTCCTCATATCTGCTCCCACATCAGTGTTTAGCTCAGGCCTCATAAATCCATATAAAGCTACAGTCTGCCCTGTAGTATTCTCCACTTTCATTCCCTTTTCCGAATCCTCCTAATGAACTCCCACAAGTCCCATGGGCTTTCCTTGCAACTTCCAACCGGCAGAACAAACGTGTTCCAGTTTATTACAATGGTAATGTCTAGGCTTCCAAATCTCACCTCCACTCTCAGTACCTTCCTTCCTGGATGGAGGAGATCACAGAGCATTCCCAACTATCCATTCTTTACCTTGGATACCTGCCTTCCTTACACTCTCCCACTTTCTATCCTATCTAAATTATGGAGGTGATGGAACAAAGGTATAAATTAATCGATTACCAGATAATCGTCAGTCATAATTGTGCCTGCTTAGCAGTCTTCACCCTCTGGTCTTCAACATGGGTTCCTACCATAGAAGGTAGGGAATTCTTGAATTCCTCTAAGAGAATAACCTCTCCGAGAGCCTCATAGGTAGTTTCAACTCTCATACCCACTTGTCAAAATTGTTCTGCTTAACCCTTTCAAATTCAGCATAAATCTGTTCCAACTATCTCCTTAAATTCTGAAACTTTTGCCTATATGCTTCAGGAACCAATTCATATGTACCCAGAATAGCCTCTTTTACCTTGTTGGAATTCTTAGACACCCGTTCTGACAGGGAAGCATAAACTTCCTGTGTTGTCTGTCAGTTTACTCTGCATGGGCTAGGTCCACTTATCTCTTGGCCAGTCCATTTGGGTTGCTATTTTTTCAAAAGCCCTAAAAAAGGTTTCATCGAATGTTTGGAAAGCCGGTATCAATTTAAACATATTGTCACAAAGTTCCATTCTAGGATTAAGCTCTCCTCCACTTTCTGGCAGCTCCCACTCATTTCTAGTGCCTTCTGTTCTATTTCTATTTCTTTCTGTTTTTGCTGCATTTCCAATTGTTTCACTTGTAATTGTATTTTTGCCAATTCTATTTACTGTTGCCCTGTCTTAGGCTGCATTTCTTGCATTTCTTTCAAATTTAAATGTTGAGCAATCGCTTCAATTATCGTCACCTTCTTAGCTCCAGCCGGTACCCCTACTTCGAATGGACCAATCTACTAGCTTGTCCTTTCGAAGCTCTTTAGATAAGGAGTTAAGGTATCCACCTCAAAAAATTTCTAGCAGCTTGCAGAGCCATCTGGTTATCTCACTGCAAACCCATCACATTGTAACCCAAACTTCGCCGTCCACCCTTCCAAAATACTGGATCCGAGTCTCCAACCTATGTTATGACATCATGGGCAAGTGCACAGTGAATTCCAGTCCCACGTGCCCTGGAGTCACAACGCAAGTGAATTAACTAATAATTCTTATTAAAATTGCTGAAATGTTTATCCCTTGGCTGCCCAATAATAAGTCTTTAATTACAAGTTTGCAAGTAGAAGCTCAATTTATTTATTTATTGTTATAAATTTAGAGTACCCAAATCATTTTTTCCAATTAAGAGGCAATTTAGCGTGGCCAATCCACTTACCCTGCACATCTTTGGGTTGTGGGGGCGAAACCCACACAAACACGGGGAGAATGTGAAAACTCCACACGGACAGTGACCCAGGGCCAGGATCAAACCTGGGATCTCGGCACCGTAAGTCAGCAGTGCTAACCACTGTGCCACTGTGTTGCCCACAGAAGCACAATTTAAACAAGAACAAATATGAAATATGCAGTAAACTGATTAACAACAAGCTGATACCTGATCCCCCTTTAACTTCCCCAACCATCTATCCATACACACACACACACACACAACAGACAAATGCAGGGGGGGGGGGGGTAATTCTTGGTGAGAATTAGCTGGATATTTCTGGAAAGAATTATCAGACTCCTGCACAGCCTCTAATGGTTCAAATGTAACTAGATTCATCCAGGCTTTCTGTCAGGTCAGAAACACAATCTTTCTGTGGCGGAATGGAATGGAAAGAAAGTGGGTCTTCCTTCTAAGGTGCCAAAACAAAGCTGAAAGCTCTTTAGGTTCCTGAACCATTTTAGTGGGATCAGATCCAATCACCACCTGTTACCAGGCACTGCACAGACTTTTAGGCCAATTCATTGACCACCAGCAATATTAATCAACCGAGTCTGTACTGAAGCCAGTCAATCTCCAATCACCAGTCTAAAACAGCATAGCTTTCTGGATCCTGCTGCTTGACATAAAAGTACAGGCCACATTTCCTTCTGCTTGAATTAAAATGGCAGGTTGCCTTAAAGACACATGTCCATAAATCATCCATGGATCAGAAATGTAACGGGAAAAAATAAAAAAAGGGGAAAACAAGGAATAAACAGGGAATAAACAAGAAGGACAGAAATGACCCTTACAATTGGGGGCAGCAGGGTAGCATGGTGGTTAGCATAAATGCTTCACAGCTCCAGGGTCCCAGGTTTGATTCCCGGCTGGGTCACTGTCTGTGTGGAGTCTGCACGTCCTCCCCCTGTGTGCGTGGGTTTCCTCCGGGTGCTCCGGTTTCCTCCCACAGTCCAAAGATGTGCGGGTTAGGTGGATTGGCCACGCTAAATTGCCCGTAGTGTCCTAATAAAAAAAGTAAGGTTGGGGGGGGGGGGGTTGTTGGGTTATGGGTATAGGGTGGATACGTGGGTTTGAGTAGGGTGATCATGGCTCGGCACAACATTGAGGGCCGAAGGGCCTGTTCTGTGCTGTACTGTTCTATGTTCTAATACCCATACTATCCATCTCACTGGTTACTACTGACACAAAGTATTCATTTAGAACCCTACCTACGTCCTCCAGCTACACACACAAATACCACTGTGATCCTTATTGGGCCCCATTCTTTCCCTAGTTATCCTTTTACCCTTAATGTACTTGTAAAACAACTTCAGATTTTCCTTTATTTTACCTGAGTATCATTTAATTTCCTCTTTTGCTCTCCTAATTTTCTTTTTACGTTCTCTCTTGCACATTCTATATGCCTTTAGGACTTCTGCTGTTTCGAGCTCTCAAATTCTCTGATAAGCCTCCCTTTTTCTTTTAATCCAATGCTGTATATCCTTTGATATTCATGGTTACTGGATATGTTGGTCCCACTCTTTTTTCTTTATTGGAACATGTTGGCCTATTTTCTTCTTGAATGCGCCCCACAGTTCTGTTACAGATTTACCTAAAAGTACCTGCTCCCGGTCCACTCTGGCCAAATCAGATCTGATCTGATTGGCCTTCCCCAGTTTAGAACTTTGCTTTTAGGCCCACCCCTGTCCTTTCCATAACAATCTTGAATCTAACGAAATTTTGATCGCCGTCTGCAAAATGCTCCCACAGTGATACCTGAACCATTTGCTGGTCTTTGTGAACTAAAATTGAGAAAAGGACTGCTGCTCGCTTGTAGGACCTTCTATGTACTTGCTTAAAACATGGCCCTGCATGCTCCCTCTAAACCTTCAACACTACAACTACGCCAGTTAATGTTGTGGAAGTTGTAAACCCCATTATCACCACCTTATTACGTTTACACTTCTCTGAAATTTTCCGACATATATGCTCTCTATTTCTCTCAGACTCAATGTGCTATAGAACACTCCCAGCAATGTACTTGCTCATCTTTGTTTTAAGATTCCACCCATAAAGCTTCATTTGAAGAGTTTTCTAAGATGGCGTCCCTCCTTACTGCAGTAATTCATCCCCTGATCAAAATTGCAATGCCCCCTCCTCTTTTACCTCCTCCTCTGTCTCACATGACGATCCTGGGCTGGATTCTCCGAACCTCCACGGTGTCAAAATTGCGTTTGGCGCAGGGGCGAAGAATGGGAGTTCACGCGGCAATCGTGCCCGGCGCCGCTGAAGCGATTCGCCAGTCCCCGATTTGCAACTGAAACCCAACTTGTCCAATATCTTCAAGATCAGTCTCCCATCTATGACATAGAATCTTAGAACAGTTGCAGCACAGATGGGGCATTTGGCTTATTGTGCATTGCGGCTCTCTACAAGAGGAGCTGACATATTCTCTTTCCTCTTTCAAAGCATCAGTTGAACCTGCCTCCACCAAACTCTCAGGCAGTTTGTTCCAAATCCCTAGCTACTTGCTGCCTAAATGTGATTTTCCTCACATCACCTTCCAGTCTGTGCCCTCTGGATCTTGATCCTTCCACCAATAGGAATTGTTTCCACTTTGTCCAGACTCCTTGCTCTATCAGACCCTCTTTAAACATCCAAAATAGCGAATCCAAAATCCAGTTGCCCATTTACCTAACGTACTGATGTGCTACGTTTCGTTTCCCTTCTGCAACACATCAAATTTTATTTTCTCACCCTTGTGTTTGTGTCCCTTCATGTTCTCAGGGAAGGAGGCACCTCATTTATGTCCCAGTTCTGATGTCAACGGGCTGCTAAAGTATGCAAATTAGGATTCTATGTCTATTATATGACCCCCAACTTCAATTTTCAGGTACAACTGGGCTCTTTAAAATGACATCTAGAGACCAGTCGAAAGAGCAGAAATTGGCAATGGATTATTTTGAAGGATATATGTTGACCAGGACTGTTGGAGCCCATGACACTTTTGAATATTCATACCTCAGACTGGACCTGCCCCCCTACCAAATAACCCCCCCCTCCAACCTACCAATGCGTGACTGTGAATATTTCCTTTGGCAGTAACTAAATGTGTTTTGCCCACAAGGCTCATATGTGGACAGTACTGCCCTGCCTTTTAGACCCCTCATTTTGTTCATATGCAATAATTGCATCCACCAGCTCCTCTGGCACCATCATACGCAAGATGCAAGGCCCTTCCCCCTGCACCGGCCGTACCCTCTGTCCTCCCAAGGAAGTCTCTTCCACTCCTCCTTGCCCGCCCTGATCTCCCCTTCTCTCCGAGCCCACTTCTACAGCTACATGCCCCCACCTGAAACCACACCCCCTCTTTTCTTACCCTTACTTTTCTCAACCCTCCATACAAGCTGCCATTCTCCTGCTCCTATACCTTGTGCTGTGCAGTTCAACAAGGACAATTGCTCACTTCAGGCACAACTGCGTGGAGCTGACTTGTACATTCCATATTTAAACAAAGGGCAGCACAGTGGCATATTGGTTAGCACTGCTGCCTCACAGCACCAGGGGCCCATGTTCAATTCTGACCTCGGGTTACTGTGTAGAGTTTGCACATTCTTCCTGTAACTGCATCGGTTTCGTCAGGGTGCTCTGGTTTCCTCCACAGTCCAAAGATGTGCACATTAGGTGGATTAGCCATGCTAAATTGCCCTTAGTGTCCAAAGTTTAGCTGGAGTTATGGGATGGGGCATTGGGCCTAGGTAGGGTGTTTTTTCGGAGGGTCGGTGCAGACTTAATGGGCCAAATGGCCTCCTTCTGCACTGTAGGAATTTTATGACTCAATGAAATGTGTATTTGGTATCATGAGGTTGCCATGCATTGTTGACTTGATCTTGAATGCAGAACCTAATTTCAAGAAGTTTTAATGTAATGAGGATCCTTGGATTCTTGGCATGAAAATGCAGTGTAAGTAAGAACCTGCAATGAGACAGCATGAGGCTGGACCCGTCACTGCCATGATGCTGTTGATTTAATTTTTCATTCTGATCCCATTGTTGTGATTTCAGCATTTCAGCTCCAATCTCAGGGTCTTCATTAAATGATACCCAGAGTGTCTGGACAGATGGACAGGGATTTGGGAGATGACAACATTGGCTGAGGTTGACAGATTTTTAATCAGTAAGGGAATCAAGGGTTATGGGGGTAAAGTGGCATTTACGATTATCACATTAGATCAGTCATGATCTCATTGAATGGCAGAGAAGACTTGATGGGCCAAATAGCCGACTAATGCTCCTGTGTCTTATGGTAACACAGTCAAGGGGCATGATCTAACCAAAGAAAAATAGAATCCATTCTGGCCAGGATTTCCGAGGCCGTTCCCGATGCAACCCCGCTATCTAACGGCACTCTTCTATTTTTTTAGTGCCCTGGCGGGGAATGCCCCACTGAGGCTGCAGTCAGCATCATTTCCTGCCCTGAGGGGCTCCAGTGAGTAGAGCTCCTCAGTGCAGCAAGAAATCGGGAAGCCATTTTTAAATGCCAGGCTGGCATTTTGCCATCCTGGGGTTGGGCTTGGGTGTGCCCTGTCTGTCTGAGGTGGGGTGTGAGGGGCTCAATGACCCCCCCCCCCTCCATGATCTCCCAACCCCCAATGAAACCCCTGGACCCACCCACCCCCAATGCCACAACTCACATATAAGGGGGTCATTGAGCCCCTCCGCACCCCACCTCATAAAGGCAGGGCACCCCTGGGCCCAATCCCGGCACGGGAAAATTGCCAGCCTGGCACATTAGCACTGCCAGCCTGGCACCCTGACAGTGCCACCTGGGCACTGCCAGGATGCCAGGCTGGCAGTACCAAGGTGCCCAATGGCAGCAGCAGTGCCAGGCTGCCACTCTGCCTGGAGGCCGACCACACAGGGGGCCTTTGATCTCCTGAGAGAACCCCAGGTATCGTTCTGCCTGCTCGCCATTTGTGAGACCAATAGATACCGGGTGGCTGATAGAACATAGAACATAGAACAGTACAGCACAGAACAGGCCCTTCGGCCCTCGATGTTGTGCCGAGCAATGATCACCCTACTCAAACCCACATATCCACCCGATACCCGTAACTCAACAACTCACCCCGTTAACCTTACTATTAGGACACTACGGGCAATTTAGCATGGCCAATCCACCTAACCCGCACATCTTTGGACTGTGGGAGGAAACCGGAGTACCCGGAGGAAACCCACGCAAACACGGGGAGGACGTGCAGACTCCACACAGACAGTGACCCAGCCGGGAATCGAACCTGGGACCCTGGAGCTGTGAAGCATTCATGCTAACCACCATGCTACCGTGCTGCCCCTAGATCTGGCACGAGCACAGCCAAGTGGTTTCTTAAACTCAATTAGCCGTGCAAGACTGGATCCCGCTCATTGCAGATGGGACCCAGATCACGACATTTAACCAGATCTCACGAGGCGTAATGCCTGTCGGGAATCCCGAGGGAGGCTTCTCCCGGTATATACTGGCCGTGTCTCACCTCGGTTCCAGCGGGATGCGGCTGGTAGATCACACCCAAGGACTTTGGAGAGGAACAGGAGATTGGGAATAGCACAGGAAATTTAAAGGATGGAGATGTCTGAAGGTTTTTCAGGAGAGGGGTGATGATGGCAGATTTGAAAGAGAGAAGGCCAGCATCTGAAGAGAGGGAACTGTAACATATCAGATAATGTGGGGCCAAGAAGGGATGTTGGGTGATCAGCAGTTCAGTGGGAGCATGTTCATGAGATCAGATGAGTTCGGAGAGAGTTTTAAGTAGGACAATAATAATAATAATCTTTATTAACATTAATTACATTGCATTATCACTGCAATGAAAGGGGCAGCACGGTAGCATGGTGGTTAGCATAAATGCTTCACAGCTCCAGGGTCCCAGGTTCGATTCCCGGCTGGGTCACTGTCTGTGCGGAGTCTGCACGTCCTCCCCGTGTGTGCATGGGTTTCCTCCGGGTGCTCCGGTTTCCTCCCACAGTCCAAAGATGTGCGGGTTAGGTGGATTGGCCATGCTAAATTGCCCGTAGTGTCCTAAAAAAAAAGTGAGGTTGGGGGGGGTTGTTGGGTTACGGGTATAGGGTGGATATGTGGGTTTGAGTAGGGTGATCATTGCTCGGCACAACATCGAGGGCCGAAGGGCCTTTTCTGTGCTGTACTGTTCTATTCTATAGAAAATCAAAGTTTAAGGTTAGGATCAGGTGGTAGGAGGGACTGAAGCGGCAGAGGCAGTTGATTGAATGGTCTCCCTCTTAGCAACAGAAGCTCTATTCACTTATTGTTGGAGCGGAGGCTGGAGGAGACAGCAGAGATGGGTTTAAGAAGACAGTTTGCAGTAGAGAAAACAAATTAGGGGTCCTTCACATTCCAATTTGATCCTGGAACAGTGGGCTGTTTTAGCACTAAAAAGCAGGAACTAATAATGGTTTACATTGTTCAGCCAGATACAGCAGTAAATGGCTGCACTAGTTGACATACCCTCTCTAATCTGCATCCCGTGGACTTAATGCAGTGGAGAGCCAAATAACGGGGAACAGCCAGGATGAGAGAGTTTCATTGGGACAAAGGACATCAAAGGTGGAGTGAGGTTGAGGTGAAATCAGCCGCTGCAGAAACAAAGAACTGAACAGAGATGGCTTCATCACGACTGGGAATAGGAAGACGACCTGAGATGGTAAAGGCCAACGGTAAGCGTTAATTTGGGCTAGGGAGGTGATATAGGGAGGATAAGAGGACAGTCAACTAAAGGAAAGAGAGAGACTGATGAACATAGAACAGTACAGCACAGAACAGGCCCTTCGGCCCTCAATGTTGTGCCGAGCCATGATCACCCTACTCAAACCCACGTATCCACTCTATACCCGTAACCCAACAACCCCCCCCTTAACCTTACTTTAATTAGGACACTACGGGCAATTTAGCATGGCCAATCCACCTAACCCGCACATCTTTGGACTGTGGGAGGAAACCGGAGCACCCGGAGGAAACCCACGCACACAGGGGGAGGACGTGCAGACTCCACACAGACAGTGACCCAGCCGGGAATCGAACCTGGAACGCTGGAGCTGTGAAGCATTTATGCTAACCACCATGCTACCCTGTTGCCCCTAGATGAGATGAATGTTGAATTCACTGAGAGTGATGCTGAGGGTGAGGACATTTTTATTGTACTCAAAATTTTCATTGTACTAGGAGAGAACTAGGAATTTGAATAAAAGGTGAAAGGAATGGAACAAAGGTGAGGTTATCAAAGAAAGAGAAAATACGAAAGGAAAAGAGAAAATAGGGGTGCCATGCAATGGTGTGATTTGATGATAACAACAACAGTACCTTCTCATCAGCATTGTTGGAGCAAGTTTTGGAAACGGCCAAGCTTCATTTCAAAAAGGAATCAGGGACTATATGGTTAGAGTGATCTTCTGGACTAGTTTTGATCAACTGCATAGAGATCTCCTTAGAGATCACATGATTTCTGGTAAGGTGGAGCGTGTGTATGTATTGCGAAACGCGTTATCACAATTCTGCAAGACAGGCTGGTCTTCACGTGTCCATCATTGTTTGTATATTTGTAGACAGAGAGCTGCAGTACATGGAGACCCTACTCCCATTTCAGGTGAGCAGCCATTTCAGGCTGACGTCAAAGACTGCCCTTGGTGTGTCTTATACATGTGGAAAGATGAGCAATGCTCTCATCTGCACACTACCACTGGATGGACACAAGGAAATAGAAAATAGCATAATTCAACACCATGGTATGGAAACTCTATATTACTCCATGCATAGACACACAACTCATTAAAGTATATTGCGCATAATGTCAGTAAGGTGCACCTCTATTAGAAACAGTGTGGGTTGGTTAAAGCCTATGGAAGAACAATGAGTCCTATAATAACTTGGCTTAGTGACTCACTTAGAAAACAAATAAACCTTGCATCGTAATGAATTTCATGTAGTGATGGATTCATAGCTGTTTTAGTAAAGAGCCATTTAGTTACTTATGTCAGAAGTATAACATTCTGGTACTCTATGTTGTTAAAAAGATGCAAAATGCTGTCTAAATTGATATGTAAGTACAATGTGTATGTGTGAGGTAAATGGCTAAATCTAGGAAAATTTCCGTTAATTATAACCCTGAGCTAAGCTTCTTTTATTTATTAAGTAATTCCTGTTGCTGTATGTGACAGTATAATTGTCCTATGTGGGTGTAATTATGATGCAAGATTTTTCCATGTGATCTATTAATTAATAAGGTTTTGCCTAAATACTGGCAAATTGCTGTCCCCACCATTCATGCCAACTGACACAGAGTTGCTGGATACTCGGAAGTCGTAGTTATGATTAAAGCAGAGTTTTGTTCTACGTCAAATCGGCAAAATTACCGAGGGCAACTTTCAACGTCAATCGGGACAGAATACTAGTGGTTTTGGATCCAATCCTACTCCCTCCCCTTTTATTTTATATTATAACTTTTTATACAAAATTGTTTCGTATTTTTGGAAATAATTCTAGATAAGACGGAAGCTGCCTTTCCAATCTAATTTATGTTATGGGGATCACCCCAGCTATCTGTAGATGCGCCAAAATGTGGAAGTTTTGTCTGAAGATGTTGATCGAATTATATCCAAGCAACAAATGAATAGTTATGTGAAGTTTAAATGAGATGTAGCCAGTTAGTCATCAAATGGTTCCAAGTGCATGCCGTGCCCTGATACCTTTGAATTTGGTTAATTTGCAGCTTTTTAACTGGGAAGCCTTTGTGTCGGTCCAAAATTTATATTGTTCATAATTCCTCAATCACATTTTTATAATTTAGTCTAGCATTAGAACTAATGTGGTAACTTTCAAAGATCTCACTTCCATGGCCGGAAATGATAATCACAGATATCTCTTGTGTGACCAACTTTCCAGAGAGTAAAATTCAGACATTGTTCATGCTGTCTTCTGGCATTGAGTGTAGTCAATTGCTGCTCCAGAAATTCAATTTTCTGACAGTTAATGCAAAAGTAGTGTCTCAGATATAGCAACAAAGGTGTTTCCCTGATGATTAATCCATTACTGATCTACTTGATGGATTGATTTCCCTACCCTCTGAAATGACTTGGAAATTGTTCGAAGTTATTGCCACTGTAAGTGCCATTCCTGTGGTTGTGTTTCAATACTGCTCACACTCCAGCAGAAAGCCCAAATCAATCAAGATTTCTCCGATGACTCAAGAAGACAGTTATTCTTGAATATGCCAAGGTAAGTGTGCCTCTGTATGTACATCTGAGTGAGCAAAGACAGTTCAAGGGAACTTGATTCTCTCCTCTCCTCCTCCTCCACTATTAATATTCAGGTCCAAAGAAGACCGCTAGCAATTTCCATCCTTAGAATTTAGCTTGAAGTGTTGCAAAATGCAATGTTAGGAACTCATTTCTTGAAAAGTCAAAATAGCATTTGTCTTTACTATTTACTTTACACTGAACAGGCTGAGTGCACAATATATTTCTAATCAGAAGATTTGGAAATCCCATTAACAGTCACAACTAATTAATTGATTTTAGCTAAACAAAACTCATCAAGCAACACTACGTTTTGTGGTATATTAAAACAAACTTTATTATTAACATGGGATTAAACTACATTATCATAGAATATAGCTTACAATTAATATTCAAATAATTCTTAACAATACAAGCAAACACTTTAACTTCCAACTGATAAGGGCGGCTAAGCAGCAGCTGATCGACTCCATACTGGAGATAGACCGAAAATAGGCCCCGACCGTAAAGATTCTGGTGGAGAGGAAAGAGTTACAAAGGAACTTTGATCTGCTCTCCACCAGGAAAGCAGTGCACCAACTCCGCCAGGCACGTGGGATCCTATACGAACATGGAGACAAAGCCAGCCGCCTACTGGCACACCAGCTGAGAAAGCAGGCAGCCACCAGGGAAATTGCACAAATCAGGAATACCAGAGGCACATTAGAAACAGAGCCAGAAACGATCAACAAAACCTTCAAGGCCTTCTACCAAGGGCTGTACACATCAGAGCCCCCAGTGGGGGAGTCCAGGATGAAACGGTTCCTTGATCGACTGGACATACCAGTCGTGGGGGAGGGCAGAAAACGGGACCTGGAAGCACCACTAGCACTGGGAGAAATCATGGACAGTATTAGCTCCATGCAGGCGGGGAAGGCGCCGGGCCAGACGGGTTCCCGGCAGCCTTCTACAAAAAATTTGCGACAGCACTGGCCCCGCACCTGCGGGAGATGTTCACAGACTCGTTAGCTAGGGGCACACTGCCATTCACGCTGGCACAGGCCTCAATCTCACTGATGCCTAAGAAAGATAAAGACCCAACGGAATGTGGGTCATCGAGACCCATCGCACTGCTGAACGCAGATGCCAAAATACTGGCCAAAATCCGAGCAAAAAGGCTAAAAGACTGCGTAGCAGAGGTGGTCACAGAAGACTAGACGGGCTTTGTCAAAGATAGACAGCTTACCTCAAACATCAGGCGCCTGCTGAACGTGATAATGACCCCCTCCTGGGAGAGAGTACCAGAGGTGATTGTCTCCCTAGATGCAGAAAAGGCCTTTGACAGAGTCGAATAGAGGTACTGGAGCAGTTTGGGCTTGGAACTCGGTTTACCTCCTGGGTAAAACCCTTATATAATGCTCCCATGGCGAGCGTACGGCCCAACAACACCAACTCTCGATACTTCCAGCTGCATGGGATGCCAGACATGGATGCCCACTGTCCCCGCTGCTGTTCGCTCTAGCGATCAAGCCACTAGCAATTGTACTCAGAGCAGCAAAAAGCTGGAGGGAGATCCGAAGGGGCAGCAGAGAGCACAGAGTCTCACTCTATGCAGATGACCTACTCCTCTACATTTCGGACCCACAAGGCAGCATGGACGGAATCATCGTGCTCCTGGAAGAGTCTGGCGCCTTCTCGGGCTACAAACTCAACATGAGCAAAGGCGAGATCTTCCCGGTACACCTACAAGGAGCGGGGGCAGCACTAACGGGACTGCCGTTTAAACAAGCCCGACACAAATTCTGCTACCTACCTGGGGATCCAAATAGCTCATGACTGGAAAAGGAGACTCTGTCACCAGTCTGACAGAGGAAGTAAAAAAGGACCTGCAAAGATGGAACACACTCCCACTGTCCCTCGCAGGGGGAGAACAGACGGTCAAAATGAACATACTGCCCAGGTACCTCTTCCTGCTCAGATCCATCCCGATCTACATCCCCAAGGCCTTTTTAAAAGCACTAGTCAAATTAATCATGGCGTTCGTATGGCGGGGGGGGGGGGGGGGGGGGGGGGTTGGTGGGGGCTGGCCCTCCCAAACCTACAATTCTACCACTGGGCGGCGACGGCCGATCGAGTAAGGGGATGGATCAAGGAGCCAGAAGCCGAGTGGGTGTGCGCGGAGGAGGCCTCCTGCAGGGGCACCTCACTCCGGGCCCTCGCCACCATGGCACTTCCATCCCCACCCAAAAAACACTCCAGCAGCCCAGTGGCAATAGCCACCCTCCAGTCCTTGAACCAACTACGGCAGCAATTTGGCCTGACCAAAATGTCGGGTAAAGCTCCCATCTGCAATAACCATAGGTTCACACCAGCGCTGACTGACACCACCTTCAAAAGGTGGGGACAGGACGGAGGGACACTGACAGTCAGGGACCTATACACGGACAGCAGGATCGCAACACTGGGCGAACTGACAGAAATTCCAGCTAGCCAGGGGGAACGAGCTAAGGTAAGTGCAACTCAAAAACTTCCTCTGAAAGGAGACAAGGGCGTACCCACAACCGCCACGACAGACATTACTGGAAGTGGTACTGGACTCAAGCATATTAAATAAAGGAAACTGCAGAGACATGTATGACCGACTGGTAGAAAGGGCCGACACCGTACTGGACGCAACAAGGAAGAAAAGGGAGGAGGCCCTGGGGATTGAAATAAGGTGGTGACTCTGGAGTGAAGCACTGCATAAGGTCAACTCCACGTGCGCAAGGCTCAGCCTGACGCAACTAAAGGTGAGCTACATAGAGTCCACTTAACAAGACCCGTATGAGTAGGTTCTTTCCGGAGGTGGAGGATAGATGTGAACGGTGCCAAGGAGGCCCGGCCAACCACGCCCACATGTTCTGGACTTACTCCAGACTTGCGGGGTACGGGACAGCCTTCTTTGAGGCAATGTCCAAAGTGGTGGGGGTGAGGGTGGAGCCATGCCCGAAAGTGGCGGTCTTCAGGGTCTCAGACCAGCCAGATGTATTCCTGGGGAGGAGGGCGGACGCCCTTGCCTTTGCCTCCCTGATCATCCGCCGTAGAATCCTGTTTGGCTGGCGGTCAGCAGCACCACCCAGAGCTGCAGACTGGCTGTCCGACCTCTCAGAATCTCTCCAAATGGAGAAAATCAAATTCTCCATCCGAGGGTCAGACGACGGCTTCCAAGAACGTGGGAGCCATTCACCCAATTATTCCGGGACCTGTTTGTGGCCAACGAACAAGCAGAAGAATAGCCAGGTAGCCAAGAATCAGTGGAAAGTAGCCAAAGCGTGAGAGGGAGAGATAGACCGGGGGCGGGGGGAACAGCTAAACCTAAGAGGAAAGAAAGACGAACCACAGCAGGGGGGGAGGGGGCAGAAGCAGGGGGGGGGGGGGGGGGCGGCGGAAGAGGGAACAGACAGGGAACAATAGAGGAGAACCAGGGAGGTGGGAGCGAGGCAGGGAAACGATAGCGAGAAGGAGGGCACGGGAAACAATAACAAACTTGGCATCTACAGGAACAGAGAGCAAGGAGAATCCAGGGGACAGCGGGAGGAATGGCTGAAGCGGAGGTGAGCGCGAGACGACAACGGCAGTGAAACCCGTCCAGGAGAAGCAAGTGACAACACCAACATCAGACCCATTCGAGTATTGCCCTCTGTAATTATTTCTCCAGCACCCAAATGTATATCTACCTCCTCAGTCTCCACGCACCCCCCCTCCCCCACACAAACAGATGCCTACTTATGTGTTGTAAATAATATTGCCAATTATACAGAGTTGCTGCTGTTGAGCTGGTGCATAATACCTTACCAGTATTTTATTTTATTTTTATTTCTTTTTTATTATTACTTTATTTTTGTTATGTCTGTGTGTGCCCTTTTCTTCTATATATATATATATATATATATCTTATTCTGTGTACATAACGGTAAATATACTTTGTTCAAAAACCCAATAAAAAACATTTATAAAAATAAAACACTTCTAACTGATACCTTGGGCTGGATTCTCTGGTCAGCCACACTGAAATCGCGTTCAGCGAATGGCTGGAGAATCCGAGTTCCCGACTAAATCGGACGCAGCGCTGCTTTTGCGTTGCTCCGCCTGAGGTGCGAACCCCCCCAATGCTCCGCCCCTGACCGGCCGAGTTCCCGATGCCGTTGGTCGCGTGTGGTCTCATCCATCGGGAACTCGGTGTGGCGGCTGCAGACTCAGCCCAGCGCCGCCACAGTTGGGGGAGGGCCGATCGCGGGTGGGGGGGGGGGGACATTATTCCGGGCTGGGGGCACTGTTTGAAGGTGGTCCGGGGCGCCCCAGCCAGCCGAAGGGGGGACTATTTCGCAGGCCAGGTCCGTGAGCGGCTGCCACCATGTAACACGGCGCGGCCGCTGCAGGCCACCGCTGTGCACATGTGCAGCCCCAGACCTGACAATTCTCCAGGGTGTATTGGCAGCTAGAGCCGGGTTCTCTACGCTGCCATCCTGCTAGCCCCCAGCAAAATGGGGAATTGGTGGTGGTTTTGCACCATTTTGCTGGAATAAAACACCACCGTTCCCACACCAGCATAGGGACATTGCCGGGACATTGCCCCAGAATCAGAGAATCCAGCCCCTTATCTATCACCAATTAAGCAAAGCCCATCACAGGTCAGAAGCCACTTATAAATAAAGTTAGCAAACACAGTGTTCATTGTGGTTCTCTGGACAGTGACTTATTGGAAAGACTGCTTGGACAGAGAGAGAAACCTTTTCGGACACCAGCTGGAAGTCTTGCTGTTTTGGAAAAAACAGATTAACCTGACAGATCTTGATGAAAGCTCCTGCTCAGCTTCAAGCTCTTAGCAAAACTAAAAGGTAAACTGCCTGCTACAGACCTGGCTGCTCTTATTAATTACATAATCTCTATCCCATTAACTGGGATATGACCATCTTACTACACAACTCCTCAATTATCTAAACCCCAGGAAGGCTTCTTTCTGGAAACAAAATTCGATTAGCCCTATATTGATAAATAATATACATTGTACAATATACATAGCTCTTCAGATTAATGTGGCATCATCTGCTTTCTCTTGACATTAAAAGGGTTTACGCAAAGTTTTAAACACACCCAGGACATCCAAAGTACAACTGCTTTGGTGGGCTGGAGTTGTACTGATAAGAGATGGCCCCTCAGTGGAGCTTTTGTGGAGTTTAGCTTTTGTGAGCTTACAAACCACATCTCGAGCAGGTTCCCAAGTCTATAATATAGTATAGTATCCCTTCAGTGCAGAAGGAAGCCATTTGGCCCATCGTGTCTGCACCGACCCTTCGAAAGCCCACCCTACCTAGGTCAAATTCCCCACCCTATCCTTGTAAACCCACCAACCTTTGGACACTAAGGAGCAATTTAGCATGGCCAATTCACCTAACCGGCACATCTTTGGACTGTGGGAGGAAACCGGAGCGCCCGGAGGAAACTCACGCAGATACGGGGAGAACGTACAAACTCCACACAGTCACCCAAGGTCAGCATCAAACCTGGGTCCCTGGCGCTACACCTGAGGACATCTTTGCATTGGCACAGAAGTGGACACGAAAGAAGTGATACCATAGACACTCTGATAGTTGCATTGGGATGGAAGTGGAAGTGGCAGGGAGGACAGGAGTGTGCAGGCCACGTCAGTTTTTTATTTTGTGGTTGGAAACTTTGAATGAGACTGCCAGATAAGTGAAATATTCCTTCTAGGAGAACCGTTTACCCTCTTTAGTAGAAAATGTTTCTCTTTTCTGATTACTTTTTTTTAACCCAGGGATTTGAGTCATCACATGGAACAATCCCTTTTCCTGCCTTTATAAAGAATGTCGTATTTGTCTGCTGTCTTGGAGGGGTGATGATTTTGTTGCTTCTCTATAGGGAATATGTTCACATATTTGGCAGTAACATAAAGTGCCTCCCACCAGTAAATCCACATTGTGTAGCTGTACAAAAGATTAATGATATTGTTTAACCTTTTGCAGATCCACTCCAGTTTTCCTGTGATCCTTCTTTCCTCATGATATTATGACAGTAATGATCCTTGATTACGGATTTTCTTGTAAAATGCCACCATAGGACTTCCGGTGGCGGCCATGGAGGGAGGGGTCACACATTTGGCAGCTCCTGCTCTAGGCGATCTTTTCGGTTCTTTTCCCTGGTTGCCAGGTGGACGTTTTGAACGAAAAAGGTGCATGTGTGGTGGCGGAAGGCTGTACTCCACCGGTGAATGGATTTGTGGACCCGAAGTGGGTTTTGAAAAAAGGAGCTGCCAGAGCAGAAACACTTTATGCGACACAGGGAAAGATGATGGAGAGCAAGGGGTTGGCCCTACCAGCCCAATGGTCAACGGAGCAGCTGGTGGACTTTCAGAACAAAAAGTTCAGTCAGCAGAGGACGGAGGCTCTGGAGAACCTGGCCAAGGTGGTAGACCCGCTGAGAGTGGGGATCGACCGTGTGGAGCTGAGGCTGGAGACCCAGAGCCAGGTGACCCAGAAGGTGGAGGAGGCAGTAGGGGAGCAGGAGGAGCAGCTTACCTTGTTGCCGACCGAAATGGGGATGTTGAGGGAGACCCAGAAACGGCTCAAGGAGAAAATGGAGGACCTGGAGAACCGCTCCCGGAGGCAGAAATTGAGAATTGTGGGGTTGCCAGATGTAGCCAAAATGCTGGAGAAGCTGTTGGGGAAGGGGGTCTTCGACCAGCCCCTGGAGTGTGAGCATAGTGCGCTGTTGAGGAAGCCGCAGACGAACGAGCCACTGAGGGCGTTGGTGGTGAGGTCACATCGATTCCTGGATAAGGAGAGGATCTTGAGGGGGGCCAGGCAGATGAGGAGATGTACCTAGGAGGGTGTTCACGTATTTGAGGAGCTGAAAGGCGGATGTGGCATTTTTGCAGGAAACGCACCTGAAGTTCGGGGACCAGACTAGGATAAGGAAAGGGTGGGTAGGCCAGGTCTTTCACTCAGGATTAGGCATGAAGATGTGTGGGGTGGCGGTGCTAATAAAAGATGAGGTGGGGAATATAGTAGCAGACTTCGGGAGAATGTTCATGATGGTGAGTGGGAAACTAGAGGGGATGCCAGTGTTCTTGGTGAACATCAATGATCCAAATTGGGATGACGTCACATTCAGAAGGCGGGTGCTAAGGAAGATTCCGGACTTGGACTCGCACCGGCTGATAATGGGGGGAATTTTAATATGTTATCGAGCCTAAATTGGACGGGTCGAGTCCGTCGTCAGGGAGGGCATTGGCCGCGGCAAGGGCGCTAAAAGGGATTATGGAACGTATGGGGGAAGTGGACCCATGGAGGTTTGGGAGGCCAAGGGCAAAGGAATGTTTGTACTTCTCCCATGTCCACAGGGTGTACTCCCGGATCGACTACTTCATGATGGATAAGACTCTGCTGGCGGGGATGGTCAGCTCGGAGTATTTGCCGATTGTGGTCTCAGAACACGCGCCGCATTGGGTGGACTTGCAAGTGGACCGGGGAAGGGGGGAACAGTGCCTGCAAGTGGCGGTTAGATGTGGGGTTGTTAGCAGATAAGGATATGTGTGAGCGAGTGAGGGTCGCTATTGAGGTGAGGTCGAGGGGGTATGTGGAGTTAAATGATACGGGGGAGGTTTTGGCCGCCGCACTATGGGAGGCGCTTAAGGCAATGGTCAGGTGGTGTTTATATCTATACGGGCACATAAGGACACGATGGAGCGGGCATAGATGGCGAGGCTGGTGGATAAGATCCTTTAGGTCGATAGGAGGAATTGAGTGGCCCGTGAGCCTGGGCTGTTGACGCAACGGCAGAAACTGCAGATGGGGTTCGGGCTGCTTTCTATGGGTAAGGCAGTGGGGCAGTTGTGCAGGCCCAAGGGGGCAGTCTATGAGTATGGGGAGAAGGCGAGTAGGATGTTGGCACATCCACTGAAGAAGCAGGAGGCGGTGAGGGAGATCAGAAAGGTGAAGGACAGGAGGGGTAATTTGGTCTTATATAGACCTAGTGGGGGTGAATGGTGTTTTTGAATATTTTTTAAAGAGGTTATATGAATTGGTGCCCCCGGCTTGGGGGGGGGGGGGGGGGGGGGGGTGCAGTGTAATGAAGTATTATTTTGGATGGGTTGGAGTTCCCCAAGGTGGAGAAGGATCTGTTAGAGGGGCTAGGAGCACTCATTGGACTGGTGGAGGTGATAGAGGGTATGGGGCGATGCAGGCAGGGAAGGCCCTGGATCTGGATGGCTTCCCGGTAAAATTTTATAAAATGTTTTTACGAGACCTGGGGCCTCTGCTGGTGAGGATTTTAAGGGGGCAAGGGAGAGAAGGGAGAGCACCCCCCCCCCCCCCCACACATTATCGTAGGCTTCAATATCCTTAATTTTGAAGAAGGAAAGGAGCAGCGTGGGTTCTACCGTCCGATATCACTGCTAAATGTAGATGCCAAGTTGTTGGCATTGATCTTGCCCTCACAGATTGAAGTCTGTGTACCGTGGGTAATAGGGGAAGACCAGACAGCATTTGTAAAGGAGGGGCATCTGTTGTTTGTTGAACGTTATAATGATCCACTCGGAGGGATGAAATACGGAGGTGGCTTTTGCCATGGACACGAAGAAGGCTTTGCTCGTGTAGAATGGGAATATTTGTGGGAAGTGTTGGGACAGTTTGGGTTCGGGCAGGGGTTTGTGGATTGGGTCCGGTTGCTGTATCGGGCGCTGGCAGCGAGTGTAAGGATGAACTGGGTGAGTTTGGGGTATTTCAGACTGCATCGTGGGATGAGACAGGCACTTTCCCCGTTATTCTATGCCTTGGCGATACCACCATTGCAATGGCGCTTAGAGCGTCATGGGGATAGTGCAGGGATGGTGGAGCACAGGGTCTCGGTATATGCAGACAATGTATTGCTCTGCGTAGCGAATACACTGGAAGGTGTGGGGGGGGGGGGGGTCATGGACATTTTGGAGGAATTTGGCCGGTTCTCTGGGTATAAATTAAACATGGGGATGAGTGAGGTCTTCCCGATCCAAGCGAGAGGACAGGGGAGGAGCCGTTTAGGGGTGCGTTTCAGGTATCTGGACATCCAGGTTGCGCAGGAAGGGGAGCAGCTACATAAATTGAATTTGGCGAGGCTGGTGGAGCAAATGAAGGGGAATTTTAAGAGGAGGGACGTGATGCCACTGTCATTGGCGAGGCGGGTGCATTCTGTGAAGATGATGGTAGTCCTGAGGTTTTTATTTGTGTCAGGCACCTTCCGACTTTTATTCCAAAGGCTTTTGTTAGGAAGGTTAATGCATTGATCTTGGGCTTCATGTGGGTGGGGAAAGCTCCTCAGGTGAAGAAGGTGCAGTTGGAGCCGGGTGGGTGGGGAGGGGGGGGGGTGGCGGGGTGGCCTTGCCAAATTTGATGAACTACTACGGGGCAGCTAATATAGCTATGGTTAGGAAGTGGGTAATGGGGGAGGGGTCAGTGTGGGAGCGGATGGAGGTAGCCTATTGCAAGGACACTAGCTTTTCAAGGACACTGTTGATGGCACCCACAAGCCCCGGTGATGGTGGCAGCCCTGAGGGTGTGGGGACAGTGGCAGCAGCACCTGAGGTTGCAGGGCTGGAGGGGGCCTCGGTTTGGGCTCCGATTTGCGAGAATTACAGGTTTGCTCGGGGGGGGGGGGGGGGGGGGGCGGAGTTGGCGAGAGTAAGGTGTCGGAGATCTATAAGGAACACGGTAGTACAGTGGGTAGCATTGTTGCTTCACAGCTCCAGGATCCCAGGTTCGATTCCCGCTTGAGCCACTGTCTGTGCGGAGACTGCAGATTCTCCCCGTGTCTGTGTAGATTTTCTCTGGGTGCTCCGGTTACTCAAATATGTCCCGAAAGACGTGCTGTTCGGTGAATTGGACATTCTAAATTCTTCCTCCGTCTATCCGAACAGGCGCCGGAGTGTGGGGAATTCAGGATTTTCACAGTAACTTCATTGCAGTGTTAATGTAAGCCTACTTGTGACAATAATAAAAAAATATTATTATTAATCTCAGCCTAACTGCACAGATTATATGTGTGTCTTTGCACTCATAGTCACAGTCGGAAACTGAATTGCCAGTTGCATACTAATATATTACTTTAGGATTTAAAATGCCAGTATTTAAGTAGAGCAAGCTTTGTATACCGTGAAATTATTCTCTGTTGTATGCTTTCAAGAGCTTAACTTGCCATTTGCAATATGTTCCAGAATTTGATCATTCAGATAAATCAAATGACACCAGCAATCTTATCGGCAGGAAAATGTTTACTTCCAATTCAGTTTAATGTTTCCATGTTACGTTATGTTAGGTGCCTGGGATGAGAAATGGCCATCAAACCTATACACACACCCACACCATGGTCTGTTAAACACACCCGCATATACTGCCACGCAACTCCCCCCGCACTCCCCCAACCCCCAACCCATCCCCACAACCCCACTAGCAAATCCTGGGTTTTGATTAAATGCTTCTTGGTTGTGCTGGAGTCATTGAGCATGATTCTCCGGCCTCATTGTGCTCTCGCTCGAGCTGAACGAGGCCGGTGAATAGCGGGTGAGGCTGAAAATGAGAAACGCGCTGGGCGCCAAACAGTTTGTGATGCAGCTGGCCAACTCCCATAGGCGTAATCAGGATCTCGCCGCAGCGTGATGAGAAAGCACTTGTCACCACTTAAGCCCTATTTCCATACAATCAACGGGAGCCACCCCAGATCTAGCAGCCTCCTGTCATTCATCGGCCTCCCCAGCAAGTGATCATGCTGGCACCGGCACCGATTAGTACTCCTTTTGAAAACCTGAATCTGGTGGAAGGGCTTCTCTGGGGAACGGAGGAGATGTGTAACCATATTTGCTCACAAGCAAAGAGCCCGGGGCGCTTGCCACCCCAAGTGCTCGGCAGTGGCGCTGGGAACCCTCAGCTGGGTGGACCGCCATGGGAAGGGAGGGGCGGGGGGGGGGGGGCGGGGGGTGGGGGTTGGTTGGTGTGTGAGGGGCAACTGCTCACGGCGCCAGCATGCCAACCCCTGGATCGTGTGTACCTGTTCCGTGGCAAACCTAGCCCCTTCCCCCCCAACCACCCATAATCCTGACAGACTGCGGAGGCTTCTGGCCATGTGGCTGAAAGCTATTGCTGAAAGGGAATTGCCCATCGTGGTTAAGCGAGCACTTCACACAATTCAAATGGATTCCTGTGGGTGGAGAGCAATGTAGCATGTGGAGCTCATTGCCCAGCATCCCAATTACACCTTGATGCATGGAGACTGTGCTTGAACACTGCATGAGGCACCACCACACACACAGCAACCAACATACGAACACCCAGGGGATAGGCACAGCTCTGGAGACATTTCCATGGTTGGAAGGTGGGTGAGTGCTAAGGGGAGGGGGAGATGCTTGGAGAGATGGGCAAAGTGTTCAGAGGTCGGGCCACATTGCGGACGAAAGTGATAGAGGTGTCATACAGTTTGTGGTCAGGGTGTTTATTGTGTTTTACAATTCACCACACTCCCAATGGTGCCCCCCCCTCCCCCACCACTCCCTCATTCCCCTACCTATCAACCCCACCCTCCACTCTCTCCCTGCTCCCCCAGTGCCCTTAGTAATTCTCCATGTGCTTTGTCTTCCTAGCCCTATCACGACATTTAAATGTGTCCCAGGATGCACATCTGAGGTGGAGGCAGTCAATTGCTTCCTCATCCCGTGGCCTTCGATGCCCCTGGCGGGCGTCCTATGGAGGCTCTGAGGAGAACGGAGGGCCCTGGCACACATCAATGGCACATGCACAGCCGTGCTGCCCTGCCCGTGTGCTTTGCAGCGAGACACGGTCTCAGAGGGGTGGAACTTGGGGGAGCTGGTGTCCACTGTTGCCACTCCATAGGATGGGTCTGGGTTGCCACCCAGCCCTCTCATCCCGGTCGGTGCCCATACGGCCCTGGAGTTCACCTCGGGATGGAGGGGCAGCTGGTTCGAGCCCCGACTGCCCCTGCATCATCTGGCTCTGCCAGCCCCTGGCTGCTCCCCGATGCCTGCACCATCGTGTCGACGCCCTCGGCGATGTTCCTCAGTGACTGGGACATGCTCTGCAGTGCCTCAGCAATGCCCACCTGCGACTGGGGCAAGCTCCGCAACGTCTTGGCCATTCCCATCTGAGAACGGCACAGGCCCCGCAGCAGCTCATCAAGGTCAGCCTGGTACTGGGTAATATCCCCCAGCGAGGCAGACACCGTGCGAGACCCTCAGCCGTGGCCGTCACAGACTGCGCGACGCCTTGGACACCTTCACTAATGGTGCCGACGTTGTACATCAGGCTCTCCACTGCGGTCGCCATCCTGGCAGTGTTGGCCTCGGTGCCACTCATTATTGGCGACATCTCCTGTGCCTGTAGCCTCTGGGACTCCTCCAATCGGCTATGGATCTGATGGAGTGTCACTAGCAGCTCCCTCTGAATGTCCTGACTGCTCCCGATCATCTCCATCAGCTCCGGGATTACCTCTTCCATAGGCTCAGCATCAGGCTGAGACCCAGCTGGGTCCTAGGATCCAGCAGGCCTCCGACTGGGGGGTTCCTGTCTCTACTTGAGTGCATCATCAGCAGTGCGGTGCTCACCAGAATGTGCCCCACAAGCCTGATCACTAACTTGTCGCACCAAGGTGTGTGTATCTGCGCTGGTGGGAGGGTGGGGAAGCTGTGACGCATCGATCGTGTCTTCCTCGGAGCTCCCATCCGAGGTGGTCTCGGGAGGCTGGAGAGGGGCCACCCAGGATGGGCCGGCTCCGTTGGCTGGAGGACCTGCGGGAGAATGGACATGTGGTCAGTGGGAGGGATGGGTCAGTCAGGAAGGCAATAACAACTCACAATTTGACAGGTTCCTCCAGGTCGGGCCCAGTGGTTTCTCAGCTCTGTGGCATCCTATTCTCGGTCACACCAGTCACATTCCGGGCCACTCCTCGAAGGAGATGAGGATTCTTAAGTCCGGCACCCCGCCGCCAGTCTGGACCCTCTCCCGGTGATGTGGGAGAGCTTTTTCTGAGGGGACACATAGAGAGCATTGTTAGCCACATGCGTGGTTCACAGTGGTGGGACGGGGGGTATGAAGGAAGGGTTGGGAGAGTGAAGGGAGGGTTGGGAATCGCATGGTGTCGAGGGGTGGTGGATGCTCATATGGGGGCAGAAGGATCTTGGGGTGGGTGGGTGAGAGGGTGGGTGGGTGTTGATGTCTACTCACTCCTGCTGCCCGGTGTAAGTCACTGACCTTTTTTTGGCACTGGAGGCCAGTCCTCCTGGTCACACACCCGAGCTCACAGCCACTGCCACCTTGCCCCAGGCAGCACTGACTGCCCTCTGGCTTACCCTCCAGGACCTGGGGGAATAGGACATCTCTCCTGGCCTTCACTGCGTCTCGGAGACTCCCCAGGTCTGCATTCCCAATCTTCAGGTCGGTCTCCTCAGCACCATTGTTGCGAGCTGCTGAGATTGGCTGAGCAAGTGCAGCTTAAGTGCTACTCAACCTTGTTATCGGGGGGGGGGGGGTTGGCGAACGCGGTGCCGGCGAATCGGCTGGCGAGCTTTCATTTGCGGTGAGAAGCCCATGGGGCCTCATTAAGTGGACCAATTAACATTTAATAGCATTGACGGCCTCGCTGGGCCAAGTGGCGGGAAGCTCACGGCAGTTCCCGTTCGCTACCACACCAGACAGCGTTTTCCTGCTACTGCGATCATCTCACTTGTTCAAAACAACGCACCAGAACAAGAGGATAAGAACAAAGACCATGGGCGGATTCTCCCACAATTGGCGGGACGACCCTTACCGGCGCTAAGAGTGGCGCAAACCACTCCTGAGTCGGGCCACCCGGAAGTTGCGGAATCCTCCGCACTTCCGTAGGCTAAACCGGCGCTGGGGGGGGTTAGCGCCATGCCAAAGTTCCGCAGTGGGCCAGCGCGATGTTGGCAACATGCGCAGGGGTGCCGGTGTGTTGTGGTGCATGTGCAGGGGCTTTCTTCTCCGCGCCGGCCATGGCGGAGCCTTCAAGAGGCCGGCGCGGAGGAAAAGAGTGTCCCCACGGCACAGGCCCGCCTGCTGTTCGGTGGGCTCCGATCGCGGGCCTGGCCACCGTGGGGGCCCCCCTGGGGTCGAATCTCCCCGCGCCCCCCACTGAGGACTCCGCAAGCTGCCCTCCAAGCCAGATCCCGTCGGGATAGACGATGTCTATTTCCACGCCGGCGGGGCAGGCCGAAAACGAGTGGCCACTCAACCCACCTGGGCCCGGAGAATTGCCGGGGGGCTGCTGCCAATGGCCCCCGACTGGCGCGGCGCGATCCCCGCCCCCGCCCAAAAACCGGTGCCGGAGAATTCTGTTTATCTCAGCCTTGAACATACTTAACAACCTGCCCCGACAACCCTCTGCGATAAAGAATCCACAGATTCACTACCCTCAGAGAAGAAACAACTCCTCTTCTCTGTCTTAAATGGGTGAGCCCTTATTCTGAAGTTATGCCCTCTGGACCTAGACTCTCCCACAAAGGGAAGCAATCTCTGAGCACCTAGCTTGTCAAGCCTCCTGAGGATCGTATCTGTCTCAATAAAGTAGGCCATTTAGGCCTCTTGAGCCTGCTGCATCATTCAATGGTTGATCTGTACCTCAACTGTTTACCCAATTTATAATCCCTGATTCCTTTAACTCAAAAAATATCTATTGATCTGGTAACAATGATCTCCCTAAAGCAGATCCTCTGTTCACTTATCTATGCCCTGTGGCCTTGTGCTTGCTTTTCTAGGATCAGTTTTCAGTTTTGCGTTGTGTATTATCATCTTGGAATTCATCCCAATCTTGAAAATTTTAAATTGATCCAGTCTCCCCAGCTTTCGATGATGTGAATTCTAGATTTGTATTACCTTCTGCAGGAATAAACGTTTCCCGATTTCACCCTTAACACTGAATTGAATCTTATATCCTATTGTTCTGGATTCTCTCACCCAGGGAAAAACATCCTCTGTATTTACCCTATCAAATCCTTTTATGATTTGTAAAGACCAAATTAGATCTCCTCTTTCCCTTCTGAATTCAATGGAATACAATCAGATTTATGCAACCTGTCCCCATGTTCAGCCCTGGTTCCAATCTGATGAAACTGTGCAAATTAAGGCCAATTTCTGAAGGTTAATCATAGAATTTACAGTGCTGAATGAGGAACATGCAGCCCATTGAGTCTGCACTGGCCCTTGGAAAGAGCACCCTACTCAAGCCCACACCTTCACCCTATCCCCGTAACCCAGTAAACCCTGTTATGGGTAGGGTTTAGAGAACTCCAAAGTGTATCATGGAGTTCACCTGACCCACAACTTTTAATAGATTGTGGTGTGGGGAGCACACGGCCCATTCTACAGGTGTGGTACAGCAGAAATGGAAAAATAATTTTAAAAGCAAAACAATGTTTATTCTATGAACTCAAGTTAACCTTTTTAAAACATACAGTGAACATCTTAACAACTATCAATTCAAATACAACCCCCAAAGAATACAACACTAAGTAATCCTTAATAACTTCCCAAACAACATCCAGAAGACAAAAGAAACACATTTTAACAGAAGCACATAAGGTTTACATTCACTGCTGAGAACATTTATAATTCTGAATTTACCAAATGATCAAGAGATAGTCTTTTCATGGCAGAGAGATCAACAGTACACCTGCTTGGTCTGGCTTCAGCTCCAACACCGAAAATGAAATTCCAACACACCCTGCAGCAAACAGCCTAAAACAAAGTAAAAAGCTGACAGACAGCCCCGCTCCACCCACTCGCTGACATCACTGCAGTAGTAAACACCCATTTATTAAAGGTACTGTCACTACAGATATTTATACACACACCCATTATAAACACCCATTTCTTAAAGGTACTCTCATATGACAACCCACTTAACCTTTTTGGACACTAAGGGCAATTTAGCATGACCAATCCACCTAACCTGCACATCTTTGGACAGTGGGAGGAAACCGGAGCACCTGGAGGAAACCCACTCACACATGGGGAGAACGTGCAGACTCCGCACAGACAGTGACGCAAGCCGGGAATTGAACCTGGCACCCTGGAGTTGTGAAGCAACAGTGCTAAATCACTATGCTACCGTGCTGCCCAGTGTAATATTCACACTGAGCAGAGTACTCAAACCAAGGATTTGTGCAATTAAATATAACTTCCTCACTTTTGAATTCCAAATAGTTGAAATGAAAGGCAATATTCCATTCAACTTTTCATTTTTTTTGTATCTGTCCACGAGTCTATAGTAATTTGTGCACAGGGGGACCCTTAAATCCTTTTGCTCCTCCACAGCTCCTAGTCCTTCACAATTTGAAAGGATTGGAAAGTGCCAAACTATCGTACCATTTCCGGTTATCTAAGCACATTTTAAATCTGTAGTCCTTAATTCTTCCCGGCTCCTCCTTATTGACAAATCTAGCCACTTGTATGTTATCAAGTGCTTAATAATTTTAAATAACTGAATTAAATCCCCTATCCAAGGATTCAAATTCAAAGCAGGAAGCCTACTCCACAGCTCAGCAAACATAGAAAGGAGATTATCTTTGTTGTGCTCAGTATCTTCTCGAGAGCCAGGGTGACCCATGAGGGATGGAGACACCAGCATTTTACACATGAGGTCACAAGAGGATGTCAAAGAAAGCACTTCAAAGACACCCTGAAGGCTTACCTCAAGAAATGCAACATAGACGTCAACGCCTGGGAGACCCTTGTTCAGAAGAGACCTACTTGGAGGAACCTTCTGATTGAAGGGACACAATTCTTCGAGGGACCTGATGACAAGAGGAGGCCCGGAAAAGGAGCCTGAGAAAGGAATACCAGCGATCCAGAGTCCAAGGACCAATCCCACTTCCCAGAAACACCTGCCAAGTGTGTGGTCAAGGATACAGCTCTAGGATCGGGCAAATCAGCCACACAAGGAGCCACAGAGCCCCATGGTCAGTAACACGGAGTATCTTAGGTGGACAAGCATTCTTATTAGCAAGTGATCGCCGACAAAGACGATGTCACCTTACTATTGTGGCATTCGTTCTATAGTGAATCATCTTATTCAATACTCTATAACTGAATTATGTGCATTTAATGCTTATAGCTGCCAATCACGCACGTTGAAAACCACTTTCCAATCTGGGCTTTACATCTCCAAGCTCCCCCAATCCACCTGCAATCCAGTTCCACATGTTCGAAGAGCCCGACAGGACCACACGATTCACTGTCACCCCAAATTATTGTACTGCCTCTGCCTCTCCTGCAGAATTTTGTTGATTCCAGTGACACCATGTGGCAGTGATTAGTACTCAACAATAATACAAAGAAGCAAAAAGTTCAATTTAAAGGAACTTCTTGTTACGGAGCTGATGAAACAGCAACACTTCTACAGCACTTGGTCATATCAAGACTTCTTAGAGCACTTCATGTGCAAAGTGCAAAGACTTTTGATATCCAGGATGATAGGGCAGGCAACACACATCAGCAACATCCCACACATAGCTTTCAGTTTGGTCAGCTCTGACTGTATTCTCCTGTTTTGGTGATATGCTTAAACATTTATTGGCCGGTGGTGTTCTATGATTCTGCTTTGATTGGGTAGATTGTGTGTTGAGGTCTACCAAGACCTCCCAAATCTTTTGGTTGCAGCTGATGCTATTTTAACACCAATCATGGTCTATGTGCATGGCTTATTTTACTTCCTATTTTAACGTCTGTCTGATTTAATTTCTATCTGTTATTGTTTTACTCACTTGCATTTTTTATTCAATTCATTCAGTATTTTCAGAACTGCCTTCCCTATTCCATGGCCCCTCCTAGTTTGGTATCATTGGCAACTTAGCTGCTTGACGCTGACTTTCTGAATCCAAGTCACTCATGTAAACTAGAAGCTGTTAGCAGTCCCAACACTGAGCCTCGGGATATATTCACCTCCACCTCCCCTCTTCCTACCATCCCACTTCCCCCTCCGCCAACCCTCTCTCACCCCCTCCCCACCACCGCCTCGCTGGCCCCTCTGCTCTCTCCTATCCACCTTGATGTCAATCGTCTACTCATTTACATTGCCAGGAACACATTGGAACCTTGGCATCATATCAGTCGGTTGTAATGTCAGGTTAGTGCCAATTCAATGCAAAATTCAAACAGAAAATGTTGTGAATACTCAGCATTCCCGGCAGCATCAGTGGAGGTTAAACAGAGCTGCCATTTCAGGTCTGTGACCTGGGATAAGTTGGAAACGTAATAGATTCGGAGCAAATGAAAGGGGACAGAATGGAAAAAAGGAAAGGGGTAGGTCTGTGAGAGGGTGGGACGGCAAGGCGAGATTAGATGGCAAAGGATTTTTGGGGTGCAAGGTCAAAAGGGCTGATACAATGTCTTCAGGTGCTCATTGAGAAAGCAGCTTTGTGCGCCCGTGACGTTGGAGAGAGTTTCCCTTGACATACAGATGTGGCCTGTGGTGTGATCCGCCCCTGGGGGAGTCAGCTAAGCCTTCGTAGCTGCACAATAGCATTTTGTGCCCATGAGGATTTCTCCAAAATTGCATTTTCGTCTTTAAATCTGAAATATTGCACAATAATATTTTCTGGGGAAGTCCACAATTAAGATGCTAACAATAAAGTAATCGCTCATAAATGCAATGAGGCATTCAGGAGCAGATTTCTTTGCCCAGAGTGGTGAGGATGTGAAACTCCCTCTGGCAAAGTAGCTGAGGCGAAATAACAGATATACAGTTAAGGGGAAGAAAAACATAAAAGATATGTTGATGGGGTTAAAGATTAATGTGGAAGGATGTTGTGTGGGAACATGAACACCAGCATGGACCAATTCTGGAAATGACTTGCTTTGGAGCTGTAAATTCTACACAACTTATTTAAAAGTTATCTTGAATCTTGCTTGCAAACACTTCAAAGTTCAATGCAGTTTTAGTTTCTAAGTTATTTATTTTTCCACAGCTGAAGCATTTTTTGTTCTGTGGGGGGAAGTGGGGGTGGTTGTGAGGGTGGGGGGAATAGGCGGCGGGGCTTTCAGTACCTGGGGGACACTTGCAGCCAGAAAGGGGTACTTCTAAAACGTAAGCACGTAGGGTGGCGCACCTTGCCCATTCCATTTCTTCAGGGCAGCGTCTAATCATTTCCCCAGGAAATTTAAATGTAACTTCAAGGGGGTCCTGCGCGCCTCATGGAAAAGCTTCACTTGAAGAGAGTTCAGATCGGAAATAGGATGAGAACATTGTAATTCAGTTTGCTTACCGGAAAATCTTCGGATCCCAGAAGGAAAAAAAACAGTCAAAACTGGGAAATCAGAATACTGGGACTGGATTCTCCGGTCCCCCAGGCGTATGTTTTCAGCAGCATGCCATTCGCTGGTGGCGGATTCCCTGTTACCGCCACAGTCAATGGGATTTCCCACTGAAGCCACCCCACGCCGTCGGGAAACCCTGGTTTGGGGGTACGCTGCCGCAGGATCAGAGAATTCCAATGGCCGGAGAAGTCCTGCCAAAGTCTGAACTGTTCTTCCTTCAGTGTAGAGTTAATTCAATACTTCAGTTTTACTAGCTTTCCATTCTAAGACAGTTCACCGATATTCTTATTTACCAGTTTTTACTCTTTTCTTTTCGGGGCTGGGCACTAGAAATATTTTCCAGGTCAGAAACAGCAACTACTTATATTTATGTCGTGCCTTTAATGTAATGACGAATCTGGAAGTGTTTCACAGAAGCATTTATAAACAAAATATGATTCCAAGCAAGATAAGGCAGTATTAATGCAGACCGGTCAATAACTAGGTGAAAGAGATAAGAGATAGAAGAGACGGGAAGCACAGTAGCATAGTGGTTAGCACAATTGCTTCACAGCTCCAGGGGTCCCAGGTTCGATTCCCGGTTAGCACAATTGCTTCACAGCTCCAGGGTCCCAGGTTCGATTCCCGGCTTGGGTTACTGTCTGTGCGAAGTCTGCACGTTCTTCCTGTATCTGTGTGGGTTTTCCTCCCACAGTCCAAAGATGTGCAGGTAAGGTGGATTGGCCATGCTAAATTGTCCTTAGCGTCCAAAATTGCCCTTAGTGTTGGGTGGTGTTACTGGGTTAGGGAGTTTAGGGGGAGGTGTGGGCTTGGGTAGGGTGCTCTTTCCAGAGCCGGTGTGCAGACTCGATGGGGCCGAATGGCCTCCTTCCCGCACTGTAAATTCTATGAAGTTTTAAGGAGTGACTTAAATGTGGCAAATGAGGTAGAGAGACCGAGAAGTGCAAGAAGGGTATTGCAGAGTTTAGGCTGTGGGCAGCTGAAGGTGTGGCCCATCAAGACGCAGAATGAGATAAGCTGTTACCTCAAATATTTGTGGGGACTGGAGGAGATCAGAGTGGGTAGGGAGGAGATCAGAGTGATAGGTATGGTAATATCATAACTGTAAGAACTGCAAGGGTTAATGAAGTTTCTAGAGTAGCCACTCGAGGGAGCTACAGTTACAAGTATATAAGGCAGTGATGCTAAGCATTGAGGGAGGAGTGTGCAGGAGTTAGCTAGAGAGAGGCAGAAGTACAATAGTGTGAGTGAGGACATAGGTTTTATCAGTATTAAGATCAGCTGCAGATGAATGTAGTTTAAATGTTAATAATCAACTGTGTATTCTTTAGTAGTATGTGTCAAATCCAAATTAGTAGCGTTCATAAATGTATAGCTTTGTTTAAATTCAAGCTATTGAAATGAAAAATGCTTATTGTCACGAGTAGGCTTCAATGAAGTTACTGTGAAAAGCCCCTAGTCGCCACATTCCGGCCGCCTGTTCGGGGAGGCTGTTACGGGAATCGAACCGTGCTGCTGGCTTGCCTTGGTCTGCTTTCAAAGCCAGCGATTAGCCCTGTGAGCTAAACAGCCCCTTAAATCGTTTATTGTCACGAGTAGGCTTCAATGAAGTTACTGTTGAAAGCCCCTAGTCGCCACATTCCCGGCGCCTGTCCGGGGAGGCTGGTACGGGGAATCGAACCGTGCTGCTGGCCTGCTTGGTCTGCTTTAAAAGCCAGCGATTTAGCCTGGTGAGCTAAACCAGCCCCTTGTCTATTTTGTGGTCTCTGGAACACTACGCCAAACATCTTGAAATAAGCAACACAAGAACACCACAATAGTTAGGGGAGATGTCAAGGATGTACAAGATCAACCAGCAGAGCTTTGCAATGACCAAGTCTAGAGATTGGGAAGGCATGAATGAGGGTTTCAGTGGCAGATGAGCTAAAAGAGTGAGGGTGGGGGGGAGGTGAACAGTCTGGCTTAATCTCAGACTATTATCAGGGAGAAGGTTAGTGTCAGTAACTAGACCAATCTTCCGGTCGGCGAGCGAAGCGGTCGCAGGGAGAGGGCTCCCGCAAGCGGCAGAGAGCAGGGAAGGGACCCGGGCAGGCCGGTCGGCGGAGGAGCATCGACAGCGGCGGCGGCAGCGGGGCTCGGCGGCAGCGACGCGGGGCTTGGCGGCAGCGGCGGCGGCAGCGGGGCTTGGCGGCAGCGACCGGCGGCAGGGGGGGTCTCGGTGGCCAGCGCGGCGACAGCGGGGCTTGGCAGCAGCGGTGGCGGCAGCGGGGCTCGGCGGCAGCGACAGCGGGGCTTGGCGGCAGCGGCGGCGGCAGCGGGGCTCGGCGGCAGCGACAGCGGGGCTTGGCGGCAGCGGCGGCGACAGCGGGGCTTGGCAGCAGCGGTGGCGGCAGCGGGGCTCGGCGGCAGCGACAGCGTGGCTTGGCGGCAGCGGCGGCGGCAGCGGGCTCGGCGGCAGCGACAGCGGGGCTTGGCGGCAGCGGCGCGGCAGCGGGGCTTGGCAGCAGCGGTGGCGCAGCGGGGGCTCGGCGGCAGCGACACGCGGGCTTGGCGGCAGCGGCGGCGGCAGCGGGGCTTGGCGGCAGCGACGGCGTCAGCGGGTGCCTTGGCGGCAGCGGCGGGGCTTGACGGCAGCGGCGGGCAGATGGGCTCGGCAGCGGCAGGTCCAACCCGTCCAACCCCCCCCCCCCAATGCAGGCCAGGAGTGGTGCGGCAGCGGCAGGCCCTCTTACCCCCCCCCCCCACACCAAACGCAGGCCAGGAGCGGTGCGGGACGAAGGGGGGGCCAAGCCGGAGGCAGCGACCAGGGGGCCACGGGGTGCGAAGTGCGGCAGCGGGGAACCCCCCCCCCCCCCCCAACCGGCAGCGACCACCACGTGGCAAAGAACAAAGGGACTGGGCAAAAGCCTCTCTCTCTCTCTCTCCTGGGTGAGTGAGGAGAAAGGAAGGGGGCGTATAAACAAAAAAAAAAGACTATATTCTGTTTTTAATAAAAAAACCCAAAAGAAAACTGGTAAAGAGAAAGGGGGGCGTATATACTATTTCTCTCTTTATACACTCGCTCCCAGCAAAAGTAAGCCCAATCGGAGAGGAGTTGCATAAAAGCGGGGAGGAGGAGAGAAAATAATTAAGAAATAAATAAATAAAATAAAGGGGTAAAGGAAAGAAGGGGGGGGGAGAAATAAATTTTAAAAAATAATAATAATAAATAAATAAAAAGGATGCGGAAAAGGGGGGAAAAAAAACAAGGGGAGAAGAAAAGATGAAAGGGAAGGGGGAGAAAAAAATGACAGAAGCGGGCCAAGAGAAAGGGGGCACCAGAAGTGGACGGGGCAAAGGGCAAGTTAGCTCGGGTGAACGAAGCAGCACACGAAGCGGCGGGAAGGATGTATCGCCGCATCAAAAAGAGCTGGACAGACAGTACCCTCTCCCCTGGGGTTAGAGGGGGCGTGAACTGGAAGGCAGCCTTGGCCGAGGTGGTGAGGGAGCAGCTGCAGGCAATCAAGGCAGAGTTGAAAGCGGACGGAGAGGCCGCAGTACAAGCAGCAGTGGCCAGGGCCATGTCAGGGATGCAGCAGGCTCTGACCAGATTGGAGGAGAAAGTGGATGCCCAAGGGGAGAAACTGGAAGCCCATGAGGCAACCATTAAAGAGCTGGAGAAAGCAGCGACCGACATGAGCGACCGGGTCACGGCCCTGGAGAGGGAAGTGGCGACTGGGTGCAGCACAGGGGCCTGAAGGCAGGGTAGACGACCAGGAAAACAGCTCGCGAAGGCAAAATGTTAAGATAGTGGGCCTGCCGAGGGGGTCGAGGGCAGAAACCCCACAACATTCGTGGCTGCGTTGCTGGGCTCCTTAGTGGGGGGGGACACCTTTCCCACCCCACCGGAAATGGACAGAGCTCATCGGTCACTGCGCCCGAAGCCCAAGGAAGGGGAACAACCGAGAGCAGTTATAGCCAAACTGCACCGGTACCGGGAGGGAGACAATTCTGCGCTGGGCCAAGGAAAATAGAGCCTGCAAATGGAAAGGGCACGCCATCCGAGTCTACGAGGATCTTGGAGCGGACATAACTAAGAGACGGGCTGAGTTCAACAGCGAAAGCAGCCCTCTACAAGAGCAAAGTGCGTTTTGGTATGCTGTACCCAGCAAAGCTCTGGGTCACATACCAAAACAAGGAATATTTCTTTACAGCCCCTGCTGAGGCGAATAGGTTCGTCGAGGAGCACGGACTGGAAAAACGCCATGGGAGGTAGGGACGAGGGGCCCATGGCAAGGAGAAACGACATGCTGATGGGGGGATGGGGAGGGGCGAGGCAAAGCCAGCCCCCTCCCCCCCGGCAGGAACACCCAGAACAAAAAACAACCCACTGCCCAAGGGACCGCTCCAGGTGGGAGGCCAGGCCCCAGCACGAGGGAACGGGAGTATTGGAGAAGGGAGGAGAAGCGGGACAGCAACCTCCAGAGGGGCCACTGTGCAGGAAAGCTAGCGACGGGGGCACGCAACAAAGCAGGGCCGCAGCGCACCCCCAACAGGGGGAAGGCGCCAGGCAGGGGAGGGGGGGGAGCACCCATCAAAGTCGGGAGAGCAAATGGGGACAGGAATAGGGGATGGAGGGGCAAAGGAGGGGTATACAGGGGAGGGGGGAAAAGGGAGAGCGGGTGGGGGGGTGGGGGGGCACTCGGGGTGCGAGAGACCAGGGAGGGGAAACGCAGGGACAAAGGGACAAAAGAGGCCAGAAAAGGACCAGGGCCACAAAGTGCCACAAACAAGGGCTCGAAACAGGGAACCGCTGCAAGCACCCACCCCGTACGGTCTGTGAGCAAAGGGGCCCCCCGGAGTGCAGGGGACTACCCGCGTGGCACACACAGTGGACGGCCATGGCGGGTGCCCCCGGGACAAGGGAAACCCCGGAGCGCAGAGACCCGACCGCATGGGGAGAGCAGTGATAGTGGCCATCTGGATGGCCCCTAACAAAGGGAAACCCCGGAGGGCAGGGGCTCGTCCACCAGACAAATGGTTAATCCCACAGGAACGAGGGGCAGAAGCCCCCCACCAGGATAGTCACCTGGAACGTAAGGGGACTTAACGGCACAGTGAAGAGATCTAGAGTCCTCACCCACCTCAGAAATATGAGGGCCGACATAGTCTTCCTCCAAGAGACGCACCTGAGGGAGCAGGACCAACTGCGGGTAAGAAAGGGCTGGGTGGGACAAACCTATCATTCCTGTTACGGGACAGGGCCAGGGGTGGCGATCCTGATTGGCAAGAGGACAATGTTTAGGGCGACAAAGACGGTTACAAACCCAGGGGGGCGGTATGTCATGGTCAGCAGGGCCCTGGATGGGGCGCCGGTAGTTCTAGTCAACGTGTACGCGCCCAACTGGGACGACACGAGCTTCATCCAAAAGACCATGGCAGAAATCCCACATAGCGACGGACCGACTAATCATGGAGGGGACTTCAACTGTGTACAGGATCCAAAGACGGACAGATCAACCCCAGAACGGGGAAAACCTCAAACATGGCAAGGGAACTCAGTCACTATATGGAGCAGATGGGAGCAGTGGACCCCTGGAGATTCGCCCCCCGGGGGAGAAAGAATTCTCTTTCTTCTCCCAGTACACAACGTGTACACCAAATTGACTTCTTTGTGGTGGGGAAAACGGTACTTCCAGGGATAGACAAGGTGGAATACTCCGCAATTGTGATATCAGACCACGCCCCACACTACATGGACGTGCGGCTGGAGACGGGAAGGGCCCAGCGCCCCACATGGAGGCTGGACGGTGCCTTACTAGCTCACAAGGCCTTCAGCGAAAGGATAGCGCGGGCCATAGCGGAATACACGGAGAACAACCAAAACGGGAGGTCTCATCCTCCACGTTCTGGGAAGCGCTTAGGCCATACTAAGAGGGGAAATCATTGCCTACAAAGCGCAAAGAGATAGGGAGGAAAGGGTGGCTAGGCAGAAGCTGGTCGACTCCATACTGGAGGTAGACCGTAAATACTCCGAGGCCCCGACCGTAGAGCTCCTGGTGGAGAGAAAAGAATTACAAAGGAACTTTGACCTGCTCTCCACCAGGAAAGCAGTACACCAACTCCGCCAGGCACGCGGGGCCCTGTACGAACACGGAGACAAAGCCAGCCGCCTGTTGGCACACCAGCTGAGAAAGCAGGCAGCCAGCAGAGAAGTTGCGCAAATCAGAGGTACCAGAGGCACGTGGGAAACAGAACCAGAGAGGATTAACGAAACCTTCAAGGCCTTCTACCAAGAGCTGTACACCTCAGAGCCCCCAACGGGGAAGGCTGGGATAAACCGGTTTCTTGATGGACTGGACATACCAGTCGTGGGAGAGGGCAGAAAACGGGATCTGGAAGCACCACTAGCACTGGGAGAGATCATGGAGAACATTAGCTCCATGGAGGCGGGGAAGGCGCCGGGACCGGACGGATTCCCGGCGGACTTCTACAAAAAATTCGCGACAGCGCTGGCCCCGCACCTGCGGGAGATGTTCACAGACTCGCTAGCTAGGGGCTCACTGCCACCCACGTTAGCACAGGCCTCAATCTCGCTGATACCTAAGAAAGACAAAGACCCAACGGAATGTGGGTCATACAGACCCATATCTCTGCTGAACGCAGACGCCAAAATACTGGCCAAATCCTAGCCAAAAGGCTAGAAGACTGTGTACCTGAGGTGGTCACAGAGGACCAGACGGGCTTCGTCAAAGGTAGACAGCTTACCGCGAACATCAGGCCTGCTGAACGTGATAATGACCCCCTCCGGGGAGAGAACACAAGAGGTGATCATCTCCCTGGACGCAGAAAAGGCCTTCGACAGAGTCGAATGGAAGTACCTCATAGAGGTACTGGAGCGGTTCGGGCTTGGAACAGGGTTCACCACTTGGGTAAAGCTCCTATACAACGCCCCCATGGCGAGTGTACGGACCAACAATACCAACTCCCAATACTTCCAGCTGCACAGGGGCACCAGACAAGGATGCCCACTGTCCCCACTGCTGTTCGCACTAGCAATCGAACCGCTAGCAATCGCGCTCAGGACAGCAAAAAATTGGAGGGGGATCCGAAGGGGAGGTAGAGAGCACAGAGTCTCACTCTATGCGGATGATCTGCTCCTCTATATCTCGGACCCACAAAGCAGCATGGACGGAATCATCGCGCTCCTGAAAGAGTTTGGAGCCTTCTCGGGCTACAAACTCAACATGAGCAAAAGTGAGATCTTCCCAGTACACCCGCAAGGGGGGGGGGGGGGCAAGCCCTAAAGGGGCTGCCGTTCAAACAAGCCCGAAATAAATTCCGCTACCTGGGGATCCAAATAGCCCATGACTGGAAAGGGATCCACAAATGGAACCTCACCAGCCTGACGGAGGAAGTTAAAAGGACCTGCAAAGATGGAACACACTCCCGCTCTCCCTCGCGGGAGAGTCCAGACGATCAAAATGAACGTACTGCCCAGGTTCCTCTTCCTGTTTAGATCCATTCCGATCTACATCCCCAAGGCCTTTTTCAAAGCGCTGGACAAACATATCATGGCGTTCGTATGGGGGGGTAAAAATGCTAGGATCCAAAAGAAGGTCATACAAAAACAAAATCCAGGGGGGGCTAGCCCTCCCGAATCTACAATTCTACCACTGGGCGGCAACAGCCGAGCGAGTAAGGGGATGGATCCAGGAGCCAGAAGCCGAGTGGGTGCGTGCGGAGGAGGCCTCCTGCATGGGAACCTCCCTCCGGGCCCTCGCCACGGCAGCACTCCCATCCCCACCCAAAAAACACTCCACCAGCCCAGTGGTGACAGCCACCCTCCAATCCTGGAACCAACTGCGGCAGCAATTTGGCCTGTACAAAATGTCTGACAAGGCTCCCATCTGCAACAACCATAGGTTCAAACCAGCACTGACTGACGCCACCTTCAAAAGGTGGAGGCAGGACGGGGGGACACTGACAGTCAGGGACCTATACACGGACGACAGGATCGCAACACTGGACGAACTGACAGAGAAATTTCGGCTAGCTGGGGGGAACGAGCTACGGTACCTGCAGCTCAAAAACTTCCTACGAAAGGAGACAAGGACGTACCCACAACCGCCACGACAGACACTACTGGAAGACCTACTGGACGCAAGTATCCTAGAGAAAGGGAACTGTAGTGACATGTATGACCGACTGGTAGATAGGGACGACACCGTACTGGACGCAACAAGAAGGAAATGGGAGGACGACCATGGGATGGAGATAGGGTGGGGACTCTGGAGCGAAGCACTGCATAGGGTCAACTCCACCTCCACTGTGCGCAAGGCTCAGCCTGACGCAACTAAAGTGGTACATAGAGCCCACTTAACGAGAAACCGTATGAGTAGGTTCTTCCCGGAGGTGGAGGACAATGTGAGCGGTGCCAAAGAGGCCCGGCAACCACGCCCACATGTTCTGGTCTTGCCCCAGACTTGTGGAGTACTGGACAGCCTTCTTCGAGGCTATGTCCAAAGTGGTGGGGGTGAGGGTGGAGCCATGCCCGATAGTGGCGGTCTTCGGGGTTTCAGACCAGCCAGATCTATTCCTGGGGAGGAGGGCGGACGCCCTTTGGCCTTTGCCTCCCTGATTGCCCCCGTAGAATCCTGTTGGCGGGTCAGCAGCACCACCCAGACTGCAGACTGGCTGTCCGACCTCTCGGAATCTCTCCAAATGGAGAAAATCAAATTCGCCATCCGAGGGTCGGACGACGGCTTCCACAGAAGTGGGAGCCATTCATGCAACTGTTCCGGGAACCTGTTTTGTGGCCAACGTACATGAGGAAGAATAGTCGGGGTGGCCAAGAACCAGGGGAAAATGGACGGGAATCGGGGGAAGGTAGCCGGGGGGAGGGGGGGGGGGGGCTACGGGCCTCGGTATGGGGGTTTGATAGGCAAGCCAAGGCCCAAAACCAAACTATAAATAAATGCCTATAAACATGGCTCGGCCATATTGGGGAATGTAAAATATGTATGCTGGCTAAAGGGGGCGGCCACAATTGTTGTTATGAAGATGCTTACCTGTAAATATTCATGTTAAATTTTTGTGATTTCCTTTTTTTTTTCTCTCTCTCTAATAATTTGTAACTTGTCATATATAAAATATGAAAACTCAATAAAAAACATTTATAAAAAAAAAGGTTAGAGACCAGAAAAAACCAAAGCAATCAGCAAAAGCAACGGGCTGGCCACTCGACTGTGGAAGACTGCGCAGCATTTTGGTTCCAAACAACCTACTGAAGCGATGGATCACACGCTACTTCCAGAGATTCTGAAAACTACCGGTAATTTAAATAGTAACTGGAAAATGTATAAACAGCAGCTTCAGATATACATGGCAGCTACGGACCTAAATGCAGCCACCGACGAGAGAAAGATTGGAATATTACTGTCAACGGCAGGCCAGCTGGCGGTAGACATTGATAACTCGTTTATGTATGGTGATACTGAAGATAAAACTAAATATCAAGTCATATTGGCAAAATTTGATGAGCACTGTAAATCACAATCAAAATGAAATCATGGAACGATTTAACCTGCGTAACAGATTCCAAAAAAATGGGGAGACAATCTCCAATTTTGTCACCGATCTCCGCTTGCTCGCACAAGGTTGTAACTATGCTGATGTAACAGACTCCATCATTAGGGATCACTTAATCTATGGTCTTTCAGATGAAAATTTAAGGGAATCATTAATGCATCAAAATGATTTAGCGTTAAAAACCACAATAGCAAAATGCTTACAGCAAGAGCAGAAAAACCACAGTACATGGAGTTTCTCGAAAAGAAAAACATGGAGAAAATCCTCCACAAGGTAGAAGATGTAAGAATGGTGGCCTCTCCTCACAGGCCTTCTTTTCCGTTGGCTGGCGCTCATAACGGCATGTCTGCGCATGCGTGATCCCGGAAGGGCCCGGTATGCGCATGTGCAAGAAGCTGCGCATGCGCAGTATGCAAAATACCGGCCCAAGCCCAAAGAGCGCAATCGCTGCCAGCGCATGACGTCACGGACGTCATGACGTGCTACCGCTGTGGCACCGCCCATTTAAAAGGGAAATGTCCTGCACAAGGGAAAAGATGTCTAAATACTCTAAGAGGAATCATTTTGCCTCCCAGTGTCAGTTCACAGCCAAATATTACTCTCCAATGCAAAGGCATGGAAACTTCAAGGTTCTCACAGTAGTTGTAATGGACACTCGGACACCCAAAGAAAATTTTTTCCGACCACAAAGAGTTCCACTCCTGGGAGAACACTTACGGCGTTGGAATCATAAACGCCACAGAGGAACTGTATGAGCTGACCACACAGTCTCGATACGTGCATACCGTTGAATCCACAAGCGAATGGAGTGCCGCGGTGCAAGTGAACAACTCCCCAATTATGTTCAAGCTGGACACGGGAGCATCTGCAAAGATCTCACATCCATCCCAGGGACACACAAGATGATATCTGCTGCATGCAAGTTAACAGACTACAGTGGCAACAAGATCGCTTCGAGGGGATCATGCCACCTACAAGTAGTTCATAAGAAAGTTACAAAAGGACTACGTTTTGAGATCATGGACGACAAAAAGCGTCACTGGTAGGTGCTCAAGCCTGCAAGGATTTGCAGCTGGTACAAAGGATTTTCATGAACACGGTTGACTCATCACGACTGGCCGGTGACATACAGATGCTTCTCAGTGAATAACTCGACGTCTTCTCTGGCATGGGTACGTTACCCTACAAGTACAAAATCCTGCTCAAAGAGGATGCAACACCGGTCATTCATGCACCAAAGAGGGTACCAGCTCCGTTGCGGGGAAAAGCTAAAAGCAGAACTTCAACGCCTCCAATCTCAAGGCATCATCTCACAAGTCACACAGCTGACTGACTGGGTCAGCTCATTGGTGTGGGTGTGTCAAGAAGCCGTCCGATGAACTTTGAATCTGTTTAGATCCCAAGGATTTGAACAAAACATTCGCAAGCAAGAGGAGATAACGAGCGAAATGGCGCAAGCTCGCATAGTCACCAAACTTGATGCCTCCCAAGGCTTCTGGCAGATGCAGCTCGATGATTCCAGTCGAATGCTGTGTACCTTCAACACACCGTTTGGACATTATTGTTATAATCGAATGCCTTTCATGATTATATCTGCATCCAAAATATTTCACTGAATAATGGAGCAGATGACAGAAGGCATTGAAGGCATCATATATATGTTGATGACATCATAATATGGTCAACGACAGAGGAAGACCACATTGCTAGGTTGAAATAAGTCTTCCAAAGAATCCACCAATTTGGGCTGAAGCTCAACCAAGCCAAGTGCACCTTTGCATGTTTGTCTCTGACCTTCCTGGGTGACACGATATCAGAGCACGGGGTGACGCCGGACGCTGAGAAGATCACAGCAATTCAGAGCATACAGTGGCCACATGACAAGAAAGCCGTGCTCAGGTTCCTGGTATTCATCAACTTCCTAGGCACATTCATATCGAACCTAGCAGCACGGACGATGGCATTAAGGCAAGTGATAAGGAAGGAGACGGAGTTGACTTGCCCCCACGTCACCAAGATGAATGGGAGGATCTGAAGCACCAATTGATGGCAGCTCCAATGCTGGCATTCTTTGACCCAGCAAAACCAACAAAGATCTCCACCGATGCCAGTCAACATAGAATTGGCGCGGTGCTACTGCAACAGAATGACCAGTCGGAGTGGGTTCCAGTGGCTTACGCTTCTCGAGCGATGACCGCCATGGAGTGCAGGTACGCACAGATAGAGAAGGAGTGCCTGAGATTGATCACGGGTGTGACAAAATTCCACCACTATGTATATGGTCTTCCCACATTTCTCATGGAGACTGATCATAGGCCGCTGGTCAACATCATCAACAAGATCTCAATGACATGACGCCGCGCCTACAACGCATGATGATGAAGTTGCAGAAGTATGACTTCACACTGGTCTACACTCCTGGCAAGGACCTAATAATAGCTGACACCATATCCCGAGCCATTGACGCTGACAATCCACCTCCGGCTTCCATTAATGATGTGAAAGCTCATGCACAATGGTGCAGGGAGACACTCTCAGCACGAATGAGAGGCTGCAGAAAATTCGTCAGGCAATACGGGAAGATGCAACCCTGCTTCAAGTCATGCACAACCTTCAGCATGGCTGGCCAAAAGGGCGGTGCCCACAGTTCCAAAATGTCCAAACTGAACTGTCCGTGGTGGATGGCATCATACTGCGGAATGACAGAATCGTCATTCCACTGGCGCTCCGGGCGGACATGCTCCGCAGGATTCATGAGGGGCACCTTGGTGCCGAAAAATGCAAAAGGAGAGCACGGCAATCCGTGTATGGCCTGGGATAAACGAGGACATAACGAACATGGTGCTCACATGTGACACGTGTCAAAAACATCGACCGGCACAATACAAGGAGCCACTAAAGCAGCATGAGATGGCTACGCTACCGTGGGACAAAGTTGGTATTGACTTGTTTCATTCCATGGGTCGACACTATGTCTTCTCATTGATTATTACTCCAACTTTCCGGAAGTACTGAAACTCCCGGATCTCACATCAGCATCGGTTAGCAAAGCATCGGCATCCCACAGACAGTCATGTCCGACAATGATGCTTGCTTTGCCAACTGGGAGTGGTTGGAATTCGCAAAACAGTACAACTTCAAGCATGTGACGTCGAGTCCACACTTTCCTCAATTGAATGGCAGGGTGGAGAAAGGTGTCCACATTATTAAGCAACTGATTAGCAAGGCCGCTGACTTTTTAAAAAAAAAATTAGATTACCCAATTATTTTTTCCAATAAGGGGCAATTTAGCGTGGCCAATCCACCTACTCTGCACATTTTTGGGTTGTGGGGGCGAAACCCACGCAGACAGGGGAGAATGTGCAACTCCACACGGACAGTGACCCAGAGCCGGGATCGAACCTGGGACCTCAGCGCCGTGAGGCGGTTTGTGCTAACCACTAGGCCACCGTGCTGCCCTTCAAGGCCGCTGACTTGAAGTCCGACATACCACTTGGCCCTATTGTCATACCGTTCGTCGCCTTTGAGCTCTGGGCTGTCACCGGCTCAAATACTCTTCAATTGAGATGTGCGGACAACACTACCAGCGTTACACTTCGCCAATCCAGATCACTCGCCAGTCCTGGACAAGATGCGTCCCCAACGTCAGGGACAAAAGCAGCTCTATGACGGAAGGCAAAAGTGTTGCATCAGTTAACGATCAGCGACAGGATTAGGTTGCGACACCCGGCTGTGGGTTGGTCTAACATGGCGAAAGGTCCTCCGCCAAGTATCCCCCTGATCTTACGTTGTGAAGTCTGATGATGGAATACTGTTTTGACGCAATCGGTGAGACCTGCTGAAGGTTCCACCTCGTCAACCTGTATTTCCAACATGATATGGAGATGCCGATGTTGGACTGGGGTGAGCACAGTGAGAAGTCTTACAACACCAGGTCAAAGTCCAACAGGTGAATGCCTGAGGAAGGAGCAGTGCTCCGAAAGCTAGTATTTGAAACAAACCTGTTGGACTTTAACCTGGTGTTTGTAAGACTTCTTAAGTGTATTCCCGACGTTAGATCTGCAGGACTCTATCATGCGACATCCTAGGACTCCACCAGTGGGTGCCCGAATGGACATAAAAATCTCTGGGTCTCCATGCCCACTCAGAAGGTCTACCCGAATCAGATGTGCACCCAACCATCTGAACTTGGAACATGAACTGATACAATCATTGCTCTGTTCTGTATTTGTGCATGAAACTAACTGTATTTGATTTTTGTTTTTAGTTAAAGCTCTGCAACTATGAAAAATAAAGTGAAAAAGGGGGAAGTAGTGATCTTTACATGAGTATACAGAAGGGGCTGATGGGTAATGGAAAGACCACCAGGGGGCAGCACTGGCGTGTATAAAAGTGAGATGCAGACAGCCCTCCCCCTCTCTTTGGCTGATGTGACTGTGAGGAGAACTCAGGGCTGCTAGTGTGGTCAGGCCCTAGTTGCAGAGCATAGAAAAGTTGCAACCTTGTTAACTAGTGCAGTTCTTTAAGTAAGAGCTCACGCAGTTATTTAAGTGTGTTGCTCAATAACCTTCTATCAAACTTCTGGACGACTTCTATCCTTCTTCCAGAGCATCTACTGTAACTGAGTTGAGTAGCACAGATTACCATCTCTACAGGTAACAAAACAAGGGTAACGGTTTTTAAAATTAAGGGATTGCCTATATAAAATGTAGATGAGGAATTTTTTTTGTCTGAGTGTTTGTGAGCCTTTGGAACTCTCTTCCTGAAAGCAGTGGAAGCACCAGTCTTTGAATATTTTTAAGGCAGAGGTGGATAGACTCTTGGTAAGCAAGGAGGTTGATCGGTGATCGGGGGGTAGGCAGGATACAGAATGGAGGTTACTGTCAGATCAGCCATGATCTTATTAAATGGTGGAGCAGGTTCGAGAGGTTAAATGGCCTACTCCTGCTCCCTCCGCTCGTATGTTTGTATGTTCAAAGTGCTCATGACCTGTAGCAATTCAAGACAATGAATATACTATTACAGGCTGCATCCTCTGACAGATCTCCTCAATGCTATCCCTGTCTCCAGCTATGCTGCTGCTCACACGTGATGTGTTCCTCATGATCTGCTGCCCCATCTGTCTATAATAATGGACCCACTATAGTTTCTGTATCTGTGCTGTTGGAGAGTGGATAAAAGTCATGGAATGGTGCAATCTCAGATTTTTTGTCCTCCTCTGAGGACTCCTCAGCCTCTTCATTCATAATTGACGAAGGGAGATGAAAGACATGAATTGGCACTGAAAATCAACAGAAATACTGGGACGATTTAACAGAAATATTTCTGTGTCACGTTGGGCTGTGATTGGCAGTGTGTTTCTTGACTGCTGCGTTGGTGAGCTCGCGGCAAGTATTTAACGATACATAATGCTGAAAATGAGCCCCCCACGAGCTTCTCGGCACTACTGGCTGTCTCATCGTCTAATCCGCCAGACTCGCACCTCAGTGTCTCGCCGCTAACAAGGGGGGAGCTGCTTTTCAAAGCTCCCTTAGCATTCACTCCCAGTCAACACACACAAGTATGGCAATGCGCAGACCTGCTTCTCGCTTTGGGGATGCTGACCTGGATAAGCATCTCAACGCTGTGGATGAGAGATGGGGTATCCTGTTCCCCGAGGGGGTCAGAGGACGTGCGGTAGGGCCACCAATACTGCCTGGGAGGCAGTGGCAATGGTTGTCAGTGCAGGCAGCATGACCTAGAGACCAGCGCTCAATGTCGGAAGAAGACCAACCACCTCCACTGAGCCGCTAAGGGTAAGTTAGCACATCTGTCTTGGCATCAGTTCACCCCTCAAGTTCCCAACTGCCCCCCCCCCCCCCGCGTTACAGATCTCAATGACATGACGCCGCGCCTACAACGCATGATGATGAAGTTGCAGAAGTATGACTTCACACTGGTCTACACTCCTGGCAAGGACTAATAATAGCTGACACCATATCCGAGCCATTGACGCTGACAATCCACCTCCGGCTTCCATTAATGATGTGAAAGCTCATGCACAATGGTGCAGGGAGACACTCTCAGCAACGAATGAGAGGCTGCAGAAATTCGTCAGGCAATACGGGAAGATGCAACCCTGCTTCAAGTCATGCACAACCTTCAGCATGGCTGGCCAAAAGGGCGGTGCCCACAGTTCCAAAATGTCCAAACTGAACTGTCCGTGGGTGGATGGCATCATACTGCGGAATGACAGAATCGTCATTCCACTGGCGCTCCGGGCGGACATGCTCCGCAGGATTCATGAGGGGCACCTTGGTGCCGAAAAATGCAAAAGGAGAGCACGGCAATCCGTGTATGGCCTGGGATAAACGAGGACATAACGAACATGGTGCTCACATGTGACACGTGTCAAAAACATCGACCGGCACAATACAAGGAGCCACTAAAGCAGCATGAGATGGCTACGCTACCGTGGACAAAGTTGGTATTGACTGTTTCATTCCATGGGTCGACACTATGTTCTTCTCATTGATTATTACTCCAACTTTCCGGAAGTACTGAAACTCCCGGATCTCACATCAGCACGGTTAGCAAAGCATCGGCATCCCACAGACAGTCATGTCCGACAATGATGCTTGCTTTGCCAACTGGGAGTGGTTGGAATTCGCAAAACAGTACAACTTCAAGCATGTGACGTCGAGTCCACACTTTCCTCAATCGAATGGCAGGGTGGAGAAAGGTGTCCACATTATTAAGCAACTGATTAGCAAGGCCGCTGACTTTTTAAAAAAAAATTTAGATTAACCCAATTATTTTTTCCAATTAAGGGGCAATTTAGCGTGGCCGATCCACCTACTCTGCACATTTTTGGGTTGTGGGGGCGAAACCCACGCAGACACGGGGAGAATGTGCAAACTCCACACGGACAGTGACCCAGAGCCGGGATCGAACCTGGGACCTCAGCGCCGTGAGGCGGTTGTGCTAACCACTAGGCCACCGTGCTGCCCTTCAAGGCCGCTGACTTGAAGTCCGACATACACTTGGCCCTATTGTCATACCGTTCGTCGCCTTTGAGCTCTGGGCTGTCACCGGCTCAAATACTCTTCAATTGAGATGTGCGGACAACACTACCAGCGTTACACTTCGCCAATCCAGATCACTCGCCAGTCCTGGACAAGATGCGTCACCAACGTCAGGGACAAAAGCAGCTCTATGACCGGAAGGCAAAAGTGTTGCATCAGTTAACGATCAGCGACAGGATTAGGTTGCGACACCCGGCTGTGGGTTGGTCTAACATGACGAAGGTCCTCCGCCAAGTATCCCCATGATCTTACGTTGTGAAGTCTGATGATGGAATACTGTTTTGACGCAATCGGTGAGACCTGCTGAAGGTTCCACCTCGTCAACCTGTATTTCCAACATGATATGGAGATGCCGATGTTGGACTGGGGTGAGCACAGTGAGAAGTCTTACAACACCAGGTCAAAGTCCAACAGGTGAATGCCTGAGGAAGGAGCAGTGCTCCGAAAGCTAGTATTTGAAACAAACCTGTTGGACTTTAACCTGGTGTTGTAAGACTTCTTAAGTGTATTCCCGACGTTAGATCTGCAGGACTCTATCATGCGACATCCTAGGACTCCACCAGTGGGTGCCCGAATGGACATAAAAATCTCTGGGTCTCCATGCCCACTCAGAAGGTCTACCCGAATCAGATGTGCACCCAACCATCTGAACTTGTGAACATGAACTGATACAATCATTGCTCTGTTCTGTATTTGTGCATGAAACTAACTGTATTTGATTTTTGTTTTTAGTTTAAAGCTCTGCAACTATGAAAAATAAAGTGAAAAAGGGGGAAGTAGTGATCTTTACATGAGTATACAGAAGGGGCTGATGGGTAATGGAAAGACCACCAGGGGGCAGCACTGGCGTGTATAAAAGTGAGATGCAGACAGCCCTCCCCCTCTCTTTGGCTGATGTGACTGTGAGGAGAACTCAGGGCTGCTAGTGTGGTCAGGCCTAGTTGCAGAGCATAGAAAAGTTGCAACCTTGTTAACTAGTGCAGGTTCTTTAAGTAAGAGCTCACGCAGTTATTTAAGTTGTGTTGTTCAATTAACCTTCTATCAAACTTCTGGACGACTTCTAGCCTCCTTCCAGAGCGTCTACTGTAACTGAGTTGAGTAGCACAGATTACCATCTCTACAGGTAACAAAACAAGGGTAACGGTTTAAAATTAAGGGATTGCCTATATAAAACGTAGATGAGGAATTTTTTTTGTCTGAGTGTTGTGAGCCTTTGGAACTCTCTTCCTGAAAAGGCAGTGGAAGCACAGTCTTTGAATATTTTTAAGGCAGAGGTGGTAGACTCTTGGTAAGCAAGGAGGTGATCGGTGATCGGGGGTAGGCAGGATACAGAATGGAGTTACTGTCAGATCAGCCATGATCTTATTAAATGGTGGAGCAGGTTCGAGATGTTAAATGGCCTACTCCTGCTCCTCGCTCGTATGTTTGTATGTTCAAAGTGCTCATGACCTGTATGCAATTCAAGACAATGAATATACTATTAACAGGCTGCATCCTCTGACAGATCTCCTCACTGCTATCCCTGTCTCCAGCTATGCTGCTGCTCACACGTGATGTGTTCCTCATGATCTGCTGCCCCATCTGTCTATAATAATGGACCCCACTATAGTTTCTGTATCTGTGCTGTTGGAGAGTGGATAAAAGTCATGGAATGGTGCAATCTCAGATTTTTTGTCCTCCTCTGAGGACTCCTCAGCCTCTTCATTCATAATTGACCGAAGGGAGATGAAAGACATGAATTGGCACTGAAATAACAGAAATACTGGGAACGATTTAACAGAAATATTTCTGTGTCACGTTGGCGTGATTGGCAGTGTGTTTCTTGACTGCTGCGTTGGTGAGCTCGCGGCAAGTATTTAACGATACATAATGCTGAAAATGAGCCCCCACGAGCTTCTCGGCACTACTGGCTGTCTCATCGTCTAATTCGCCAGACTCGCACCTCAGTGTCTCGCCGCTAACAAGGGGGAGCTGCTTTTCAAAGCTCCCTTAGCATTCACTCCCAGTCAACACACAAGTATGGCAATGCGCAGACCTGCTTCTCGCTTTGGGGATGCTGACCTGGATAAGCATCTCAACGCTGTGGATGAGAGATGGGTATCCTGTTCCCCCGAGGGGGTCAGAGGACGTGCGGTAGGGCCACCAATACTGCCTGGGAGGCAGTGGCAATGGTTGTCAGTGCAGGCAGCATGACCTAGAGGACCAGCGCTCAATGTCGGAAGAAGACCAACCACCTCCACTGAGCCGCAAGGGTAAGTTAGCACATCTGTCTTGGCATCAGTTCACCCCTCAAGTTCCCAACTCCCCCCCCCCCCCCCCACAAATCACTGGCTGACACCTCAGACCCTTTCCACAGCTGAACTTTGTGCTTGTCCCTCAGCGGTGCTTGTCCCTCAGCACGTACTGGCACCCACCAGCAGAACCCCTTCATGACTAGTTAATGTGCCCACGTATGCCACCTGCTAGAGACACCCTCCCTCCCTCGCCACCCAATCTATTAAGCTTACAAAACCCTCTCTTTATCCCCACAGGAGAATATCACTCATAATAAGTGGAAAGGGCCAAGGCGGGGGTGGAGTACCTGAGATCCGAGTCCTCAACCAATTGTGAGGAACGAGCCCTGGAGGTCGCGGGGTTGACCAAGGAGAGAGCAGACACCATCAACGAGGTTGGCCTGCGTCCCAGATGTGAGGATCCATTGCCCCTTCACCCAGATGACCTGTCTAAAGTGAGTTGTTCATGCCAGACAAAATGATCCTTCCCTCTCACTGGCCACATATCCATTCTCTCGCAGGATCTCCATCTTGTGGGGTCGATAACCCCTTAACACGCAAGAGGCCACCTCAGAGGAGAGCTCCGATGAGACCACCATTGAGGCGTTACAGTTATCACCCCCACCTTCCACCAGCGCAGACATACACCTCAGTGGGTGACATTAGTGGATAGGCTTCTGGGGCACAATCTGGTTAGCACACATAGTTGCTGATGCACATCAGGTGGAGGAAGGAACATCCAAGAAGACAGCTGTTGGAGGTCTGCTGGATCTCAGGACTCTGATGAATCCCAGTCAGATGCCAACCCTCTGGACAAAGTTATTCCAGAGCTGATGCAGAGGCTAGGACATAGCCGTGAGATTCAGGAGGGGATGTCAGTGACATTCCAGTGAGTACGTAGCCAATTGGAGGCATCCCAAAGGCTACGGGCACAGGAAATGATGTTGACAATGTGTGGCACCGAGGCCCGCACTGCTAGGGTAGCAACTGCAGTGAAAAACCTGCAGTACGATGTCCGCGTCTTGAGTGGTGGTGCACATGATTCAGTTTGTGACGACCATGGCTAAGGGCCTCAACATCATGTCCCAGTCATTGAGGGACATGTCCCATATGCAGGTGGTCATTGCTGAGGCACTACAGAGCATGTGTCAATTGCTGAGGGATGTGTCCCATACACAGGTGTACATTCCAGCTGCCCCTTCATCCCAAGGAAACTCCAGGATCCGTCAGGGTGGAGGAAGCACTGGAGGCCAACCCGGGCCTGCCACCAAGTTTTTCCCACTACCCCCCTCCTGACACCGGCGCATTTCAAGGGCAGTGGGTAGAACAGGGTGGCATGACGAAGCCAGTGAAACCAGTAAGTCAACCATTGCCCTCTAGCTCCAGGCCCTCCAGAGGTCATCCGCCAAGGGCATAGAAGGTCAAAAGGCACAGAAAGCAGCAGGCACCCACCACCTCTGATGTGCATCCTGGGGTCACACCTAGATATAGCACGAGGCAATGTAAGAAGATTGAGGAGCAAAGAGTGGGTATGGGGGGGGGGGGGCAGGGGGGGGGGGGGGGGGGGGGGGGTCCACTATGTGTAGACAGGGGAAATGGAAATGTCCAATGTTCACTATAAAACACGTTACACCTGATACATGTGAATCCTCCTGTGTTAATCTTCACGTCGGGTCTACCTGCACCCCCACTCCGTGTTGCCCACCGGTCCCCTAGCATACCCCCACCGCAGACACAGTGGTCCAAGATGCAGACCTCGTTTAGAAGGTTGGTGTGGGCACACTGTCAGCAGCAGAAAGAAAGGCGTCAGGCTTCGGCAAAAATTGAGGAGCAGCAGAACGTACCACACAGTGAGTGATCATCACTCTCCTGCCTTGTATATTGACCGGCTGACGGTGCTGACACAGGCCCATCACCCTCTTGGGAGGGTGGAACATGGTAGTTGACCGGCAGGTAGAGGTGGCCTGCATGAGAGGGAGGAGAGCAATGGGGAGGGGGGGGGATATTGGGGACTGGTAGGAAAAGGAGAGAAATGGGATGGGGAAGGGGTATATGGAGATGGACAAGGCCTCGTCCTATGAGAATCATGTGAGGGTGAGGGTCTCCCAGGCCCTCTGGGCACACCAGAACCCTTGGGGTCCTCCATCTTCCGGTTCCTCCTGCAGCATCTTCCTGGGCTCATCCACCATCCCCTCCTGGTCCACCTCCTCCTCCTCCTCCAGCATATCCCCCACTGCTTTGCCAAATCGTGGTGGCCACAGCAGACCACCACAAAGCAGGAGACCCTGTGGGGGGTGTCCTACACCAGCGTGGTCCAGGGCACTGGAACCGCATTTCGAGCAGTCCGATGCACTGCTCAATGGCAGCTCAGGTGGCGGCATGGGCCTCGTTATATTGGGTCTCCGCCTTCCACACTGGTATCATTAGCCGGGACCTCAGTGCACACCACTTATCCCCCAAATGCCAACCCATCATCCTACAGTGATCCTCGAAGACGCCAGGAATCTCTGTGTCACAGGATCAATTACCTCATGGATCTGGGAGCATCCCAGCAACGGCAGAGAATCCTGAAGCCCGGACATTGTGGTGGGTGTGGTCCAGCGCAACATAATATACCCTGCTGCCCGGGCTTACAAGGTATCCATGACCTCATGGATGCACTTGTGGGCTGTAGCTCGTGAAATGTCGTACAGCTCATAGCTTGAGCCCTGGAATGATCTGGTTGCATAAAGGTTCAGGCCTGTGGTGACTTTCACAGCCACCGAGAGCGGGTGCCCTCCTCCTGCAAGGGATGCCAAGTCTGCGAGGATAAGGCACAGGTGCCACACTATTTGCTGCGACGGAGTCTCAAGGGCGGCATGATAGCACAGTGGTTAGCACTGTTGCTTCACAGCGCCAGGGTCCCAGGTTCAACTCCCGCTTGGGTCACTGTCTGTTCGGAGTCTGCACGTTCTCCACGTGTCTTTGTGCGTTTCATCCAGGTGCTCTGGTTTCCCCCCACACATCCTGAAAGACATGCTGTGAGGTGAATCAGACATTCTGAATTCTCCCTCTGTGTATCCGAACAGGTGCCGGAGTGTAGTGACTAGGGGATTTTCACAGTACTTCATTGCAGTGTTAATGTAAGCCTACAATAATAAAGATTATTATTATTATCTTGCGGCATATGCTGTCCGTCATCTTCTCGAAAGAAAAACGCCTGTACACCTTGTGCTGTCATTGGCGTCCCTCTTTGAGTTCCTCAGCGTGATGATCGGCCAGGTCCTCAGGGTGTGTGGCGGCCCCCTGTACATGGGGTGCCGCCTCCAGCCTACGTCAATGCTGCTGCCGCCTTCTCCAGCACCTGGTCACCTGTGCTTGCACCAGCACCGTGAGGGCAGCCTCTGCAGGAACGACTCCGCCATCTATTTTGGTATCTGTAAGGAATTGGAGAAGGAGGGAAAACACAATCAGTAAGGCTTCCGCCCCGGGACCTTCAAATTCCCCAAGCCTCCCCCACCCTTACATATCCCGTCTTCTCTCAGAGTGCCCTCCAGCAAGCCGGTTCTGCTAGAGAACCTCGCTCTGCACACTCACCCCCGGCCATATCAGGGACCTCTAGACCCCTGACCCCTGCCGAGAATATTAGGGAGCCCCCCCGCCGATCCACACACTCACCCCTTTGGTCACGAGGATATCCCCAGTGCTAAAGCCCAGCTCTTGAGTGTTTGATTGTTGGCAGCTGCCTCTGTGCTGCTGCTGCTATTAGAGTTCAGACAAACTGTTCAGGCTTCAAGGTTTGATTGAAATGTGATGCAATAATCATTGTCTGAGACATGGCACGTGTACCCACAAGAATTCACTTGAGAATATTTTGTTTATTAAATGGTCAATAGTAACAAAGATTTGAAAATCATCTATGTAACATTCCACAGATCACACGAATCATTAAACAAGGAAAGGTCACCTTTCCATATTGGGATCATTCTAAAGCTATAACAGCTCATTTTCACAAAAAAAAACAGACACATGGTATCATTCCTCACAGGTTCCTCTACAAAAATAGAGGATGAGCCTGAGAATGTGTTATCATGCCCAGAATGTTGTTGTAGAAATGATCTTCCCATCAATGTGTGGCTTGTTCTATGAATCAGTGCCATTCTCCATCCAGGAGCCGCAGCTGTGCAGGTCCTCCCACACGGCCCAATCTCACCGGAACCAAATCCTGGCATCCACACATTCCTTTGGCCTTCAAGGTGCAGTTGAACATCCTTGACTTCCAGAGTGTTCACCCCGCGGTGACGTGCCAGATACATGCAGCACTCACCACACCAGCACCAAAAGCATCAGCAATCTGCAAAAGCATCTTGCCGTTAGCAGGTGACCCATTTGGAACAATGTCACACATTAGGTCCCGTAGCATCTTCTTGCTTCAAACCAGATTGTCTTCCGGACTTATACATCCCACTGAACCCGATGTTCCAGGACTCAGGTTTCTTAGAAAAAATTGTCCTTCTTTACGGCTACAGAAAAGGAAGGAAACAGTAACAGCAACCTCCAGGCATCTGCAGCTACCAGCAGGAGCAAACAGCAAATGCAACCTGAAGCTGTGAAGTGCTTTCCCAACTATAAGCCCAATTCCTTATTAACAATGGACTTCAGTTGTGAAGCTAAAGGCTGCTCACTGTCAAGGGAGGTTAAAATGACCATCAACATAACGAAGAACAGGGCTCTGTCCTGGAGGTTTTTAGTAGGGCAAACAGGCAGTAGCTGTAGTTGCTCCTGTTAGGGGCCCCTACAATATTTAAAGATGGCTTGCAGACCTCACGTACAAAATGCCCCTCACCCACACCCACAGTGCCCTTGAGCTGCCTGCTGGAAAATGGAAATGATTACTACCTCCTCAGTTCCTCTGAGCAGCCATTGCACCAGCTTTGCATTTTTAAAAAAGGAGCACATAAACGGCACCCATGTGATTTATCGCTGGGGAGCCAGTTCATTCCTGGGAGGCCATTACATTCTACTTACAATCTCACTGAGGAAAATCAATGCAAATTAAGGTCAATGATATGCTCGCCATATTTGGGCAAGAGTCCGGATCTCTCCCATTGGGAGGTGGGGCAATGCTACTGCCACCTTCTCCAGCATCTGGTCACCTGGGCCTGCACCAGGTGAAAGCGATGGTTAGTGTGTGATATTCGATAGTTTGTGAGAATTAATGGATGGTCAGTGAGTGTTACCAGATAGTGAGTGAGTGATTCCGGATGGTCAGTGAGCAATATCGGAGGGTCAGTAATTGATATTGGATAGTCAGTTCATGATATTGGATGGTCAGTGAGTGACATTGATGGTCAGTTTGTGACACCAGATGTTTAGTGAGTAATATGGGTAGTAGTCAATGTGCAATACTTAATGTTCAGCTGATTATATTGGGTGGTCAGTGAATTATATCAGATGGTCAGTGAGTGATATCAGGTGATTAGTGATGGATATTGGATGATCAGTCAATGATATTGGATGGTCAACTGGTGGCATTGGGCGGTTAGTGAATGATATCAGATGCTCAGTGAATAATATTGGATGATCAGCCTGTAATATTGGATGGTGGGTTAGTGATACAGAATGGTCAATGAGTGATATCAGATGGTCAGTGAATGGAATCAGAGGTCAGTGAGTGATATCAAATAGTCAGTAAATATCATAGAATCCCTTCAGTACAGAAGGATGTCATTCAGCCCATCGAGTTTGTGCTGACCCACTGAAAGAGTACCCTACTTAGATCCATGCCCATCTTATCCCCATAACCCAGTAAGCCCACATAACCTTTTTGGACACAAAGAGCCAATTTATCAGGGCCAATCGACCTAACCTGCATATCTTTGGACTGTGGGAGGAAACCAACATAAATGATACTGGAGGCTCAGTGAGTGATACCAAACATTCAGTGAGTGATACCGGATGGTCATTACGTAATATTGGTTGGTCAGTGAGCAATGTGGGATGGTCAGTTGAAAATATTGGATGGTCAATGAGTGATTCCAGATGATCAGTAATGGTATTGGACAGTCAGTGAATGATATCAGATGGTCAGTGAGTGTTATTGGATGGTTACTGAATGATGTCTGAAGATCAGTTAGTGACATTGGATGGTCAGTCAGTGATAGGGGGGTGGCCAGTGAGTGATATTCGATCAAATTTAGAAAATACTGGACAATCTCAGCAGGTCTGATATGTTCTGTGGAGAGAAAAGGGAGCTAATATTACGAGTCTGGATGACTCTTTGTCAAAGCAGAGTTGTTGGAGCTTGGGTTCTTTAACAGCTGAAAGGAAGAGAAAAAGTTTCTTGTTAAGGCGTCGGATGAGACAAAGGACAGCTTTGGGATGGGGGATGGCACTGCTGGAGAGAGATGTCAACTATGTGCATTTGGCAGTGCATGGTGCTGAACGTGGATCTCAGAATGTGGCAGGAACAGCAGTTTGAGGAACATTGTATGACCTGGAGATACCTGCAATCCTGAGTGGATTCAAAACATGAGGAGTGGAAGTTGAGTTGAAACTCATCTGGGGTAAGTTGGGGGTACAGACGGTCGTTGAGGAAGGAAATATGGCTGTGAAAGCGAGTTGTGGTAAACACCTTGTCAAGTAAAGGAGGACAGGGCAAAACAGACAAACAAAAAACTTGTTGAAGAGAAGAGCAGTACTTTGGCAGGTTAGGAATTCCTGGAGGAGAAGTGGCGGTGAACTAAACACAAAAATAAAAGCAAAGTACTGCAGATGCTGGAATCTGAAACAATAACAGAAAATGCTGGACAATCTCAGCAGGTCTGACAGCATCTGTGGAGAGAGAAGGGAGCTAGCATTGCGCGTCTGGATGACATTTTGTCAAAGTGATATCAGAATGATATTGGATGGTTAATGAACGATATTGAATGCTCGGTTTGTGATATTGGAATGTTAGTGTATGCTGCCAGATGTTCAGTGAGTGATTTTGGATGGTAGAGTATTGATACAGTGTGGCCAATGAGTGAAATCAGATGTGGAAGATGCCTGCATTGGACTGGGGTGAGCACAGTAAGAAGTCTTATAACACCAGGTTAAAGTCCAACAGGTTTGTTTCGAATCACAAGCTTTCAGAGCACTACTCCTTCCTCAATGAAAAATGAAATGAAAATCGCCTATTGTCACGAGTAGACTTCAATGAAGTTACTGTGAAAAGCCCCTAGTCGCCACATTCCGGCGCCTGTTCAGGGAGGCTGTTACGGGAATTGAACCGCGCTGCTGGCCTGCTTTCAAAGCCAGCGATTTAGCCCAGTGTGCTAAACAGCCCCAGTGTGCTAAACAGCCCCAGTCTCAGATTCACCTGAGGAAGGAGCTGTGCTCTGAAAGCTAGTGATTCGAAACAAACCTGTTGGGCTTTAACCTGGTGTTGTAAAACTTCTTACTGAAATCAGATGGTTAGTGAATGATACCGGATGGTCAGTGAATGATACCGGATGGTCAGTGAATAATACCAGATGGTCAGTGAGTGATATCAGATGGTCAGTGAGTGGTGCCAGATGGTCAGTGAATGATATGGGATGGCCAATGAATGATATTGTATAGCCAGATAGTGATACAGAGTGATCAGTGAGTGATATAGGATGGTCAGTGAGCAATATCAGATGGTCAGTGCATGATATTGGATGGTCAGTGAGTGATATTGGATGGTCAGTGAGTCAAAGCAGATGGTTAGTTTGTGATATCAGATGGTCAGTGAATGATATTGGATGGTCAGTGAATGATATTGGATGGTCAGTGAGCAATATCAGATGGTCAGTGCATGATATTGGATGGTCAGTGAGCAATATCAGATGGTCAGTGCATGATATTGGATGGTCAGGGAGTGATATTGGATGGTTAGTTTGTGATATCAGATGGTTAGTTTGTGATATCAGATGGCCAGTGAATGATATTGGATGGTCAGTGAATGATATTGGATGGTCAGTGTGTGATATCAGATAGTCAGTGACTGATGTTGGATGGTCAGTCAGTGACATTGGATGGTCAAGGAGTGATATTGCATGGTCAGTGAGTTACTTCAGATGGTCAGGGAGTGATATTGGATGGTCAGTGAATGATATTGGATGGTCAGTGTGTGATATCAGATAGTCAGTGACTGATGTTGGATGGTCAGTCAGTGACATTGGATGGTCAATGAGTGATATTGCATGGTCAGTGAGTTACTTCAGATGGTCAGGGAGTGATATTGGATGGCCAGTGGATCATATGGAATGGTCAGTGTATGATATTGCATGGTCAGTGAATGATATTGGATGATCAGTGAGTGATATTGGATGGTCAGTGAATGATGTTGCATGGTCAGTTAGTGATACTTGATGGTTTATTTGTGGTACCGGATGCTGCGTAAATTGTATTGGATAGATAGTGAGTGATATTGGACACTCATGCACAAACTCAAATGAGCCGGATGCATTGTAATAACTTTATGATTCAATGGCTGTTTTTTATTGCTCCTTAATGTCTAACACAAAGTTTTTGTGTTTCAGAAATATGAAGCAGAATATTTATGAGAAGGCAGGGTATGTGTGTGGTAGGCTAAAAACAGCTGAAAGTTGAGCAAGGTCAGCAACATGATGGAGCTGCTGATGTAGCAGGCCCCTCATGTTTTTCTCCCATCTCTTTTCCAACAACTGCAATCTGGCCAACTGTGGGGAGAGAAAACTATTTTTGGATGTGGCTAGAGGGAGGATGGTTAGGGCCATGACAGAGAAAAGCCATCAGGGCTGAATGGTGAGCGTTTGCATTTCAGATGGGAAGGGGTGTGGAGGGAGGGGGGGGGGGGGGGGGCAGGGAGAAAAAGTCCCCTATTGCCAGAATGGTGATGAAGGATTCACTGAAAGTTGGGAAGTATCTCTGCTCATCCGGCTCCAGAGAGAGAGAGCTGGAAAACACGCTCACTATCTGGAACCAGCAGTTGCCACCTTTCGCTCAGTGTTGGGTTGCTCAGTCCCAAGGAAACCCACGCACCAGCACTACCGTTTTGAATCATTTCCAATTGCATTGCTGCAGTATGATTTAAATATTTCAATGAACATGTCCTGCCATTCCACAGCGGGTTGGCACAAAATCCGTTACTGTAAAAATTACATGTTGGGATTGTAATTTATGATTTTTATTTTTAACTCCCAAACTTCTTCTGCTCTTCATGAGGAAGTTAATAGCAAGGCCATGCTGTTTAATTATTGCTGCAACATTAATTGAGGACATGGCAATCTTTCCTTATGAGCCACAAGACTAAGCGGCAGCCAGGCAAATGATTCCGAAATAAAGTAGGAGGGAGCTATTTTAAAGATTTTAACATGTTCAAGGACAAGAGTTAGAATGGTAAACAATAAGAGAAACTTAAAAAAAAAGGTTTAATGCAGGTGATGGTCAACTTTGATTGATGGTAGGCCACCTGCTGTAGACCAGGCCCAAATTTCAAGCAGAAGGAACATTGAGCAGAGTGTATAACAAAGTACATGACAGTCAGTCAATCTACTCTCCCCAATTTGAATCCCTGTTCAATGCAACTGTTTACTCCCTACATAAAACTCATACAATTTCAGGGAGCTAAGTAAAACAAATAAGCTTGCCAAAGTATGGGCAATTAAAGTTAATGAAAGATAATCTTTCAAACTCACACAAGGAGGGAAATGCTGGGGAAAACCATACTGAGGGTTGGCAAATGTATCATCACATTTTAAAATATAATAATCTTTATTATAGTCATAAGCAGACTTACATTAACACTGCAATTAAGTTACTGTGAAAAGCCCCTAGTCGTCACACTCCGTGCCTATTCGGGTACACAGAGGGAGAATTCAGAATGTCCTATTCACCGAACAAGCACGTCTTTCGGGACTTGAGGAAGGAAACAGGAGAACCCAGAGGAAACCCATGCAGACATGGTGAAAACGTGCAGACTCCGCACAGACAGTGACCCAAGCCGGGAATCAAACCTGGGACCCTGGCGCTGTGAAGCGGCAGTGCTAACCACTGTGCTACCATGCCGTCCCCATTGGTGAAGCCACATGGGAGGATGACACTGATAATTTGACACCATCACCCGAAAGGAAAATCAACTGGCAAGTAATTATTTTTGGGAAGGTCACCCAATGCCATCTTACTCCAGCTGATGTGCACCAGAAATGAAATGAAATTTAAAGCAAAATAGTTCTCAGTGCTTTTGTATGTTGGGATTCAATGTATGGGGTATCCGTCTAATTTTGATTGTCTTCATCTCTGACTCATTGCCAGACAGTCACTCTGTACCGTGACTATAACATCATCCCTGGACAGTTTTATTGCGATCATTTTTCTTTTTCTTGTCTTTTTTAGGAATTCCTTTCACATCTCTAAATATTAATCTCCATGTCCTCTTTACCTTGGAGCCTGCAATTCACTCCACATCACAGACAAATTCTCCACAAAGACAATAATACCTAATGTTCACAATGAATGATATTCATTTTTAATCTGAGACAAATCCATTGTGCTTCAGTATCTCACTTGTGTGAAAGAAATGTACCCAACTGGGTTTCCTCCAGATACTCTGGTTTCCTCCTACAGTGCAAAGATGTGCAGGTTAGGTGGATTTGCCATGCTAAATTGCCCCATAGTGTCCAAGGTTTGGGTGGGGTTACGGACATAGGACGGGGCAGTGGGCCGAGGTAGGGTGCTCTTTCAGAGGGTCAGTGCAGACTCGATGGGCTGAGTGGCCTCCTTCAGCGCTTATGATTCTATGATTCAACATGAAATACCATCTGATTAGGAGTTAAGATATTCTTAAGAATAATTAGCCTCTCTAATTAGACCCTGCAGACTTCAAAGAATAAGTCAATTTACACACAGTAATCTGTGCATAACTATCTATTAATGATATAATGTTCGGGCTATTTTGAAGGACATTTTTGCTAACAATTGCACTAGTTTTCTAAATTGGAGTTTCCACTCAAATCTATTAGCACCTTGGCAAACATAAAATCTTCCATGAGCCATTGTGATTGGGCAGTATTTTATAATGCAATCGTATGTTGTATTTGTATTTTTCCTCTGAATATATTTCTGGATATGCATAAAATATTCCTTGATACGCATGGGAATCTGCTACAGTTTTATTACTGCAGCTGTAAATGGGTTTATCACAGACACATAAGCATTTTTAATAAGGCTGCCTACTCCACCACCTATGAGTGACCTGATTTTAAATAACTAAAAATGGCGTCAAAAAAACACGATACAGAAACGTTGATCACTGTCATCGGTGTACAGGAGGCTGTTTCACGGAAAATGTTATATTTTCAAAATTGAAAAGTTTATAAAGATGCCTGTTAGTGCCTTTACAACCTAAAAAAAACCTTGAATTTCAAGAGCCCCCGCCCCCTCCCCGAAGACTGTAGCCACCTGAGGTGGCCACTGCCCAACACAAAATGGAAGATTGCAAGGAATGCAGGGAAAATGGACAAGTTGTAAAGAAAGCAGCTTGCAAAGCGATTGTATATTTGGACTGCTGCAGAAACCAGTTTTGACTGCTGCAGAAACCAGACAGCACTGTGAAAAGAAACCAGTTAACATACTAATGAGGCGATACCGGGCGATCCCCAGATACAATGGAAACAAGTTAAACACAGATCGATACATTGAATGGAAGGCCAGACCTTTCGGCACCAGAGAAGCCCAAAACAATAAGTCCCAAGAACCGCCCCAGTGACCGAGGAACTGCCCCATTGTTGGGGGATTCAAATATAATCGATTGGGATGAGACCCAATCAATTCCAAGCAGGTAAGGGAGTCCACCCAAAGGGGTGCGGATCCCCTGGGACCTATAAAAGACAGGTCCCACACATGGTTCAGTCTTCTGATCCAGCCCTCCAGCCCTTCTCTCTCTTTGACCAACACTCCTCCGTGGACCAGCTTTTGCCAAAAAGATCTTGAACGAGAGAGAGGAGAGGTTTGGGACAGCAGCCGCCAACAAGTAAGTGCCTCACAACGATCGCTACCAGAGATAGGCACTCCTGACCACTTTTAACTTATACCAACCTGAAGTCTGCAGACCAGAGCAGAGCAAGAGGCCTTGTTCCCTGACCCAGCAGTTCCTTCGAGATAAGTATTAGTTTATTTAGCAGTAGGAATAAGTTTAATCCTTTTAGCGTGTGCATGGGTAGTTATTATAATTGTATTATAATAAACTCAGTTGTTTGGACTTACTAATTGGTGTATGGTTTTATTGCCTTGAACTTCACCTTGAAGCTTGCGGCGGTGTCTTAACGACACCTGGCGACTCCAGAGCTAAGTAAAGAACACACTCACCCAGAACGACCAACAAGACCCACAAAAGGGGCACATTTATCAAACACGTGACATGGTGATTCACGTGACCCAGGCTGGGTCCCATCACAATGTTTTATTTAAACCAGCCCAAAAAGATGACACTCAATGTAATTTCTGCTCGCTGCTCCTTAACTCTTTGTGCTGGTTTGGCCAATTTCAAGAGAATTGTGTTAAAGAAAAACCTACAGGGAAACTCCAAGTCACTATTCTCTGATTTAGCATTAGCAACAGCATGGAATATTCTCCAGTGTTTTTATGGTTCTGACCTCTTGCTGTCCCCCAGTTCAATTCAAGACATTAGATTTAGTAAATAAAAATAAAGAACATCTCAAAATTAGCCAAACCAATTTGGCAATGAACGACAGATTTTTATTTCAGACAAGAAGTTACTTCACATTCTTATGATGCAGGTACTTCTTAGATTTTTATTTTGTGCATGTGTGATCAGTGCAAACAGCCATCTCATAAGAAACTGGAAGCTTGGTATGAACAGAAACTGGGCCTCGTGCCTGATGTGATGAGAGTTGTTACACTCGGAGTGAAAAGTAAACTCACTTATTGGGACATTGATACCTTATACCTACACTTATACCTTCAGTGTCGGGACAAAGGCAGAATGGTAATTCGCGAAGGGATCCTAGGAAGTATAAAGCTAAGTAGACAGAAATGCAGTGCCAGTTTAAAGGGATTCATTGACTTCTGAGCGCAGGGAGGAAAAACTTGATCCTATTGGACAAAGCAAGAATAGAGGGGATAGTCAATGGTTGGCCACATGTAAACTGGGACAATTACCAAGTTAGAAAATGAAAAATGCTACTCAACTGTCTGGATGTGCGATCGTGTACCACGGTGTTTTGATCAGGGGGAAAAAGGGCAAGTTTCAAGTAAGGACTTTGGAGAAGGCACAGTGAACGGTGAATGTGAGATGGGTCTATATCGGGATGCCTTACACTGCATGCAATCATGCAATGATCATTTTGAGATACTAAAAACAGAAACCTGGGACGGGATTGTCCGACCCCCCGGGGGGTCGGAGAATTGCCCGGGGCCGGCGTCAATCCCGCCCCGCCGTGTCCCAAATTCTCCACCCCCCGAGATTCGGCGGGGCGGGAATCGCGCCACGCCGGTCGGCAGGCCCCCTGCGGTGATTGTCCGGCCCGCGATGGGTCGAAGTCCCGCCGCTGACAGGCCTCTCCCGCTAGCGTGGATTAAATCACCTACCTGACCGGCGGGATTGGCGGTGCAGGCGGGCTCCGAGGTCCTGGAAGGGGGGGGGGGGCGATCTGACCCTGGGGGGTGCCCCCACGGAGGCCTGGCCCGCGATCGAGCCCCACCGATCGGCGGGCGACCTGTGCCGTGGGGCACTCTTTTTCTTCCGCCTTCACCATGGTCTTCACCATGGCAGAGGCGGAAGAGATCCCCCTCCCCTGCGCATGCGGCGGTATGACGTCAGCAGCCACTGACGCTCCGGCGCATGCACGGACTTACGCCGGCCGGCAAAGTCCTTTCGGCCCCGGCTGGCATGGCGCCAAAGGCCGCTCATGCCAGCCGGCGGAGTGGGAACCACTCCAGTGCGGGCCTAGCCCCTCAATGTGAGGGCTTGGCCCCTAAAGGTGCGGACACTTCTGCACCTTTGGGGCGGCCCGACGCTGGAGTGGTTCACGCCACTCCGATACGCCGGGACCCCCCATCCGCCGGGTAGGGAAGAATCCCGGCCCATATCTGAGTTAAAAAATGGTGATTATCCAACACCAGTTTCATGCACAGGTCACAGGAATGGCAGGACCGCTCCAACTGACTGGCAAATAACAGATTGGTAAATAACACTCCTACTGTATCTTCTTCTCCTAAGAAAGAAAGGGAAATAAGATCAATATTGTGAGAACACCATTGGCTCCAAGTCACACATCATCTCGACTTGATCGCATGTCACCATTCCTTCATCAGCACAATGTCAGTGGTTCTAGAAATCCTTATTCAACACTCTTGTGGAAGAACCAGTAATGAATGGAGAGCAATGGTTTCGGGTGAGATACTAATGCCGGAATGGATGGACAATAAATGTGGCGCTAGCACCCACATCAATGAACAAACTAAACATTATTCAGAAGGGAAATCAAACAGAAGTATGGCAAACCAAAGTGAATTCATTGGTTTGCAGTAATAATAATAATAATCTTTATTGTTGTCACAAGTAGGCTTACATTAACACTGCAATGAAGTTACTGTGAAAATCCTCTAATGCGGTATTTGATTTCTCTTTGCTGCTTTCGAGCCATTTTGAAATAACGGATATTTTTGAACGTTACTAGTTTCTGTTACTGAATACCTGCATGTAATGAGAAACATCCTGCATATGAAATTGGATATTTATGGAATGCTTCCACTTCTATGTTCATTGAACTGACTGATAAAGTGATATTTAGAAATAAAACCTTGATGTAGCCCTCAGTTGCACATTTCATTTTCTTCAAAGTCCGCACTGGAACAAATCAACATCAAAAGAAATCTTTCACAGCTAGCCAGAAACAGGAATATTGGTTAGGCTGTACACTGGGGCAAAGATCATCTGCAGCCCTCTGCAGCGTGTCAACCACGGTTCAGTTTTCACTCTTATCTCTAAGTCAGGAAAGTCAGGGGATCAAGATCCATTCCAGGCTCATAATTGAGGCTGAGCTGCACTGTCGGGGCTGTTGCTTTGCAGATAAGATGTCGAAATGAGGCCCTACCATAAAGGATTCAATGTCACAATTCGGAGAAGTGCAGGATGTTTCCCCTTAGCTCTTGGTCAATATTTGTTCCTCCACCAACCTCACTAAAATAGAATATTTGGCCATGAATTTCAGTGCTGCTTGTGAGAACCTGCTGTGCATGAATTGGCTCCCATATTCCCTACATTACAAAGTGAGCCTACTTTAAAAGTACTTCATTGACTGTAAAGTGCTTTGGGACATGCTGCGGTCATGAAAGGTGCTGCTGGCTAATTGCAAGTTCCTTCCTCCCTTTGAAGTGGCACTCTGCATACCAACCATGTGGATTCCGTCCAATACACAAAATTCAAATCAACTGAAATTTCCTTTTGAAGCAGTTGGGAGATATTATTTGAAGGTGGCCCAAAGTTGATGTTCAACAGACACCCAATAGAATATGAACTAGGTCAAATCTATTATTGATCAGTCAGCTTGAAAGTAACCAACATATTTGGCGCTACATTATGCAAACTGCAAAGAAACTCGGTTTCAGTATTTGTGTTACATGAGGGCTATGTGACATGATATTTAAGCTGCAGTAATACCATTGACATCATCCCCTGTGCATCGCAATATGCAAAACAGACTTATGTTAACAGCTTCACCTTACGTCTCAACAAGGCTGGCCATAAAAGGACTCTACACATTTTTCGTGGCATACTCAGCACTCCTGGCATTGGGGAACTGCTTTTTTCTAATATAAGGTGAGGGAAATCAGGATCATATGTTCCCTTACCACCCTAAGCAGATTCCAATCAATTGTTTTAAAATCCCAGTAGAATCATAGAATCATAGAATTTACAGTGCAGAAGGAGGCCATTCGGCCCATCAAGTCTGCACCGGCCCTTGGAAAGCGCACCCCATTTAAGCCCACACTTATCCCCGTACAGTCCAACCGACTGCACTTGGTGGGATTTTAATGGATTTGGGAGGCTTGTCGCTATCAGAATCTCACTTCCATTTCCCCATTGATGCAGAGTATCACTGCCTGCTCAGCTGTCTCATGAATTCACCTGTGCTCACTGCACTTGTAACTGTTGCCCAAGCATTATGTAGTCATTTGCATTTGTTTGCAATAGTTTACGAACCGATCTCTGAAGAAAACTGTATAATTACAAGCTGCTCACCTGAGAGCAATGTGTGGAATCACAGAGAGATGCCAGAATTGAACAAGATGAGCTGGTTGCTATGCAGACAATTCTCTTTGCCTCGTCCTGTCATGTGATGCACGGGGAAACTGCTGGAGTGAATTCCAGTGGATTTTGTGCACTGTGAAGTGTGATGTTGGATAATAATTTGAATGTTAATATATTGCAGTTGGATTTACAGGTAGTGGAATTCAAAGTGTTGTGCATTTGGAATAAATTTCCAATTTCTACCTATGCTTGCACTGTCAGTCCATGTTCCTAAAGTTGCATTATTATGTTTTGAGCCTTCACCTTTTTTCAATTTTTGAACTAAACCCAAATATTTATTTGAGTCGCACCAGAACAGTTACTTCTGCAAAATGAAATCTGATTACATTGTGGAACATTTTGTTAGTGATATTTAATGGAATTAATTGAAATTTCAACTTCAATGTGATTGAACGTTAAATTGGCTGCTATTTGCATAATATAACCGATGGTATGATAATATCAAAAAGTTATATTTTCGAATATCAATTTTGTTTCTTCTATATCTTAATGTCAAGTGGTTCCTACTCGTATCTAGGAAATTGTGTCCACCATCTTGAGAATAGCATTAACAAGAATTTACATTAAAGGTCTTTACTCATGGCACCTCCATTCATTTTAAATAATTTACCATAGATTTGTACTGAAATTCCAGAGACTTAATATAAGTAATATAACATCAGACTGACTTCCCAAGCTATTGATTAATTAAATGATATTGGCAGGACAAATGATTCCATAGATTGAAATTTACAGCGACCCATGATCAATTACTCCCAGAGTATTGATGAAAGCACTTAAGCGAACTGAGTAAAAATGTTTCCAAGCTATGCACACCTGAGTATAGTACACAAATGAGGGACTGTTGAATATCAAAACAGAAATCTGTGCCTACCCTCACAAGAGGAATACAAAACATTCATTTCAGTAACCGCTGCAAACAACATTTATTTAAATATTCAAAACAATATTCCTCAGAACTGTTTAATTCCAGCTTTCCTTTTTTTTATGCTCCACATCTGTAGGGCAGAGGTTCCCACAGGGGCCATTAGCATAGAACATAGAACATAGAACAGTACAGCACAGAACAGGCCCTTCGGCCCTCAATGTTGTGCCGAGCCATGATCACCCTACTCAAACCCACGTATCCACCCTATACCCCCCCTTAACCTTACTTTTATTACGACACTACGGGCAATTTAGCATGGCCAATCCACCTAACCCGCACATCTTTGGACTGTGGGAGGAAACCGGAGCACCCGGAGGAAACCCACGCACACAGGGGGAGGATGTGCAGACTCCACACAGACAGTGACCCAGCCGGGAATCGAACCTGGGACCCTGGAGCTGTGAAGCATTTATGCTAACCACCATGCTACCCTGCTGCCCCAGCAGATGATGGGATTTCAGTGGAATTTCTTCAAAGTAGTTGAATATTGTACTACGACCTTTAGTGTTACACCACCGGCAGGCGATAAGAGAGGGAGAGACTTCCAGTCAGCTATGCTTGGTGCAGAGTGGTGCCTCTCAAGCTACAAGCCTCTGCTGACAGGCTAGCGACTAGTTCCAGGAAATACCTCACTATGGGAATAGATGAACGTCTGCCTTGTGCACTACTAAGTGCAGGAAGAGAAACAAACCTTTAGTCTTAATCACAAGCCATAATTTTGCATTTGTATGCAATATCCAACTTCTCAACTTTAGTGTTTTTCTTGCATTACCTAAACAGGTTAGCACAGACAGTTAGGCCACTACTTAATATCCTTTTCATGTTGTGTGTGATCACAATAATCCTTCAGTTTCTACTGGGGTTTAGTCATAGAATTTACAGTGCAGAAGGAGGCCATTTGGCCCATCGAGTCTACACCAGCCCATGAAGAGCACCCTACCCAAGCCCACACCTCCGCCCTATTCCCGTAACCTAGCAATCCCACCTAACATTTGGACACTACGGGAGAATTTAGCATGGCCAATCGACCTAATCCGCACATCTTTGGATAGTGGGAGGAAACCGGAGAATCCGGAGGAAACCCACGCAGACACGGGGAGAACGTGCAGACTCCGCACAGACAATGTCCCAAGCCGGGAATCGAACCCGGACCCTAGTGCTGTGAAGCATCAGTGCTAACCACTGTGCTACCGTGCCACCCAATTTAGTGAATGCCACTAGTCTAGATCATAATGTGAAGCTATGAGAAACAGGTTCATTAAGATTACAGGAGCTCTCTATTGGTTTCTGTACAGATGAATTCAAATAATTTACATAAATGACTCATAATAAATGCTCAACAAATTATTATAAACAATAACCCTCTTAATTCAGAATAATTACTTTAGACATTGAAAAACTCAGAATTGTATCTTAGTGCCATCAAAAGAGCCCTGAAAACTAATTTTACAACTTACTGCTTTGAAGAAGTTTTTTAATCAGTAGACTATTTTTGGTATTATGCATGTCTGAAATGCGTCAACAAGACCCATTACCATGAATAAAAGTGTTCCAAACTACTGAGGATTTCAATTAGCAGAATTCCTGTTGACTTAACTTGGAGAGTACCATTCTTCCCATAGGGGCACAACCCAAATATCGAAGACCAGATAACTCAGACACAGAGCAGCAAAGTGTCATGGGTCAGGGATTCCCATTGAAAACCACCTAGTTTAACAGCACAGAGACCTGATAAGTATCCCACTGCTTATCCAGTTATGAGCACCTCAATCCAACAGGGTATCGACCTGCTGGGTATTTATTGTCCAAGAAACAAGAATTTCACACTCAAGTGGTAGGTCTGCTGATCTCATTCCTGAGCCCATCAGAATGCAAATTTGATACCCCTAGGTATTGGATTACCGAATATGCCACACAATATCAAACCAGTTCTGAACTCCCATCGCTAACCAGGCATATCACCTTGGGGTGATCTGACCCCAAGAAATTCAATCCCTCTCATTCCCTAACAGAATTGTCTATGACTTTCAGAAAAGAGCAACAACATGTACCAAACAGTGGATAAAAGCAAATTACAGCGGATGCTGGAATCTGAAACCAAAAGAGAAAATGCTGAAAATTCTCAGAAGGTGTGGCAGCGTCTGTAAGGAGAGGAAAGAGCTAATGTTTCGATGAGCTTTGACAAAGGGCCATCTGGACTCGAAACGTTAGCTCTTTTCTCTCCGTACAGATGCTGCCAGACCTGCTGAGATTTACCAGCTTTTTCTCTTTTGGATGTACTAAACAGTTTCTCTAATGTATAAAATATCTCAAGGTGCTTCACTGGATCATTATCAAACAAACAAAAAAATGACACCAAGTCAGATAAGAGGATATTATGGCAATGACCAAAAACTTAGTCAAATAGATAGGTATTAAGAAGTCTCTTAAAGGAGGAATGCGGTGAGAGAGGTGGAGCGGTGAAGGGAAGGAATTTCAGACCATAGTGCTCAAGCAGCAGCCACCAATGATGGAACAATTAAAATCAAGCATGTTCAAGAGGCCAGAATTAGATGAGCACAGGTATCTCAGAGGAGGAAGAGGTGAGGCCATGGATTTTAAAACCAGGATAATAATTTTTAAATGAAAACATTGTCCGACCAGGGACCAATGTCGTGAGAGGAATCAAGCATCTGCAGGTGTGAGCTTGGACCGCAGAATTGGGTACATCCTATTGGAATCATTAAAACCAGTATGAATATCAATGGTATTGCTAAGCCAATAAATAACATTATCCCTGTGAAAATATAACATGATTTGGAAGACTTGAATAATTTAATGCGGCTTAGACATATTGTATAAAATTGCAAGTTGATGCGTATGGAGGAGGAGAATAAGCAGCACCATAGGAGATGAAGATGCACAAGACAGGAGATGAATTAGTGGGGATAGTTTCCCTACAGTACAACATTACTACACTGACCATGAAATACTTCAGGACCTTGTGCACTTCTGAAGTACTCTATCCCATTGCGGTTTTTTCTTCCTTTCTCGATGATGAGGAGGTTCATTGAAACCAACATATTGAACTGATCAGTGAAGTGTGAGCCAAACTGAAGAAGATAAATAGGTTCTTAGGTTTCATTGCCAGAGGCCTAAAGGTTAAGTCGCAGTGCTGAAGGTGAGTTTGCACTTCAGCCCCATTGGGAGTGCTGTGTATCATTCTAGTCATTACATTGGGTAAACCAGACTCCAGGAACAGAGCATAGAAAGACAATTCAAGTGGTAAAGCTGGCAAAAGGCAGCTTAGGGGAAACCTAATGGTGAATCTAAGATTCCAATTGGTAAGCTAAACTCTAAGAAAAGTGAAATAAAGGTTTCATTGGTTTCTTCATGTCCTCATGATTTACCAAAGCATTTCAAAGTCAATTAATTGTTTTTGAAATGTGGTTGTCCTGTTGTTATGTTGGCAAATGCAGCAGCCAAATTGACACACATTGCCTCCTTACAAAGAATAATAGGCCCAAATCTTCCAATCTGGGTCAAAAGCTCACTTTCTGACCCTGATCAGACAAAAGACTACTCATATGTCTTCATCCAATTTGTCTGGCCAATATTCCGATGGAGGATCCTGCAGAATTTAGTCAGCACAGGAAATCTTGGAAACAACAGGAAAGAAATCCGCGCAAAAGCCACGTCTCCATTTTTAAAACCAGCTGCCACAATAACACACTGAGAAGCTTTGGGATATTTAAACAGCTTTTCAGAATGAATGCTATAGGGTGGGTGAGATAAGTGGGTAATGGGGTAGGGTGACAGCTAAGTAGAATGGTAAGGTTGGGTCGGGGATATTGAATGGTGGGGGCTAGTCAGGTCAGGCGGGGGGGGGTGTGATGGGAGGCGTAGTCAGCGAGTCAGTGGGGAGTCAGGTCAGTTTGGGGGTTAGTCAGAAGGTTGGGGGGGGGGGGTTGGAATTGAGCAGGTCAGTTTCATAGTTACCTCGATGTTAGACCAGGGTTTTTCGGTCTAACATTTTCTGGGTAACTATCCAGGTAAGGAAATCGGAGCTGTCCAACTCTCTGATTCTAACTCAGAGTTGGAAACTTTTTCGGAGGGTCAGGGGAATTATCCATTGGAAGTTCAAACACGCCGGGTGATTCCCAGCGAATCAGTGCATTGGAATTTCCAGGGGCCTTGTAGCACAACTTGGGGAAGGTGTACGACCAGTCCTCCAATGATCTGGAGACCAAAAGATCAATAGGATAACAATCAATTAATCTATGGTTGGGTGGTGTTGATCGAAGGATAAATATTGACCATGCAGGAGAAATCCCATTCTCTTCCTCAGATAGTTTCAGATCATCTTTTATGTTCACCTAAATAGACAGATGGGACTTGAGTTTAATAATATCATCCACAAGGTGGCAACTCCAACAGCACAGCTAAATGAAGTGTCAGTCCTGAATATACTCCAACCTGCAAGTGAAGTTTAAATTTATGACTTACAAACTCCACAACAGGAGGCATAGCATGAGCTCAGGTTGTGAACAGACCATTTAGATTTGTTTCAAATTGATTTACAACAGAGTTTTATAAACTTTTTTCCCCTGGACCCACTTTTACCAACTGGCTGACCTTCGTGACCCATGCCAGCTGATCTTTGCGACCCATGCCAGCTGACCTTTGCAACCCATGCCAGCCGACCGCGGCCCATGCCGGCCGACCTTCGCAATGCACCATTTCAGTTACCTTTTTTTTATCAAACAATTTTATTGGTATTTTTCAGCATTGTAAACAGTTACAGATAACAACACAAAAAAAAAGCAAAGAAGGCAAAGATGTGCAAACATCAACGTAAAATCAATACTTCAATCAACCATACTGCACAAGCCCTCCCCTCTCTCATCGACACTACCCGCCAATTTATCCCTCCTCCTCTACACTACTCTCTCTCCTCCCCCCCCCCCCCCCCCCCACTCTCCCTGCTGACGTACACTCTCCCACGAAGAAGTCAATGAATGGTTGCCACCTTCGGGCAAACCCCAGTACAGATCCCCTCAAGGCGAACTTAATTTTTTCCATACCCAGGAAATTTGACATGTCCGAAAGCCATAGCTTGGTCTTCGGGGGTTTTGAGTCCCTCCATGCCAGCAGTATTCGTCACCGGGCTATCGGGGAAGCAAAGGCCAGAACATCGGCCTCTTTCTCACCCTGTACTCCCGGGTCTTCCGAAACCCCACAAATTGCCACCCCTGGACCCATCACCACCCTTGTTTTTAACACCCGGGACATGACACCCGCAAATCCCTCCCAGTACCCCCTAAGTTTAGGACATGCCCAAAACATGTGTACGTGGTTTGCTGGTCCTCCCCCGCATCTAGCGCACTTATCCTCTACCCCAAAGAATTTGCTCATCCGAGCTACCGTCATGTGGGCCCGGTGAACGACCTTAAATTGAATCAGGCCGAGCCTGGCGCATGTTGCGGTTGAATTTACCCTACTCAGGGTGTCTGCCCACAGTCCGTCCTCCATCTCCCCACCAAGCTCCTCCTCCTATTTGAGTTTCAGTTCCTCCCTCTGGGACTCTTCCCCCTTCATGAGCACCTTATAAATGTCTGAGACTCTACCCTCTCCTCCTACTCCTCTAGAGACTATTCTGTCTTGGATCCCTATTGGCAGGAGGCGTGGGAAGGATGGGACCTGTCTGCGGACAAAGTCCCGCATCTATAAGTACCTGAAATAATTTCCTCTTACCAGACCAAATTTCTCCTCCAAGCCCCTCAAACTCGCAAAGCTCCTCTCCAGGAACATATCGCCCACCCTCCTCACCCCCGCCCGCCGCCATGTTCAAAACCCCCATCCAGCGCCGGCCCTAGGGTTGCTGGCGCCCCGGACAAGCTGAACTTCGGCGTCCTTCGGGGGGGGGGGGGCCCGAGGGGGGTGGGGGCGGGGCCGAGGCGGGGGGCGGGGCCGATGCGGGGGGCGGGGCCGAGGCGGGGGTTTGATAGAGGAAAGGAACTAAATTGCACTTTAACCAGTCCTATCAGCTCCTCATGCACAGTTCATCGCAACTGATCCTAACCCTCCCACAATACAATGACTGGCCCCTCCACCAATTACACTTACTGGTCCTAGACACCAAACACCACCCCCTCCTACCCTTACACTGACTCTTACCCCTTTAAGCTGATCCTCTCCACATTACACTGACCCCATCTCATCGTTAATGATCACCTCCTGCCATGTTATTGAGCCCCTTCTTCAACACTCCGACCCAGACACCCTGCCAACCACCCCCAGCCTCAATTAACTGACCTGATCCCAGATTCTTCCTGATAGACTGACCAGATCCCAGGACATCCACGCCACTTGATTCTCACTCTTTGTGCAGATTTCCTGACCACCCACAGAACACATTAGGTGTTTGGGTGAGTGTTGAAACGGGACTCCGTACCTCGCAGACAATGTGCAGATCTTCAATGAATATCTTCATTCTCGGCGGGGCCGAGGCGGCGGGGGGGGGGGCGGCGGGGGAGGGGGCGGGGGGGGGGGGTGGACCCGAGGCGGCGCGCGGGCCCGAGGCGGCGCGCGGGGGGGGGGCGGGCCCGAGGGCGGACGGAAGGGGGGGCGGGCGGAGGAGGTCGCCCTGGGGGAGGGCGGCCACCGCGCATGCGCTGGTTGGCACCGGCCCAACTGCGCATGCGCGGGACCCGAGTCTCTGGCGCCCCCTAACACATGGCGCCCCGGGAGACTGCCCGAGTTGCCGGTGCCTTGGGCCGGCCCTGCCCCCATCCATGCTCCCAGGGGCAAATCGATGGTTATCACATATTGGTGCCCAGACAGATGCACCCACCTCCCCTACATCCCTCCTCCACTGGCCCCATATCCGCAGGGTCACCCCCACTACCGGGCTGGTGGAGTACCTGGCCGGTGACAGCGGTAGGGGAGCCATGACCAGGGCTGCCAAACTGGTGCCCCTATACGAAGCCGCCTCCACCCCCTGCCAAATAGACCCCGTACCCACCATCCACTTCCTTATCATGGCTATGTTAGCCGCCCAGTAGTAGTTGCTCAGACTCGGCAATGCCAGCCCTCCCTCGCTGCGGCTCCTCTCAAGCATCGCCTTCTTCACCCATGGGGATTTTCCCGCCCAGACAAAGCTCATGATTATTTTGCCAGATCTTTTGAAGAAGGACTGTGGGATAAAAATCGGGAGGCACTGGAAGATGAACAGGAATCTAGGGAGGATTGTCATCTTTACAGTCTGCACCCTCCCCGCCAGTGACAGCGGGAGTGCATCCCATCTCTGAAACTCCCTCTTCATTTGTTCCACCACCCTGGTCAAATTCAACTTGTGCAACCTGCCCCAGTCTCGTGCCACCTGTACCCCAAGTACCGGAAGCTTTCCTCAACCAGCCTAAATGGCAGCTCCTTCAGTCTATTCTCCTGGCCCCTCGCCTGTACCACAAACATCTCACTCTTGGCCATATTTAATTTGTACCCTGAGAACCGGCTAAACTTCCTCAGTGTTCCCAGTATATTTTCCATCCCGGCCAGAGGGTCCGACACGTACAGGAGTAGGTCGTCCGCATAGAGAGAAACCCTATGTTCCACCCAGCCCCTGGCCATTCCCTTCCATCCCTTTGCAGCTCTCAACGCAATCGCCAACGGCTCTATGGCCAGCGCAAACAGCAACAGGGAGAGTGGGCATCCCTGTCTGGTCCCGCGATGTAGTCTGAAATAATCTGACACTACCCTGTTCGTCCTAACGCTAGCTTTTGGGGCCTGGTACAGTAGTCTGACCCAATTCACCAGTCCCTCCCCGAACCCAAACCGTCCGAGCACCTCCCACAAATAGCCCCACTCCACCCGATCAAAGGTCTTCTCAGCGTCCATTGCCACCACTGCCTCCACCTCCTTGCCCGTCGGGGGCACCATGATCACATTAAGCAATCTTCTCAAGTTAGCTGTCAGCTGCCTGCCTTTCATGAACCCTGTCTGATCGTCCCCAATCACCTCCGGTACGCAGTCCTCAATTCTAATCGCCAGGACCTTCGCCAGGAGCTTGGTGTCTACATTGATCAGGGAGATTGGTCTGTATGACCTGCAAGGTTCCGGGTCATAGAACATAGAACATAGAACAGTACAGCACAGAACAGGCCCTTCGGCCCTCAATGTTGTGCCGAGCCATGATCACCATACTCAAACCCACGTATCCACCCTATACCCGTAACCCAACAACCCCCCCCCTTACCTTACTTTTTTTATTAGGACACTACGGGCAATTTAGCATGGCCAATCCACCTAACCCGCACATCTTTGGACTGTGGGAGGAAACCGGAGGACCCGGAGGAAACCCACGCACACAGGGGGAGGACGTGCAGACTCCACACAGACAGTGACCCAGCCGGGAATCGAACCTGGGACCCTGGAGCTGTGAAGCATTTATGCTAACCACCATGCTACCCTGCTGCCCCAAGCGGGTCCTTGTCCCGCTTCAATATCAGCGAGATGGTGGCCTGAGACATCGTTGGCGGCAGGGTCCCTCTGTCCCTTGCCTCATTAAAAACCCTCGTCAATGCCGGTCCCACTAACTCCGAGAACTTCTTGTAAAACTCTACTGGGTATCCACCCGGCCCCGGGGTTTTCCCTGACTGCATGGCCTTCAGGCCCCCCAATACCTCCTCCACTGTAACCGGGGCACCCAGCCTGTCCACTAGTCCCCCGCCTACTTTTGGGAATGTTAGCCCGTCCAGGAACCTTTTCATCTCCTCCGGCTCTTCCGGGCTCCCCGAAGTATATAGCTTACTATAGAAGTCCCTGAATACCTTATTCAGTCCTGCCAGGTCCTCTACTCTACTCCCCTCCCCATCCATCACTCTACTTATTTCCCTGGCCGCCTCCCTCTTCCTGAGTTGTTGCACTGGCAATCTGCTGGCCTTCTCCCCATGCTCATAAACCACTCCCCTCGCCTTCCTAAGTTGTTCCACGGCCCTACTTGTGGATAACGCCCCCAGTTCCGCCTGTAATCTCCGCCGCTCCCTGAGTAGGTCCTCCCCCGGGGACCCCACATGGTCCTCATCTATCTGATACATTTCCCTAACCAATCTGTCCATTTCTGCTCTGTCCGCCCTGACCCTGTGAGCCCGAATGGAGATCAGCTTCCTCCTCACTACTGCCTTCAGCGCCTCCCACAGGGTCGCTGCTGAAACCTCCACCGTATCGTTCACCTGCAAGTAGTTTCGCATACACTTCCGAAGTCTCTCACATATCCCCTCCTCCGACAACAATCCTATGTCTAACCTCCATTGCGGGCGTTGGTAACTCGCCCCCCCCCCCGACCTGCAGGTCCACCCAGTGCGGGGCATGGTCCGAGATAGTGATTGCCGAATATTCCGTATTCTTTACCTCTCCTACACAGTCCCTGCTCAGGATAAAGAAATCAATCCTAGAATATACTTTATGAACATGTGAGTAAAACAAGTAGCCCCTTCCCGTCAGCTGTCTGGCTCTCCATGGGTCCACTGCCCCCATTTGCTCCATGAACCCTTTCAGCTCCCTTGCCATTGCTGGGTGTCTACCCATTCTGGGACACGACCGGTCCAGCCCCGGGTCAAGAACCGTACTAAAGTCCTCCCCCCATTATCAACCTACGTGAGTCCAGGTCCGGGATCTTCCCCAGCACTCTTTTGATAAAGTTCACGTCGTCCCAGTTCGGAGCATATATGTTCACCAGCACCACTCTTCTCCCCTCCAATCTGCCCCTTACCATCAGGAATCTGGCCCCCCTCTCTGCGACTACGCCTTCCGCCTCAAATTGAACCCGCTTATTGATCATAATTGCTACCCCCCTGGACTTAGCACCCAAGTCCGAGTGGAAGACCTGGCTGATCCAGCCCTTCATTAGTCTAGTCTGGTCAGACACTTTCAGATGTGTCTCCTGTAACATAATTACGTCCGCCTTCAGAGCCCACAGATGCGCGAACACATGTGCCCTTTTAACTGGCCCATTTAGTCCCCTGTCATTCCAGGTGATCAACCTGGTTGGGGGCCAGACCCCCCCCCCCCCCCCCCACCCCCCCCCCCCCCCCCCCCCACGCCGGTCAGCCATAACCTTTCTCGGGCCCGCCCCCGGCCCGTGCGCCGCGCTATTCTTGGCTCGCCTCTTGGACGCCTCCACCCCCGACCTCCTTTCCATTACCTACTTCAGATCCCTCCAACATCAGCAGAATAACACCCCCTTCCCCCCCCCTAGCAACATCCCCCGGTAGCCCCCCCCCTGCCATCCATTGGCTGTATTCTCCCCCCCCCCCCCCACCTGACTCCCTTGACTAGCCAATCTGCTAGCCCGGTGACTCATCACTCCGGCGCCCACCTTTTTCATTCCCATTGTTTCCCCGACCTCATCCCCACTCCCCAGCACACCCTCCCCCTCTCCAACCCACTGTAGCAAACTCACTAACACAGGAAGGTCAAACAAAATGTAAACCTCAAACCGCCCCGCGAGGCTGCTCCAGGTGCAGTACAGTTCCCTCCGTGTACACAGAAAAGTGTTAATCCACGTCCCTTTCCGAGCATTAATAAAATAACCCCGCAATACCCCATTACCCCTACATCCGAAACAAACCATATAAATAAAACGAAAGCCCCCAACTTTAATCCCCATTGCTGACTGGCCATCTCCCACACCACCCCCCCCCCCCCCGGCAAAAATTGCCCACACAAAAAACAGAAGAAAAAAACCCCAAATACCCCACATGGCACCTTTAAAACAGTAAACAGTTGACCAACAGTCTAGGCATAATCGGCGTCCCTTCAAACGGTAGTTCTCGGACCCTAGTTTGCGTCCGTGTGACCTCGTTTCGGAACCAGCCCCTGATCCCTCGCAAAGTCCATCGCCGGAATGTGGCGACTAGGGGCTTTTTACAGTAACTTCATTTGAAGCCTACTTGTGACAATAAGCGATTTTCATTTCATTTCTTCGGGCTCGAAGAAGTACTGATGCGTAACCCAAAGACGGGCCGGGAACAGCAGACCAAACTTCACGTGCTTCTTGAACAACACCTCCTTAACTTGTTTAAAGGCTGCTCGCCGCCTAGCCGCCTAGCCACCTCCTGGCTTAGGTCCTGGTATATGCGAAGAACACTGTTATTCCACTGCAGCACCCGCTCCTTTTCCACAAACCTGTGGAACCTAATCACCATCGGACGTAGGGGGGGGGGGGGGGGGGAGGGGGGGGGAGGGGGGGGAAGGGGGGGGGAGGGGGGGGAGGGGGGGAGGGGGGGGGGAGGGGGGGAGGGGGGGGAGGGGGGGGAGGGGGGGGAGGGGGGGGAGGGGGGGGAGGGGGGGAGGGGGGGGAGGGGGGGAGGGGGGGGGAACCCCCCGGACACACCTGCCTCGCCTGCACTCTGTGTGCCCCCTCCAACTCCGGCGGTCGCGGAAAGGCTTCAGCCCCCATCAGCTGCATCAACAGGTCCGCCACAAACGCTGTGGCATCCACTCCCTGTGCCCCCTCTGGGAGGCCAATGATCCTCAAATTTTGACTGCGGGCTCTATTTTCCAACTCCTCTACTCTGTCCAGCTGTCTTCTCTGCCTCTCCTTCAACCCGTCAACCTCTAGCACCGCAATTGTCTGCGCATCCGCCTGCTCCTCCACCGCCTCTACCAGCTCCTTACCTTTTTTGTCCTGGGCATCCAGCCCCTGGTTCAGCTGATCCACTGCCTTCTGAAGTAGGTCCAAGTTATCCCGCTTCAACGACTCAAAGCTGCTTTTAATGACCTGCAGCATATTTTCCAGCGCTTGCTGGATTGCTGGGTCCGAGGTCCGCAGGTCCGCCATCTTGGGTCCCGGGTCAGCTTCCCCTGCACCTTGCCTTGTCCCTTCCTCTCCAGTTTCCGTTGCTTCCTGCTGTCCCGCGGTTCCATTCAGCGCTGCCCGCTCCTCCGCACCTCCGTGGCCGTCCTTTCGCCACTCCACAGTCCCGCTATCGCGGGGAATCAGGTCCTAAAGCCCCGCCAGAGTGAGAGCCCCCGAATGTGCGGCTCACTCACTCATTGCCGCAACCGGAAGTCCCCATTTCAGTTACCTTTAATATGAAATGTGAGCCTCACACTATCACTCCAATTAGGTGCACAGCTCAGGTGCAGAGTTCAGCCGAATTCTTTGTGTTGTCTTCATCTTTGTGAGGATGGAAAATCCAACCTCTCACTTGTAGGTAATTGTGAAGGGCAATGGCAACAAAATGCTTGTTTTACTCAGCACTGTATACTCCTTGGAGATGCTACTCTAGAATGCTGACAGTCTCATAGACTTATGGTATGTTTTGAATGTGCTGTCACAGCTGAGGTGCAGAAGTTCAGTCTCTTCATTTGATGTCCACTGTAAATTAATAATTGACTCTGGGGTCTCAAACTCAAAAGGATTTTTCACCAACCTCTTCTCTTTCAAAATCTGAAACTTCTCTGGAAAATAGCGACAAAAACTGTTGATTAGCGTAGCCAGATGCGACTGAATGAAGTTTTCCAGTCTATTAACAGTTCCCTTGCACTATTTTCTTCGCTGTGTCATAGCAGTGTGGGGAACATGTAATAGTTTTGGCTTTGTACTCGCACTTGCCAAACTTTCAATTACTTTTGGAAAGCATCTATTTCTTCACAGTGCCAAAAGCAATCATCATTCTTCTGTTGCAATTTGAGTTTCACTTCATTTATGTTTGCAAGGTAAGATATAATTAGCAACCAACTCTCATTATATGTACTTTCCTACGTACAATGCACATGGGCTTTGGATCCTGATTTGCACTGGCACAATTAACAAAGCCATACGTCAAGAAATCATCTTTATATTGCTGTGCTCCCAATTTCAGTTTCTTCTTAGTCGGCTGTTCACCAGTGGTCCGAAAGCTCTGCATACAGCTCACACTAGCACTGCTTTGTCCTGCCATAGACTCTCCTGTGCAGCTCACACTAGCACTGCTTTGTCCTGCCATGGACTCTCCTGTGCAGCTCACACTAGCACTGATTTGTCCTGCCATAGACTCTCCTGTGCAGCTCACACTAGCACTGTTGTGTCGTGCCATTGACTCTCTTGTGCAGCTCACACTGGCACTGCTTTGTCCTGCCATTGACTCTCCTCTGCAGCTCACACTAGCACTGCTTTGTCCTGCCATGGGCTCTCCTGTGCAGCTCACACTAGCTCTGCTTTGTCCTGTCATTGACTCTCCTGTGCAGCTCACACTAGCATTGCTGTGTCCTGCCATGGACTCTCCTGCACAGCTCACACTAGCACTGCTGTGTCCTGCCGTGGACTTTCCTGTGCAGCTCACACTAGCATTGCTTTGTCCTGCCATGGACTCTCCTGTGCAGCTCACACTAGCATTGCTTTGTCCTGCCATGGACTCTCCTGTGCAGCTCACACTAGCATTGCTTTGTCCTGCCATGGACTCTCCTGTGCAGCTCACACTAGCACTGCTTTGTCCTGCCATTGACTCTCCTGTGCAGCTCACACTAGCACTGCTGTGTCCTGCCATAGACTCTACTGAGCAGCTTTCTCCAGCAGATCCAGTTGTGAGATCCTGGCCTGTTTGTGTCTCTGGCCCTCTCTGCCTTATAACAAAATTATCTATCTTCAGTTATTCACAGTTCTGTTGCCTTGCGTGCTCACAGCTAGAAAATGGAGGAACTTTCTGTGATTTTGCACCGAAAGCACGGATGTACAGGGCACATGCCATTTGTGTACGTGTCAGGTACAGACCTGCTTTCTGCTGCCACTTCTGACAGGAAGGCTGCATCATTCACATTTAAAAGCAGGTTGCGACTGGCATTCTTAAAATGTTTGCTGCTGGCATTGTTAAATGTAGGTTGCAGCCTTTGGGCACTCGCCTCGCGATTGGGAACACTGCGACCGCCCTCCCGACACCCATCTGTGATCCACCTGTGGGTCGTGACCCGCAGTTTGAAAAACCCTGATTTACAAGATGTACTGTGGGCATCGCTGGCTAGGCCAACATTTATTGCCCATCCATAGTTGTCCTTTAGAAGGTGATGATTTGAACCACATCATGGTTCAAAGCAGCAGGGTAGCATGGTGGTTAGCATAAATGCTTCACAGCTCCAGGGTCCCAGGTTCGATTCCCGGCTGGGTCACTGTCTGTGTGGAGTCTGCACGTCCTCCCCCTGTGTGCGTGGGTTTCCTCCGGGTGCTCCGGTTTCCTCCCACAGTCCAAAGATGTGCGGGTTAGTTGGATTGGTCATGCTAAATTGCCCGTAGTGTTCTAATCAAAAGTAAGGTTAAGGGGGGGGTTGTTGGGTTACGGGTATAGGATGGATACATGGGTTTGAGTGGGGTGATCATGGCTCGGCACAACATTGAGGGCCGAAGGGCCTGTTCTGTGCTGTACTGTTCTATGTTCTATACGGACGTGGTGAATGTGTTTACATGAATAGGATGAGAAGGTTTACTAGAATTGTTACAGGGATGAGGAACTTCAGTTATGAGGATAAATTGGAGAGGTTGGAACTGTTCTCCATGCAGAGATAAAGGCTGAGAGGAGTCTTTATAGAGGTGTTCAAAATCATAAACAGGCTGGACGGAGAAGATAGGGAGATATTGTTCCTGCTCATAAATGTATCAAGAACGAGAGGGCATTTAAAGTGATTTAAAGTACTGTGCAAAAGAAGCAAATGAGATGTGAGAAAACACTTTTTCACACAACCAGTGATGGGGGTTTGGAATGCACTGCCTGGATGTGAAGTGCAGGTAGGTCCAATTGAGACATTTAAGAGAGCATTAGATGATTATTGAATAGAAACAATGTGCAGAGGTATGGGGAAAAGACAAGGAAATGACACAAAGTCAAGATGCTCGTTTGGCGATCTGGTGCAGACACGATGGGTGGAATGGCCTCCTTCTGCGCCCTCACAATTCTGTGTGGAACATGCTAGTGGGCCAGGGGTCATAGATTCATAGAATTTACAGTGCCGAAGGAGGCCATTTGGCCCATCGAGTCAGCACTGGCCCTTGGAAAGCACACCCTACTTAAGTCCATGCCTCCCCCCTATCCCCGTGACCCAGTAACTCCACCTAACCTTTTTGGATACTAAGGGCAATTTAGCATGGCCAATCCACCTAACCTGCACACCTTTGGACTGCGGGAGGAAACCAGAGCGCCCGGAGGAAACCCACGCAGACACGGGGAGAATGTGTAGGCTCCACACAGACAGTGACCCAAGCCATAATTGAACCTGGGACCCTGGAGCTGTGAAGCAACTGTGCTAACCACCATGCTACTGTGCTGCCAGTGCACGTCAGTGAAGGCAAGAGCGAGAGTTGGAAAGGTTTTATTTTGATCAAAGTCATTTTTGAAGGATGCCAAGCCGTTACGTGCTGATCATGAATGTGTAAACTGTGTCAGCCATGGCTCACTCCTGCCTCAGAGTTACAATGTTGTGATCTCCAAATCTAGGCGGCAGCACTGAGGGAGTGCTGCACTGCTGGAGGAGCTGTCTTCTGGATGAAACATTAGATGGGGCCGGGCTTTCAAAGAACAAAGAACAGGCCATTCGGTCCTCCGAGCCTGTACCGGTCATGATGCCAACCTTTGCACAAACCTCAGCACTTCCTTGTGCCGTTTCCCTCTGTACCCATCCTATCCATGTGTTTGTCAAAATGCCTTTTGATCGCCGTTAATATATCTGCTTCCACAACCTCCCTTGGCAAAGCGTTCCAGGCACTCACCACCCTCTGTGTAAAAAAGCTGCCTCGCACATCTCCTCTAAACCTTGCCCCATGGACCTTAAACCTATGACCCCTCTGATGGATAAGGGGTACGCGCAGTAGTTAGCGCTGCTGCCTCACGGCTCCGGGTCACTGTCCGTGTGCAGTTTGCACATTCTCCCCGTGTCTGCATGGGTTTGACCCCCACAACCCAAAAAGATGTGCAGGGTAGGTGGATTGGCCACGCTAAATTACCTCTTCATTGGAAAAAAAAATGAATTGGGTACTCTAAATTTATAAAGGACGGATTGAACAGAACATCTGGTCAATGGCTCATGGGGGGGGGGGGGGGGCGGAGGGACAGTCCTGCAGATTGCCTGCCGCCCCTTCCCTCCATGCCAGCGGTGACTTATCTCCCAAATCACTGCAACGGCAGGCGCCCTTTGGGATATCCCGAGGCCAGGAGAGCCACCGTATCCAAAACAAAACGCCAAAGTTTGCTGCGCGCGATCGCAAGATTAAAAGACAAATGAAATTACCGCATCCAATAAATCATTGCAAATGGGATCACCCTTCAAAAAGAATGCACTAAATCATTTCCAAAATGACCATTTTGGAGCGGTGTTGCCAGTTTGTCGCTGGGGAAACAATCCCGAGCCCAAATATGGCAAGAAGCAGCCTTGATGTGCAGTTTCATTGCCCCGACTGAAGCAATATGCAGATTAACCAGAGACAGAGCCCAACGACATTTATATAATTGCTCACCCTTCTTGCCTGCCACGTCAGACTGCTGCTATATATTTCACCCTCGCGCGTCTTCAAAGCCCTCAGTGTGTGAGCGAGCAGAGAGGGCTCTGCTGCTGCAAAGAGATCTGGATGTCACCAAGACTATCAGCTGGAAAAAAAGAAACTTTTACCCCAGGGGGAGGGGGGAACAGACGGCATCCTTCAAAGATATTTCAGTGGGGGACTGTCTGCATCAGCCCCCTGTCCCCCAGGGGCTGTGAAGGAGAAATGTCGGAGCTGAAACTCAGGACTGTGTGTTAGGGAGATGGTCCATTTGGAAGAAGGACCATGTGGAACGGGGTCCAACCAGGGAAATTCCCAGTGATATCCAGCAGGGAGAATTAAACAGCGAGTTTGCAATCTAACCCCACTCGCCTGGTTGTGGACAGAACGGACATTTGGGGTGTTGTTGTTGCTGTTGCTGTTTTATCCATCCTTCCGATCCTCCAGACTTGGGAATATGCTGCTGGCTCTGGGACTGCGCGGCGCATTGTCTCTGAGGCTGGAGTCTTCCCTCCGGAAGCAGCAGCCAGTCCCCGCTCACATCTGGCCAGAATTTGCGGAGTCCCAGGCTCTGAGCGGCACCGGTAGAATGTTCCTCTTGGACAGTCCCAGGTAGACCTTCCAGATCCCAGCGGCTTGTTCACACTTGTCAACTCGGCTCAGCAGCACCCACCCCCAGCACAAGGGACAACTTCAGAGGAAGCCTATCTGGCCGAGTGCGTGGGCAGGAGGAGTCTGAGCTGGTGGACTGGGATAGAGATAGGGGGACTCTGGATGCAGTCTGCTCGCTGGCCAAATGCTCTGGGCAGTCTCCGACCTGATTATGGACATTAACGGCAGCTACATAAGCAATATCCGTTGGCACACCAGAGAGGGAGCGCTGCAGGAACTGCACACCCCTATGATGAGACCTGGCTCTGTGGACAGCCAACTCCTTCACATTGTCCACTACCCCACCGCAGGCAGCTCGCTGCAACACAACAGCACCGACTGCGGGGAGCAGATCCTGCCCTATGGCGACACCGAGAAAGTGATCATCGGGGCCATCCTCTCCATGATCACCCTGCTCACCGTCTCCGGCAACTGCCTGGTCATGATCTCGGTGTGTTTCGTCAAGAAGCTGCGGCAGCCCTCCAACTACCTGATCGTGTCTCTCGCCCTGGCTGACCTGTCCGTGGCTCTGGCCGTCATGCCCTTTGTCATCGTTACCGACCTGATCGGCGGACAGTGGATATTTGGACAGGTCTTTTGCAATGTCTTCATCGCCATGGACGTGATGTGCTGCACAGCTTCCATCATGACTCTGTGTGTCATCAGTATAGACAGGTGAGCGGCCTCTTCCCCTCCAAATACCTGCTCCAGAATAATCTGCCCTTAATTCCCTATCCTCGGAGTAATGTTGCCTCTTCCAGGGAATGAGTGGCGGGGTAGGAACTGGACGGGAGATCAGAGATCTATTGCTGTTAAAGGAAGACTTAGTGGGTTCAGCTTTCAAGAAACAATCGAAATAAGAATTAATAAGAGGCAAATAGTATGAATGTAGGCACTTAAAATAGAGTCAAACATTGGAACTAGTTAACTGTGCTGAGGTAATTCGAGGTTAGCCCTCAGCAAGAAGTAACTGTGGAGTCAATGTACCGTCTTGAACGCTGGACAGGAATATGCATGTACATATACACGGGTAGTATTCAGGCGAGCTAAACATCCCAATGCAAATTCTCATGTAACTGAGTGTTAAAGGTACAGACTGGCGATCGGTATACCCGGTGAGGAGATGAGAAGAAGTGAAGGATTCAGCTGCAATCGAGTCTTGTCGACACGTTCACGGTCACACTGGTTACATCTGATTTGTAGTTACCGATGTGCGTGCACAGTGTGTTGTACAGCAGGTCAGGCGGCGTGAGTGGTAAAAGAGACGGGAGTCACTTTCCAGGTCAATGACCCTTCAACGCTGCCGATTACACACGAATTTAAACCCGAACAACAGGTCAGCATGACCCTTTCCATCAGTTTGCTAAGTTGTGTGTTGCTGGTGAAACTGCAAGAGCGCCTCTGTCCAAACCTTTCCGAACGGCAAAACTGTTGAGAATCCATATTTAATGTTGCAAACATGCCTTAAGAAAAGGAACCCTGGTATAAAGAGTGAGGGCAAAGTCCTCCAGCCGGCACATTGATGAAGTTTACCCTTTAGGTAATCATTGTCATTCAAATAGCAGGTGTTTGAATTCAAAAACTTGCCTTTGATGAAAGGGAATCCTATTGTTAAGTTTTTGCGTGGACATAAATCCATCAAGACTGAAAAACCAATCACCAGCTTCGCAATCCTGAATTAGAAGTTGCACCTACGTATATTTTAAATGGATCCTTTAAAGGAAGGAATGTGTAGTAACCTGCGCGGTTCCTACAGGGTAGGGACAATTAGCTACCCCTTGGCCCTCGGGGAATATAAACTCCCCCCCTCCTCATAAAGGGGCGGGAAAATCGTTAAACTTGCCTGTGTATAAACAGAGCTGGTTAGTTAGGTACCAGCTGGCGAGAAGATCCAGTGGTGCATGAACTGCTCGTGTTGGGGAAATACTATTGTAAATAAAGTTAGGTTTCCTTTGACTCAACGACCGTGTGGTTGGACTCTTCCTGGCCCTCACAAAAGTGGCAGCAAGGATCCGAAATCTGCTACCCCACTTCCCCAGACCTTTTTGTTTTGGATACAAGTTGGAATTTTTTTCTGTTGCACCATGCCTCTCTTTGGGCGTTTGGATGTTTTTGATGCTGCGTGGGAAGACTGGAGCGAGTATACACAGAGAATGCGTTACTCCTTCCGGGCAAATAACATCACTGAAAATGACTGGCAGGTGCTTATTTTGCTTGCTGTCTCTGGTGCACATACATTTGGGGTGATAAGAAGCCTTGTGTATTCAGCTGCATCTGACACCAAAACTTTTGATGACCTTGTGACTTAGGTGGGACAACATTTTAACCCAACCCCGTCCGTGAAATGAAATGAAAATGAATGAAAATCGCTTATTGTCATGAGTTGGCTTCAATTAAGTTACTGTGAAAAGTCCCTAGTCGCCACATTCCGGCGCCTGTCCGGGGAGGCTGGTACGGGAATCGAACCGTGCTGCTGGCCTGCTTGGTCTGCTTTAAAAGCCAGCAATCTAGCCCAGTCAGCTAAACCAGCCCCTGATAGTACAACGTTACCGCTTTAACACCGCGGAAAGGACCCCGAGTGAATCTGTTACCAAGTTCTTATCCAGGCTACGCAGGATTGCTGAGTACTGTGAATATGGTGACACTTTGTCGGAGATGTTACGTGACCGGTTGGTTTGTGGAATCAACAATGCAGCCTCCCAGACAAAGCTATTAGCTGAGCCGGCCTTGACCTTGCAACAGGCCATTCAGATAGCAATGTCCTGAGAGAGAGCATAGAATGAGGGGTGCAAGATGCCCAGTCTGATGCCAAAAAGAAGCCCTCCTTCACCAGGGTCTTTGGTTGATCCCTCAAGATTTGAGGGGGGGAGAAGGGGAGGAGGAACATTGCAACCTATGGGGCAGGGATAATTAGCTACCCCATGGATCTTGGAAATATGTGCTCCTCCCCTCCCCATAAGGGGCTGGGGGAACCTTTCCAATGTACAAATAGAGCTGGAAAGTAAGGTACCGGCTAGAGAGCAGACCCAGTAGCAAATTACTGATGCTGTGTAAATACGATTGGAAATAAAGTTGCGTTTCCTTTAACTCAACAAACCCGTGTTGGATGCTTCATGACCCTCAGAAAAGAATGCTGATGACATTTTCTTTAACATTAAGCAGGTCCGATCTGTGCAGTATTAGTTTCCATTACATTTTGAAGTTTTGCTCATTTTCCCGTGTCCCATTTACAAAATCAAACCAGAGGAAGGCAGTATTAAATCTATTGGCATAATTTTACTGAAATTCTATCTCCTTATTGTTCAGGGAATGTGGGTGTCACTGGCTAAATGAGCATTTACTGCCCATTATATTGCCCTTGAGAAGATGATGGTGAAGCTGCCTTCTTGAACCTCCTAAAGTCCATGTGATGAAGTTAGGGAGGGACTTCACAACTTTGACCCAATGACAGCGAAGGGACTACACTCTATTTACAAGTCAATGTGGTGCAGAAATGGAATTAAACTTGCATGTGATGGTGTTTCCATGCATCAGCCACCCTTATTCTTTTAGTTGAAAGAGTTGGGTGTATTGTTGCTGCGGCATATCTTTTAGCTGGTACACACTGCTGTCACTGTGTACCAATGGTGGCTTAAATGGAGAATGGGTGCTGAATGTGCAGGTTGCTTTGGCCTGGATAATGTTGAGCTTCCTGAGTGTTGGGGCTGTGCGTCTGGGCAGGTGGAACATGTTGTGTCATAGTGTTGATTTGTGGATGATGGACAGTTGGGGAGTGGGAGGTGAGTTTCGCACGGAACTCCCAGCTCTTGCAGCCACCTTGCTTGGCTGCTTGTCCAGTTGAGTTTCTGGTGGATGGTGACCCCTAGGACATTGATGGTTGGAGATTTAAGTTAATATTGGCGTTGAATGATGCTGGTAGTTAGATTCCCTTCTGTCTGAGATAGCCATTGCCTGGCATTGGTTGGAGTCATGCTTTGCACAAAGGAATATGATGGTTGTTGTTCTTTGGGATCAATCATCTCACCCCAGACATCACTGCAGGAGTTATGTGATGTTCCTTCTATTATAAGGTCAGAGATGAAGATGTTCACTGATATTATTCAGCACCATTCGCCATTCTTCAGATAGTGAAGCAGTCCATGTCCAAATGCAGCAAGACCTGGACAATATACAGACTTGGGTACACGAATGGTAAGTAATATTCATGCCACACAAGTACAGGTAATGACCATCTGAAACAAAAGAAAATACAGTTTTTGCTCCTTGACATTAAATGGCATGGCATTGCCATCGCGGAATCCCCCACTATCAACATCCTGGGGTTCCCATTGACCAAAAACTGGACAAGCCTTATGAATACTGTGGCTAAAAGAGTAGGTCAGAGACTAGGAAGCATGAGGTGAGTGGCTCACCTCTTGGCTCCCCAGGTCCTTTCCTCCATCTATAAGGCACTGGTGGGAGTGTGGTGGCGTACACTCTACTTGTCTGGGTGGGTGCAGCTCTGGCATTGCTTGGAAGCTTAACACTATCCAGGCCAAACCAACTCTTTTGATTGGGATTGACACCCCTTCCACCAACATTCCCAGTAGCAGCAGTGTGTACCATATAAAAGGTGCATTGCAGAATCTTGCCAAGAGTCCTTAGGCAGCACCTTCAAAACAGTCACTATCACCTAGAACTGTTTCTCAAAGTTTTTTCCCCCTGGGACCCACTTTTACCGACCGACCAACCTTCGAGGTCCACGGCGGCTGATTTTGGGACATACAGCATGCTCACATACCTTTTAATGCGAAAGGGGAGCCTGCTTGGTTCTTATGATCTCAGTCCAACCAGGATCACAGGAGGCCAATGAAATGTGCATATCAGGAGTACACTTCAACCACTTCCTTCGTGCAATCTTCATCTTTGTGAATAATTAAAATCCGACCCTAACACGTGGGTCAGTGTGAAGGGCAATGGCAACAAAATGTTTGTTTTACTCAGCACTGGCTACTCCTGGGAGCTGTTACTCCAGAATGTTGACAGACTCATGGATTTTTGGTATGTTTTTAATGTGCTGTTACAAGTCGGGTACAGCAGCTTAGTATTTTCTCTGGTGTTGTGGAAATACTACTGTAAATAAAGTTAGTTTTCCTTTGACTCAACAAACCACCGTTTGAATCTCTCTGGCCCTCAAAACTGGCAACCGGGATCAAAAATCAGATAGTCACCTCCCCAGACCTTTTTTTGATGCAAGTTTGAAGATTATTTTTCTATTGCACCATGCCTCTCTTCGGACGCTTGAATGTTTTTGATACTGCGTTGGAAGATTGGAGCGAATATGCATCCAGAATGTGTTACGACATTTGGGCAAATAACATCACTGAAAATGACTGCCAGATGGTTATTTTGCTTACTGCCTGTGGTACACATACATTTGGGGTGATGAGAAGCCTTGTGTATCCAGCTGCACCTGACACCAAATCCTTCAATGAGCTTGTGACTTGACTTTGGTGGGACAACGTTTTAACCTAACCCCTTCTGTGAAAGTACAACATTACTACTTTAACACCACGGAAAAGGACCCTGGGTGAGTCCATTACCAAGTTCTTATCCAGGCTACGCAGGATTGCAGGATACTGTAAATATGGCGATAGCTTATTGGAGATGTTACATAACCGGATGGTTTGTGCATCAACAATCAGCTGAAGCCAGCCTTGAGCTTGCGATGTGTCTCTCAGAGAACAGAAAACAAGGGGTGCAAGACACCCAGCCTGATGCCAAAATAGTTCAATGCCCTCCCTCACCAGGGTCTCCCTCACCAGGGTCATTGGCGGATTCCTTAGACTTTGGAGGGGAGGAATGTTGTAATTTGAGGGTCCGATGGGGTAGGGACAATTAGCTACCCCATGGATCTTGGGGAATATGAGCTTCCCCAATAAGGGGCGGGAGAATTGTTAACGTTTTTTATGTATAAATAGAGCTGGCCAGTAAGAGAAGACCCAGTAGCGAATTACTGATGCTGTGTAAATACTTTTGTAAATAAAGTTGCGTTTCCTTTGACTCAACATACTCGTGTTGGACTCTTCGTGGCCCTCAGAAAAGAATGCTGATTACGTTTTCTTTAACATTAAACAGGTCTGATCTGTGCAGTATTTGTTTCCATTACATGGCCAGTTTTGTTCATTTTCCAGTGCCCAATTTACAAAACCAGAGGAAGGCAGTATTTAATAAAGCCATCCATTGGCATAGTTTTACTGCAATACTGTCGCCTATTCGTATTTTGTACCTCTTTTTAATTGTTTAGGGTCGTCGGTGGCTGGATGAGCATTACTGCCCATTATATTGCCCTTGAGAAAAATGGTAGTGGAGCTACCTTCTTAATTTCAATATACTAAAAATCCTCCTGTTTTGCCAGATGCCTTTTTGAAACACCATCAACTCTATTACTTCATTAAAGAAGTCCAAGTTTTGAAGGTACACCCACAGTGCTGTTAGGGAGGGAGTTCAGGATTTTGACTCAATTACAGTGAAGGTACGAGGATCTATTTATCAAGTCAATATGGTGTAGAATTGGAAGGCATCACCTCTTCGTCCGAACAGGTGTTTCTATGCATCAGCTGCCTTTATTCTTGTTGAACGAGTTGGGTGTTTGGAAGATGCTGTCAAGGAAAACTTAACGAGTGTCGCTGTGTTTACCAAAGGTGGCAAGAGTGAATGTTTAATGTGGAGAATGGTCCTAGCTGATGTTGAGCTTCTTTTGTCGGAGCTACACTCATCTAGGCAAGTGGAGCATGTTCCTCCATACTCCTGTATTGTGGAGGGTGGGCAAGAGAGTCAGGCGGTGAGTTGCTTGCCACAGAATTCCTAGCTCTTGTAGCCAGTGTTTAAGTGCCTAGTCCAGTTAAGCTTCTGATAGTAGTAGTAATAATAATAATCTTCCTTGTCACAAGTAGGCTTGCATTACACTGCAAAGAAGTAACTGTGAAAAGCCCCTAGTCGCTGCATTCGGTGCCTGTTTGGTATACAGAAGGAGAATCAGAATGTCCAAATTATCTAACAACACAAATAGTGCCCCCCCCCCCAGGATATTGATGGTTGGAGGTTAAATGGTAGTGTTGGCATTGAATGACACTGGTGGTTAGATTCCCTTCTGTCCAAGATAGCCATTGCCTCGCACTGGTTGGACTCCTACCTAGCACAAAGGAGGATGATGGTTGTGGTTGTTGGGGATCAATCATCTCAGTCCCAGGACATGACCCCGGAGTTACTCAGTGTAGTGTCCAAAAGAAGCTCGACATCAGCTAGGACCATCCTCCACATTAAACATTCACTCCAGCCACCTTTGGTAACCATTTCAGCTACTTCACCAATGACCCTTGCTTCCATTATTATAAGGTCAGAAGTGGGGATGTTTACATATGACTGCACTGCACAATGTTCAGCACTATTTGTGATTTCTCAGGTAGTGAAGCAGTCCATGTCCAAATGCAGCAAGACTTGGACAGTATGCAGGCTTGGGCTGATGAGTGCCAAGTAACATTCATGCCACACAAGTGCCAGGCAATGACCATCTCAAATAAGAGAAAATTGAACCATTGTCCTATGACATTGAATGGCATTATCATCACTGACTCCCCCACAATCATTATCCTGGAGTTACCATTGACCAAAAATTGAACTGGCCATTTTAATACTGTGGCTGTAAGAACAGGTCAGAGACTCTTGCAATGGGTAATTTCACCACCTGATTTCCCCAAACCCTGTCCACCATCTACAAGGCACAAGTCTGGAGTGTGATGGGATACTCTTCACTTGCCTGGGTGAGTGCAGCTCCATCAATACTCAAGAAGCTCAATGCCATCCAGGGCAAAGCAACTCTTTGATTGGCACCCCTTCCACAAACAGTCACAGTAGCATCAGTGTATACCATAAAAAAGATGCGTTGCAGGATTTCACCAAGTATCCATATTCAGCACTTTCCAAATCCACTAACATCTGGAACAAAGTTTTTTGTTGTTTTTGTTTTGCTGGGACACACTTTTACCAACCAACCGACCTTCAGGCCCCACGGTGACTGATTTTTGGGACACACACCATGTTTATTTACCTTTAATGTGAAAGGGAAGCCTGCTTGGTTCTCACAATCTCCTTCCAATCAGATTCACAGGAAGACAGGGAAATGTGCATATCAGATGCCCCAAAAATGCTTGTTTTACAAAGTACTGGATACTCCTGGGAGATGCTACTCCAGAGTTCAGATAGCCTCATGGACTTTTGGTGTGTTTTTAATGTGCTGTCACAAGTCTGGTGCAGAAGCGTAGTCTTTTCATTTGGAGTTAACAATTGACCCTGGAGTCTCAATCTCAAAAGTATTTTTTTGCCCACCACTTCTCTTTCAAAATCTGAAACTTGTCTCATTTTCCAGTACTTGCCTGCATATGACACACACGTGCTTTGTATTGGCACAGTTGATAAAACCATACTTGCTTGCATATAACACACACAAGCTTTGTATTGGCACAGTTGATAAAACCATACCCCAAGAAATAATCTTTATACTGCTTTGTTCCTGACTCGTGGCTCTGCCCGTCTCTTTCTTGTAACCAAATGATTAATCTTCACAGTTGTTTTGCCTTGCTTGCTAGCAGCTGGAAAATGGAAGAAGCTCTCTGCTGTGATTTGACGTCAAAAGCAAGCACACACAGGGCTGTTGATGTCGCTGTTGGCGTCAAGTATACATGCAAGGCATGTGACGTGCTCACCGCTACCACTTATGGCTGGAAGACCGCACCGGTTAAAAGGTGGCAGCAGCTGCCATTCTCAATACAAATGCCGGCAGTGGCCATTGGCCACTTCTCCCGTGATTGGGACCACTGTGGAAACTCCACCACCCGTCACTCCACGACCCACTTGCACGTCGCGGTCCACACTTTAAAAAACCCTGATCTAGATAGTCACATGGGGACAACACCACTTGGAAGTTCTCTTCTTGGTGGCTCACCATCCTGACTTGGAAATATATCACTATTGCTGGGTCAAAATTCTGGAAAACCCTCTCTAACATTACTGCGGGTATACCAATATGCAGCAGTTCAAGAGGAAGCTCACGGCCACCTTCTCAAGGGCAATTAGGCAAGAAAGGTTGCCGAACCAGTGACGCCCACATCCCATGAATGAATATGTTACTAGCCACTTATTATCCCTAACCTGGCTGTTGCCCAGGTCTTGCTTCATGCTACCCTATCTTGTACTACCATCAACCTATGGCATGAGGTCTCGTAATTTAAATAAAAATGGATCAGTCTCTGAGCACTAGGGCTGAATGTTATGAAATTTAAATGAGCTTTGTCGTGAATGTGCATGGAAAATAACTGCAGAAATTCAAGAAGAACTTGTATTTTGATGCCTGAATTACTGAAGAATCCATTTGCTAACAATGTCTCCAAATATAAGATGCATAAACAAACATAATTTAAAAGTTAATGCATTTAGAGATCTCTCTGCCTACTCAGGTACTCAATGTTACAAGCACTGCGTAATGGAAGACTTCACCAACAAGTTTTTGGTGATATGGAATTCCTTTAATCATGAAAACCGACCATTCCTATGAAACAATGGCAACTTACAGAAAAGGAGACAAGTATACACATAAACAACATTAAATAGCAGCGTCTGTTTAAATAGGCGGGTTATACTTCAAAGCCTAGCTATAAGGGTACAATAAATCAAGCTGTAGAGCAATAAAAATTATTACCACAACTCACACAAATAATAAGCACTTGGCAAGTCATCAGAGGACCATCAGAATTCCTGGAATTATTTACTGGCAAGGTACTAGGTGAAATATCAGAAGATCACCAGCATTGTTCCCTGAAGTTTTTTTTAAGAGTGCCCAATTATTTTTTTCAATTAAGGGGCAATTTAGCGTGGCCAATCCACCTCCCTGTACATCTCTGGGTTGTGGGGTGAAGAATGTGCAAACTCCACCTGGGCAGTGACCCAGGGCCAGGATCGAACCCGGGTCCTCGTCGGTGTGAGGCAGCAGTGCTAGCCACTGTGCCACCATGTCGCCCATATCATCAGCATCGTTGGTACGGCAATCCAGGAAGATACCAGACAAGGTATTGGACCACCATCAACAATTTTGGAATTATGCATGATATGACTTATGCATAATATAAAGCAAGGTATCAGAGATTGATCCGCATTCTTGGAATGATATCCCAGCACAATGTCAGGTGAGGTTAAAAAGGAATAGCAACTCCTTTGGGGCAATATTCTCGCAAGATATCACATGTCACTGGATGTCCTTGGAACCATAGAGAGCTGATGATGTGTTCAGGAGGGGAGGAGAGGAAGGGAGGAAAAGTGGACAGATTTTGTTTTGTTGAAGGGAAGCGAGGTTTCCTGATAAAGTGGGTTGTACTTGAGGATTCAAGAGAGTGACGCCATAATCTTGTTTCCCTCACATAGTTCACTGTTGGGGACTTTCAAAAACTTGGGGAAATTTCTTTATTATCATTACTGATTATTGAGGCAAGTGCATTCTCAGTTTTAAGAAATTGATACAGTTTGAGGTCCTTATAAAACGACACTATCTTAAAGATTAAAGAGAGTTTGAGAATACTTTACTATTTCACAACAATGGTGTGAGTTATGTGCTTCAACAATATAATCAAAAAAATTAACAAATGAAACTTTTATTTAAAAAAAATATTTTTTTTTTCTAGTTTTTACAGAGTAACAGCTCAAGTGTATCTGATATTTACAAACCAGTTTGTATCTTATTTACAATGGTTTTTACATGAGGTCTCCCCCTTCCCTCATTGGTAGTTTAGCTTCCCTCTTAGTGTTGCCATCTGCCCTGGCACCCTGCCCCTTTATCTTGTGTGTGTCCTCCCTTGTCTCTCTCCCCCTCCCCCCCGCCAACCTCTTCATAGTCGATATTGGCCTTGAACAGGTTTTGGAACAGGCTGATGAATGGCTCCCACGCTTTGTGGAACCCCTCGGCCGACCCTCGGATGGTGTATTTGACCTTCTCCAGAGGGAGAAATTCCAACAGGTCTGCCAGCCAATCTGAAGGGTGGTGCTGCTGATCCCCAGCCGATCAGGATTCTCCAGCATGCGATTGGGGATGCAAAAGCCAGGGCATCAGCCCTCTTCCCATATGAAGATCTGTCTGATCCGATACCCCAAAGACTGCCACTCTCAGGCACAGCTCCACCCTCACCCCACAACTTTGAACATCGCCTCGAAGAAGGCTGTCCAGAACTCGACAAGTCTGAGGCAGGCTCAGCACATATAGACGTGATTGGCCGGGCCTTCATGACACTGTTCACATTTGTCCTCCAACTCCGGGAAGAACCTGCTCATTTGGGTTCTAGTCAGATGGCCTCCGTGCACCACTTTAAACTATTATTGTTATTATTGCATGAGGCATAGCCTAGCGCAGGAGGTGGTGGAGTTGGCTCTGTTCAGTGCTTCGCTCCAGAGTCCCCAGCCCACTTCCATTTAGCTTTGTCCAGTGGTAGTCTTGCCCTGTCCAACAACTGTCCATATATGTACCCACAGTTCCCCCCTCCTTACTGTCCGTGTTGATTAGTTCCTCTACTAGAGCTTCTCTCAGAGCTCGGGGGTACTTTGCAGAGAAAGTGTTTAATTTGGCGGTGCCTGAGTTTCTGTCCTGTCGGCAGGTCCTCTGTCAGCTCGTCCAAGGTCTCGTGTCGTTCCCCTATGTAGAAGTCCCTAACCCCTAGTGTCCCCCCCCCATCCTGTCTCCATTTTCTAAAGGTGGCATTATGCATGGCTGGCGCGAATTTGTGGTACCACAGATGGATGCCATGGAGGATATCTCGGTTCGATCTAAATGCTGCCTCATTTGGTTCCACATCTTCAGTGTGGCTACCACCAGTGGGTTGATGTGTACTTGGGATGGGAGCGCTGCTGTGCCGTTGGCTCTGAGGGTCGTTCCCTTGCAGGATGACTTTTCCAGCCTCATCCAGTCCATATTTGGTTCTCGTATACATCCCCTCACCTTCTCTGCTGTGGCCGCCCAGTGGTTGTACTGTAGATTTGGCAAGGCCAGACAGCCCATGTTTTTCCTCCTTTGCTGTGTTGACTTAGGGATCCTCTGGTTCTTACAACCCCACACAAACGCCATAATCATTTTGTCTACTTTGTGGAAATAGGCCTTGGGGATGAAGATCGGTATGGATCTCAACAGGAAGAGGCACCTCAGCAGTATATTCATTTTGATCGTCTGCACTCACCCTGCAAGGGAAAATGAGAGTGCATCCCATCTCTGTAGGTCGTTTCTTACTTCATCCGCCAGACTTGTCAGATTCCATTTCTGGATCTATTTCCAGCCATGGGCTATCTGGGTCCCCAGGTAGCGTAATTAGTTTAGGGCTCATTTGAATGGTACCCTGCAGCTCTGCTTCTCTCCCATTCGGGTTCACCGGGAATGTCTCACTCTTGCCCAGATTTAGTTTGTAGGCCGAGAAGGCTCCGAACTCTCTCAGAAGTTGCATGATTGCTTTCAGGCCGTTCTGTGGGTCTGAGACATAGAGGAGCAGGTCATCCACATGGAGTGAGACTCTGTGCTTTCTGCCTCCTCTCTGGATGCCCCACTAACTTTTTACGTCTCAGGATGCAGAGCGATCACCAGGAGTTCGATTGCCAGGGCAAACAGGAGAGGGGACAGTGGCCCTGCCTTGTGCCTCTGTGCAGATGGAAGTATTCAGAGCTGGTGGTGTTGGTCTGAATGCTCGCCTTCGGGGTGTTGGACAAGAGTTTCACCCATGTGCTGAATCCTGTTCCCAGCCCAGTGCCTCGATGAGGTACTTCCATTCGACTCTGTCGAAGGCCTTTTCTGCGTCCAGGGTGACTATTACCTCTTGTGCTCTCTCCCCGGAAAGAGTTATTATTAAATTCAGTAGCTGCCTGATGTTCGCAGTAAGCTGCCTGTCCTTGACAAAGCCCGTATTGTCCTCTGCGACCACCTCTGGTACGCAGTTCTCCAGTCTCTTGGTCAGGACGTTCACAAGTATCTTTGCGTCTACATTAAGCAGGGAAATAGGTCTGTGTGATCACATTCCGTCGGGTCCTTGTCTTTATTGTGTATCAGTGATATCATGTTGTGTTAGCATAGGGGGCAGGATGTCCCTCATGAGCTGGTCTGCGAAATGTCACATAGGTGTGAGGCCAGGGATAGTGTGAATTTCTTAGAGGTTTGCTGGAAACCTGTCAGGTCCCGTCGCCTTCCCCGCCTGCATGGAGCTGATACTCTCCATGATCTCTCCCAATCCTATTGGTGTTTCCAGCTCCCACCGCCTATAGTCTCCCACGACTGGCATGTCCAGTCCATCGAGGAATCGTTTAATCTCTGCATACCCGTTGGGTTCGGAGGTGTACAGCTCTCAGTTGAAGGTCTTAAACGCTCGGATGATCTCTTTTTGTTGGATAACCAGTCTACTTCTGCTATCCTTCACCTGCTCTATCTCCCTCATGGCTGCCTGCTTTCTCAGCTGGTGAGCCAGTAAGTGGCCAGCCTTTTCCCTGTGTTCGTAGAAGGTCCTCCATGTCTGGCGGAGTTGGTGCACTGCTTTCCTGGTGGATAGCAGTTTAAAGTCACTCTGGAGCTTTTTCCTCTCCGCCAGAAGCTCTACAGTCGTTGCCTCGGACTATTTTCTGTCGAATGGAGTTGATCAGTTGTTGCCTGACCACTCTCTCTTCTCTATCTCTTCTTTTCTTGGAGGCTATAACCTCTCGCCTAATCAGCGCGTTAGGTACCTCCCAGAACGTGGAAGGTGAGACTTTCCCATTCTGGTTATTTATAACATACTCGCCTATGGCTTGTGATATTTTTTGGCCGAAGACCTCATCAGCCAGCAGGTTTGTGTCCAACCTCCATGTGGGGGGCTGGGCACGGCCCATCTCCAACCTCACATCCATGTAATGTGGATCATGATTGGAGATAACTATCATGGAATATTCTGCTCTTACTATTCCTGGAAGCACTATTTTCCCCACTGCAAAGAAGTCTATCCTCGAATATGCTTTGGGCAGCACAGTAGCATTGTGGATAGCACAATTGCTCCACAGCTCCAGGGTCCCAGGTTCGTTTCCCGGCTTGGGTCACTGTCTGTGCGGAGTCTGCACGGTACCCCCGTGTGTGCGTGGGTTTCCTCCGGTAGCTCCGGTTTCCTCTCACAGTCCAAAGATGTGCAGGTTAGGTGGATTGGACACGCTAAATTGCCCTTAGTGTCCAAAATTGCCCTTAGTGTTGGGCAGGGTATTGGGTTATGGGGATAGGGTGGAGGTGTGGGCTTGGGTAGGGTGCTCTTTCCAAGAGCCGGTGCAGACTCGATGGGCCGAATGGCCTCCTTCAGCACTGTAAATTCTATAAAATTGTCGACCAGTGAAGAGAAAGAGAATTCCCTCTCACCAGGTGTAGGAGCCTCTGTGGGTCCATCGCCCCATGATTGTTCCCAGTTCCCGAGCCATGCTGGGGTTCGATCGGTCCATTAGTGGGTCCTGTACACAGTTGAAGTCAACCCCCCCCCCCCATGATCAGTTGGTGCGTGTCTATGTTGGGGATTTCCAGCATGGTCTTCTTTATGAAATCTGTGTTGTCCCAGTTGGGTTTGGACACATTTACCAGAGTTACTGGTCCCCTTCAAGTTCACCGCTGAGCACGATTTATCATCCCCTTGATCCGTAACCGTCCTTGTCACCGTGAACTTCGTTCTCTTACTAATAAATATGGCTACTCCCTCGTCCACGTCCCGTAGCATGAATGGTACCTCTGTCCGACCCAGCCCTTTCTTATCCACAGTCGGTCTTTCTCCCTCAGGTGCATTTCCTGCAGGAAGACTGTGTCGGTTTTCAGGCTTCTTAGTTGGGTGAAGACTCTGCATCTTTTTACTGGGCCGTTAAGTCCCCTGAAATTCCAGGTGAAAATCCCGGTAGGCGATTTTTGGCTCCCCGCTCCAGCATGATCAACCATACCTTCCTGGTAGACGTGCCCCTGCACTCTGGGGTTTCCCTTTGTTAGAGGGCCATCCAAAATGGCCACTGTCGCCGATCTCACCATGAGGCCAGGCCCCTGCACTCCAGGGTCCCTCTTTGTTTCGGAACCCTCCAAAGTGGCTGCTTGTGGCACCATTTGTTTCTTCAGCCTGTTCCTCCCCTGTTGAAGCCCCTACGAAACCCAACTCATTTTTCCTGCTCTGTTCCTTTTATGTTCCTTCTCCCCCACTCCCCAACCAGACGCTCCATTCCTGCTGGCTGGTGCTCCGTTGTCCCCCTTGCTTTCTGTCTTCCTGTGCTAGCTACTTCTGCTAATGTGGTGACCCTCCTCCTGGGGCTGGTCTAGCCCCTTCCTTATGCTCTCTGCTGCCCGCATTCTCTGCCTACACCCTCACCTGCCTTCTCCTATCCTCACTTCTTTTTATGGCCCAGTCTTCCCTTCATGATCGGAATGAGGCAGCACAGTCCTGCACAAACATACTCACAGTCCAATGAGTCTTTTGTTCTTTCAGAGTCTTTCCCTGCATAACTCTCATTGTTGCCATGCCTGTCCCTTGTCCAGGCCGTTGGCTCTGACAAATTAATTTGCTTCTTCCGGGGAGTTAAAGTAGTTTCTTTTTTTTTTTGGTATGTGACTCAGAGCCTAGCTGGGAACAATGTGCCGAAACGTACCCCGTTCTTGCACAGAGCTAATTTTGCCTGATTAAACTCGACCCTGCATTTTGCAAGATCTGCTCCAATGTCCTGGTTGTCCTCCCCAGGTGCTCGCTTTTGTCTGCCGTACCCACCGCAGGATCCTCTCACAGTCCTGGAATTGGTGGAGCTTTGGGATAATCGCCCCCGGCTGCTCGTTCGCCTTCGGTTTCGGTCTGAGCGACCTGTGTGCTCTGTCGAGCTCTGAAGGTTTGTCGAAGCTGTCTCTCTCTAAGTTGCCCAGCATTTGGGCGATCTAGTCGTCGGGTCTTTGCCTCGATACCTTCCGGCAGGCCCACGATATTTTGTCGTCAGGACCTGTTCTCCTGGCCCTCGACTTTTCCCCTTAAGTTCCCCTGGAGCGCCACCAACCTTATTATTTCTGCCTCCAGGGCAACGATTCTGTTGCTCTGGTCCATTGAGGCTTTTTCCAGGTCGAGGATCATCCTCTCCTGAGTTGCCACTTTCTTCTCCAGCCCATCGATTGCCTTCTGCATGGTGGCCATCACCTCTGCCATCACCACCTTGACTCCCACCTGGATTTCTCTGCTGCTCGCCTCCTTCATGGTGGTGAACTCCTTCATAAGGAAGCTCTTCCATCTGTTTCCAGTTGGTGGTGGGGTGGGGGGAGGGGGGAGGCTGATGCTCGGGTCGTTGGTCGCCTTCTCTCCTGGGTCGCCGGGGCCATTTTGCATCGTCAGTCCACTATCTTATCCACCTGCAGTTCGTGGCTCCTTCTGCCGCTTCTGCTGTCTCTTCAGCCCCTCAAGCTCCTGTTTGCTGGCATCATTTCTTGGTTGCCCTCCTTTTGCAGTGAAGGATTTTTTTTTCCCTTCGATATTTGGGCAAAATTCGACTGAAAATGCCTCTTTTGTCCTGGTTTGGAGGAGAGCCACCTGATGTGCGTCTGCTCCGCACATCACCGTCAACAGAATTCAAAATGAAACTTTTAAAATGTGACTCGTCACTTGAGTTTATCCACAGTTTTGGAAGAAGTAAAGTAAGTTACACAAGAGTGTAGAAGATGGCATCTTGTGTGGATACAAACACTTATAAATATAGTTTTGTAATGAGTATACTGTGTCTCATAAGCATTCTAATGAATATAGAAATTATCATTGCAATCTTGCATCATGCTGTAAACCTCTATGACTATTTGTTTTGTTACATTTATTCTCCTTGCTAGTCCTGACTGTATTTATATTTATCAAGGTAATTCAATCTGACATGTCAATATTAGGTTAATGTCAATTTTCCTCGCTTTAAGTAAACTGAATTTGAGATAATACTAGAAGTTTATGTCTATTTATTGCTTTACTAGAATTGCTGTTGATTTGATTAGTTTCTCAGGGTGATTTATTGTTCATGCTCCACAGAATATAACAAAGTTGTTTAAGTATTCTTATATCGCGATCTGTAACTTTATGGCCCAGCGTATCCCTCATGCTACCACCTACCATCACCCTCAAGCCGGGGGATCAACAAGTCAGGAGATCAACCCTGGTTTAATGAAGAGTGCAGGAGGGCATGCCAGAAGCAGGACCTGCCATATGTAAAAATGTACTGTCAACCTGGCGAAGCTGCAACACAGGTCTACTTGCAAAGAAAGCATGCAACAGACAAAACTAAGTTATCCTATAGCCAATGTAGTCCCACCACAACCATTCGTGAATGATAGACAATTAAAAAACTGGAGGAGGAGACCCCACAAATATCCCCATCTGCAATAACTGGGAAGCCCAGTAGATCAGTGCAAAAGACAAGGCTGAAGCGTTTGCAACAATCTTCAGCCAGAAGTACTGTATGATTCATCTCGTGCTACACTGAGGTCTCCAGCATCACAGATGCCAGTCTTCAGCAAATGCAATTCATTCCCCATGACACTAAGAAATGGCTGAAGGCACTGGAAACTGCAAAGGCTATGGGCCCTGACAACATTCCAATAGTAGTATTGTCCTGAAGACTTGCGCCCCTAGCCAAGCTGTTCCTGTATGCTACAACACTGGCATCTACACAGCAATGTGGAATATTACACAGATATGTCCTGTCCACAAAAAGAAGGACAAATCCGATTTGGATAATTACCATGCTCTGAATAACTCAATCCGTCTATGCTCAATTACAGCAGAGGTGTCAACAGTGTTAACAAGCACCACTTACACAGCAATAATCTGTTCATAGTTTGAGTTCCACCAGGATCACTTAACTCTTGCCTTCATTATAGTTTTGCTCAAAACATGAACAAAAGAACTGAACTCGAGAGGTGAGGAGAGAGAGCCCGGCCTTGACAACCAGGGAGCATTTGACTGAGTGTGGCATCAAGGGGCTTGAGAAAAATTCAAGTCAATAGGAATCAGAGGAAATCTCCCTGCTGGTTGGAGGCATACAGAGAACCAAGGATAATGATTGTGGTTGTTAGGGGTCAATCACCTCAGTTCCAGGAACGCTGTGCAGGAGGGCCTCAGGGTAGTGTCCCAGACACAGCTATCTTCAGCTGCTTCACCTTCCATCTATTGTAAAGTCAGAATTGGGCATGGTCACTGATGAAATGTTCAGCACCATTCGCAAATCCTCAGATATCGAAGCAGTCTACGTCCACATGCAACAAGACCTGGGCAACATTCAGTCTGGCATGTCACACAAGTGCCAGACAATGATCATCTCCAACAAACCAGAATCTAAACATTTCCCCATGATATTCAATGGCAATACTATCACTGAATCCTCCACTACCAACATCCTGGAGGTTACCATTGACCAGAAACTGAACTCCATAGAATCCTTACAGTGCAGAAGGAGGCCATTTGGCCCTTTGAGTTTACACTGACCCTCAGAAAGAGCACCTTAACTAGGCCACTCCCCCACCCTCACCCCTTAACCCCACCTAACCTGCACATCTTTGGACACGAAGGGGCAATTTAGCACGGCGAATCCACCTAACCTGCACGTCTTTGGAGAGTGGGAGGAAACTGGAGCACCTGGAGGAAACCTATGCAGACATAAAATCATAGAATCATAGAATTTACAGTGCAGAAGGAAGCCATTCAGCCCATCGAGTCTGCACCGGCTCCTGGAAAGAACACCCCACTTAAGCCCACACCTCCACCCTATCCTCGTAACCCAGTAGCTCTACCTAATCTTTATGGACACTTGAGGACAATTTATCATGGCCAATCCACCTAACCTGCACATCTTTAGACTGTGGTAGGAAACCAGAGCACCCGGAGGAAACCCACGCAGACACAGGGAGAATGTGCAGACTCCGCACAGACAGTGACCCAAGCCGGGAATCGAACCTGAAACCCTCTGGAGCTGTGAAGCAACTGTGCTAACCACTGTGCTACCATGCTGCCCACAGATGAAGACCAACCATATAAATACTGCAACTGCTAAAGGAGGTCAAAGGCTGGGAACTCTGCAGCAAATAGCTCACCTGCTGCCTTCCTAAATTGTGTCCACCATCTACAAGGCAGAAGTCAGGGGTGTAATGGAATATGCTCCATAAACTTTGATGACTGCAACTCTAACAACACACAAGAAGCTTGATACCATCCAAGGCACAATATTCCACCCCAACCACCACCTTAAACATTCACTCCCTCCACTACCGGTGCATATAAAAGATTCACCACAGCGACTCTTCAAGGTTCCTTCTATAGCACCGTCCAAATCTGGAATGTCTACAACCTAGAGGGGCAAGGGCAGCAGAGACTGGGGAACACAACCACATGCAAGTTCCCTTCCAAGCCATACAGTACTCTGCCTTGAAAATATATCACCATTCCTTCACTCTCACTGTGTCAAAATCCCGGAACACCCTCTCCAACAGCACTTTGTGGTGCAATAACATCATTTGATGGCATTGCTTCAGGAAAGGGAGAGGTCACCACTGTCGTCTCATTAGCTATTAGGGATAACAAAGGCTGGCCTAGCTAATGATGCCCTCATTCTATGAAAGAATACATTTTTTTAAAGTTCCTAAAAGATAAAATATAAATTACTTAATGAACAATATTATACTATACTGCTTGAGAACACTGGGAATTTTTACGAATGTTTATTTTATTTCAGTACTGTGATACTTCCTGGCTGATATTATCATAGAATTTACAGTGCAGAAGGAGGCCATTCGGCCCATCGAATCTGCACTGGCTCTTGGAAAGAGCACCCTACCTGAGGTCAACACCTCCACCCTAGCCCCATAACCCAGTAACCCCACCCAATACTAAGGGCAATTTTGGACACTAAGGGCAATTTATCATGGCCAATCCACCTAACCTGCACATCTTTGGACTGTGGGAGGAAACCGGAGCTCCCGGAGGAAACCCACGCACACACAGGGAGAATGTGCAGACTCCACACAGACAGTGACCCAAGCCGGAATCGAACCTGGGACCCTGGAGCTGTGAAGCAATTATGCTATCCACAATGCTACTGTGCCGCCCGATATATCATGATGTATTGTATTGTAATATCTAGGCAAACATACTCAGCATTCAGTGATAGAGAAAAGTTTTGTGCATTTATCGTATTTTCGGTCATTCCTTACCCAGTCTTGCAGCTGAATAGAGATGACCTCATCAGCCTTTTGCGCGAGTAACTGGGTAGTATAACATCGCAGCCTGTAGAAAATTTGAAGAAAATGACCGGCATGTGCTCTCAGTAGCCTTGAGTAGCAATTATACTGCAACAACAGACCTGGGGGTGTTGTAATACACAAAGGAAATCAGGCTGAGCTCAGGTTGTGTCTTGTTTGGAGAGGAAAGGAGGTAAGTGCTAAAAATTCATGGCATGTTATGAAAATGCAGGTCCTTCCATGGAAGTTAACATCCTTAAGAATCTGGTAAACCAGAAAATCCAGACACAAATACCTATGAAGAAATAGTGGAAATATTGCAGGCCCACTATTCACCAAATCCTTTAGTCATCGCAGAAAGGCTTAGGTTTCATAAGCGCAATCAAGGAGAAGTGGAATTGATTGCACAGTTTCTAACTGCACTGAAAGGATTGGCTGAACGCTGCAAATTTGGGGGGTGTTAAAACAATATCATCAGAGAAAGACTAGTCTAGTGGTCTCCAACCTTTTTTAGGCACAAGATCACTTTTAGAATCTAAATGCAGCATAAGATCTACTCTTAAACATTTGACTTTACAAAGATCCCAAAAATGTACACTATGCATAACACTCATCTAATCTTGGTGTGATGCCTGTGTTTGCACACTATCTGTGAGTACTGTGAAGTCTGGTTTGCAGTTTGAGATGACCAGTCTCATACCATCCATCAGATAGGCATCTGTGAGACAAGTGAGATACTTAGATTTGATTATATTAATTTGGAGAAAAGCCATCTCACGGAGGTATGTGGAACCAAAGTAGCCCTTCACCTTGTGGGATGTCAGAAGAGAGAACGTCCCTCTGTCTACAAATCCTGAAAAGTCTTTGTCCCTTGACCTAGCTTTCAGCTCTGTCTTTTTGCATGGTCATGACATCCATGCCAAGTCCACTGTCTCCAAATTTGGGAAGGACACAGAATTTTGTTCCTTAACTGAGAGGACCACGAGCCCAGTTTGACAAATCTCTGTCCCTCCCCTGCAGTTCGTGATTCATCTCAGTCAATTTTGCACTGATGTCCGTAAGAAACGGCAAATCTAGCAACCACACATTATCTGACAGCTTGCTGTGCACCTCATTTCTTAATTTAAGAAAGGGGACAATTTCAGGCAGCAGATCTAAATGATGCCTCTTTGCTAGCCTTGCCTTTAACCACAGGCTTTAAAAAGAGTGACCATTGAACTTTCAATATTCCCTTGAACTCAACAACTTTCTCTGTCTGAATCGTGATGTTTAAAGGAAAATTTACTTGAAATTTTGCATGCGTTGTCTTGTAAAGTTGTTCCAAATGACCTCTTTTAGTCAAGGCTACACTGTTGACAAATAAGACAAAATCGTAAAAATAAATTTGCTTTTCCCATTCCTGCTGCAAATGGTAGATTTTTATCGTCCTTGGATGTCCCTGGCTCCTCCCTCATCATTTTGTTTTCACCCAGCTTATTCTACGTTTTGGCACCTACGAGAATCTCTTTGCCCGAGACCGCAGAGTTTTGGCGTTGTTAGGCAGTCAATAAGATGATTCACTCACCATTAGTAGAAATCCTGAGTCTCGTGCAATTTGGCGGAGTTCAGCATGCAACAACGATCGATTGTTCGAGACCCCGATTGCAATCGACCTTTTGGAGACCGCTGGACTGGTCTGTGGGTTGAGGAGCGAGGCAATTCAAAAGGGGTCGGTAACCGAAAGTAACTTGACTTTAAAGAAGACTTTGGAAGTTGTGAAATCAATGAATTAGTGGCAAAAGAAGCTCAACAGTTGAGTTCAAACACAAGAATTCACGAAATGTCAACCAAAACTCAAATGCAACCAACAGACCCGCACTTGTCATAGGTGCATCAAAACTGGACACTCAGCAGCAGATTGTTAGTACAAAGACATCATATGCAGAAACTTTGGGACAAAGTGCCACATTGAACACGCAAATTGGAAAAAGAAACCAGCTTCAGGTGAGGGCAGCATGGTAGCATACTGGTTATCACTGTGGCATCACAGCGCCAGGGTCCCAGGTTCGATTCCCCGCTGGGTCACTGTCTGTGCGGTGTCTGCATGTTCTTGCCGTGTCTGCATGGGTTTCCTCTGAGTGCTACAGGTTCGCTGGTGCCAGAGACTGTTTGTAAAGACAGGCTCTGACAAATCTCTCGGAAACCCTCGAAGGTAGTGTTAAAAGCTTAAGAAGTGCTTCTGTTCAGGGGCTGTATTGATATTACAGGACAGGTAGATTTGACATTGTAATTGTCAAAGGAAATTATTCGGCACTAATGGGAAGAACTTGGTTCAAAGCAAACCTCATGACAGATTCCAAACCAGCCCTTCCCAAAATCCTGAAGAACAAACCCTGCTATTGTTTTTAACGGTGATCTGGAAAGTATGAAGGATATTTCCATAAAGTTAAAGATCAAAGAAGACAGTTAGGTGCAATTCTTAAAGGCTAGATCGGTGCCTTACGCAATCAGACCTAAAGTAGAGGCAGAATTAGAGCAACTCTCAAGATGGGAGTGTGAGAACATGTTAACATGAATGAATGGGCTACATCGATCATGCCGGGCATCACCGATGGTGCCAGTGATGAACAAATAGATTCATATGGATTTGTGGTGATTTCAAAGTAACTATTAATCCTGTACTCCATGGAGAACACAACTCTCTACCTCTGATTGATGACCTGTTCACACAATTGGCTGGAGGCCAACACTTTTGTAAGATCAACCTCAGTCTAGCATATCTACAAATGAATATGGATCAGGATTGACAACATTTCCTAAGAATTGTGTAACACAAAGGGTTATTTTGATACAAAAAATTACCATTTGGAATCACTTCAGCTCTGGCATTGTTCCATGGACTATGGACCAAACTTTAAGTGGGTTAAACGGAGTCCAGTGTTAGCTGCATGACATCCAGTGACTGGGAAGAACATCTCCACAATTAGAGATTAGAAGATTCTGAAATAAGAGTCCAAAGAGACAAATGCATATTTTTCCAATCTTCAATCCAATATCGGGACATGTAATTGCCGCCAAGAAACTGTGTAAGTCGCCTTCGAAGGTCAAAGCTATTACCGAGGCACCTACACCTCAGAATGTGAACAAACTTCAGTCTTTCTCAGCCTTACTAAATTACTACATAAGGGTTGTCCCTTAACTGGTATCTATTCTAAAACCTTGCATGATCTACTGTGTCAAAAGTGGAAGTGGAAGAATCAATGTGAGGAAGCATTAATGCAAGCCAAGGGAGCACTGCTGAAGTCAGAAGTCCTGACAGATTTTGATTCAAAACTACCTTGTAGCTGACATGTATGCATTGCCCTATGGTGTTGGGGCAGCAGTTTCCCACATCAAGCCTACAGGTGAAGAGAAGCGTCCTGAATTTTGAACAAAGTCAAAAATAATTGTATGCAGATAGAGAAAGAAGCTGTAGGAATTGTTTTTGGGATAAAACGGTTCTATCAATTCCTCAATGGGAGGAATTTCACATTATTGACAGATCATTGCCCACTAATGACAATTTTTGGACTACATACTGGGATTCCATGACTGGAAGGGAGCAGAATGCAGAGTTGGACATTACTGTTGTCAGTGCACACGAATACTATCAAGTACCATTAGTCAAGCCTTCATGGTAGTGGCCTAGTTTTGATGCTGAAATAGAGGAGAAGGCAGGAATGTGTTAGTCTTGTGTGAATATGCGAAAACTGTCATTAGCACTGTTGCATCCGTGGGAATGGCCAGAAGTGGCAATTGGTGAGTGACAATGGACCACAGTTCACATCTCAAGAGTTTGAAAAGTTCTTGATGGAGAATGGAATACAGCGCAATCAGGTCTGCACCACACCATCCTGCTGTGAATGGACTGGCAGAACGTTCTGTGCAAACTATGGAGCACATGTTAAATGTAAACAAAGAATAAGATTCATTGACCAAATGCATGAAACACAAGAAGTTCTGGCAAGAAACTAGACAACAGGTGAAAAATGGATTCCTACCACCATCTAGCACAGACCGGACCAGCACCCGACATGGTCCAGACACGAGATGATGTAATCTGGAGGAGGCACGCAGATCAACCTTTGGCGACAAGAGTCAATCCACAGAGGCAGAACTGACAGAGAATCTAAATCCAGCTGTGCCAAGAGTCAACCTAGACATTCTCAAAAACCTGACAAGAATGGAACTGATTGGGAGAAACTGTACATCAATTGCCAATCAAACACCGAGTCAATCTCGGATCAGAACGTCGATTATAGTTAAAGCAATCACTGACATACTTCACCACAAGCCAAAGACACCAGAGTTTGCATCAAGTATTATGAAGCAGACGCCTGAGATTCGCTGACCACCATAGGGAAAAGATGACTTCCAAAATGTCTGACTTATTGACTGTTGTTGTTAATTGATTGTGCTTGTTATAATGTTTAATATGTTGGGGAACATTTGATTTGAAGTGCGAGGGAATGTTGTGTATTATTAATATTTTCAGTAATTCCTCACCAGCAACCTTGCAGCTGAACAGGGGTGCTTTAAGAGAATGCTTGTGTGATGTCATCAGAGATGATATTTTCGGCTATTTGCACGAGTAACTGGGCAAGGTAACATCACAGCTTGTGGTGTTAACATGTCCTGAATGAAACTCTTAGTTTTTGTTAAACCTCCATGGCCTTGTAAAGTCAATCCTGCAAACCCCTACTCCCCACAACGCCAACTTTGGAGCGGCCACCTACTCTCCCCCTCACCATAGTCCTGGGGGCACCCTCCCACTCACGGGCATCAGCCCTCCCTAACATACACAACGCCTCCCATGGGGCTGCCCAGAGAGTTCATTCCTGACACTGCCCTCTGGCACAGGTGGGTACTGTCAGGTTAGCACTGTGCCAAACTGGCAGTGCCAGCTTATGCCAGTGCGCAATGCAAGGAGGAAGTGTAGTCTAGTTTCATGCCAGAAAAGCCAAAACATGGCTTTTCGTTTTACTTTCCCGCTGTATGACCTGATCCTGTTGCTTTATTTAGACGATGTGTTTTGTCTTTGGTGGTTTGAATAAGTAGATTGCCCGGGCATGTCCTTCCCCACCCAAGGGCTATACTTACCTTTCCGCCTCTGGGGGGGAATCCTCCCAACTGGATCTAGTTTTTCAAAACCTAGTGTAAACCTTGCTGACATGACGTCATGCCGGTAATATTTGAATATTAAGTGAGGGAGGGGGATCTTGTGGCGGGGGTTGACTAATTATATTAAAATGCTTGTAAAACCATTAAAATGAGGTTCTCGCGCTTTGTGAGCATGAATATCACGATGTCACCGGTGAAGGGCTTGAAAAATCAGGAAATGCAATCTCTATGGAGAGAATTGTGTTTCCTGATTCTCTCCGGATTTCCCCTCCGACATTGGCATGAATGAATGTTGGAAGTATAAAATAAAAACATAACACTCAACAGATTTGGCAGCATTGATCTGTGGAGGGCGAAATCGAGTTCACGTTTTATGCAGGTGACCTTTCATCAGAGCTCGAGATGCAACAGGTTCAAAACAAGTGCAGAGGCAAGAGAAGCACGGTAGCATGGTGGTTAGCATAAATGCTTCACAGCTCCAGGGTCCCAGGTTCGATTCCCGGCTGGGTCACTGTCTGTGCGGAGTCTGCACGTCCTCCCCGTGTGTGCGTGGGTTTCCTCCGGGTGCTCCGGTTTCCTCCCACAGTCCAAAGATGTGTGGGTTAGGTGGATTGGCCATGCTAAATTGCCCGTAGTGTCCTAAAAAGTAAGGTTAAGGGGGGGATTGTTGGGTTACGGGTATAGGGTGGATACGTGGGTTTGAGTAGGGTGATCATTGCTCGGCACAACATCGAGGGCCGAAGGGCCTGTTCTGTGCTGTACTGTTCTATGTTCTAGAAGTAGGGTAAGTGAAAATGTGATTGGGGGGGGGGGGTTAGAAGGCACTAAAGATAAATGACAGCAGGATTGATGGTGCCCGGAAACATGTTGTAGTAATGGGACAACTAAAGAAACAAAATGTGTGTGCAAAGGCGATGTAAGTGATTCCCAACAGCTGCCAGCAAAAATGGAAAATGCAAAAAACATAAAAGAGGCAAGATGTTACTATTTGAAATTGTTGAACTCCATGTTGAGTTCTGAAAGCTGCCAAATGCTGAATGAAAAGATGAGCTGCTGTTCCTCGAGCTTTTCAACTTCATTGGGATATCATAGGATTTCAAGGACAGAGAGGTCAGAGTAGATGTCGGGTAGAGGATTAAAATGACTAGGGAAATTTAGCTTCTCGGTCAACAGATTCAGAAATACATTCAGACATTCAGCCTGTTTCAAACTCCAGTATTTAATCTCTGAAGTAAATCATGGAAAGAACTACTCTAATCCTGTAAGTAAACAATGCTAGTAATTCAAACTTCATTACACTCATAAAACAGTCTATGCGTCACAAACCTAAAATATACAAGAACTGCAGCTGCCCAACGATCACGTTGTATATTACAGACAGAATAATTATTAGTCAATACTGTAGTAAAATACTCCAGATGTTGTAAATCTGGAGTGAAAAGGGAAAATAATGGAAAGACCCCGGGTCAGGCAGCATCTGTGGCAAGGGAAGCCGAGTTAGCATTTTAGATCGATGACCTTTCATGAGAACGGAAGATGTTAGCCATGAACAACTTCTGAACGATTACAGGGCCAGGGAAAATAGCACAGGGAAAGAAACAAAGGGAAGAGATCTGTGCAGTATGGAGGACAGGAATGATGAAATAAATATTGATCCCGAAAGGCGAAAGGGGCTTGATAATGGAACAAGTATTAAAGCAAAAGATGCAAATGGCTGCAGCAGAATAGTAAAGGGGAAAGGAAGCACCGAGAATATGGCACAGCGGAAAAGGCTTCCAATTCCCAGGGAAGTGGCGGGAGAAACGTAGATACACTTCACGGGCGCAGAGCACCCTGACAGATATGCACTGAGAGGAGGTCCTCCAGCCCAAGCACCAGCCCACCAGCCCCACCACTCACAGTGACTCTGTTGCAGCCATGCCCATTTCCTGCTGCCTGAGAGAAAATGGAAGCAATGGTTAAGACCCAACGTTATTGCATTCAGTGTTGAGACTGGAAGGCTGCACTTTTAAAAAAAATGTAGAAGTATTTCCACATTTCACATTCTTAAAGGTAACCGCTAAGGATACAATGCAGGGATAGCTGATCAATTTTCAACATGCACACCAATCTAGTTGATGTATGTCTTTGCACAAACAAAATTGATTCAGTTGCACGGTATTGATGATCAATTTACCTTTCGCGACCATGGCTAGAAATTGGTGTGAGTGTGGAGGGCTCTGATTCACAAAGTGGACAATATACAAACATCTTGTACCAGCCGTATCTGAATGATTGTAGCCTTGATCTGAGAATCTCCTGCTGTTCTGTCTGCACCTGCCCTCTGCGGATGGCCCCTGTGCTTAGCAGGAGGGCCTGGCTACGTTTCCTGTAGACTGTGTGGTACAGCCAGGTTGCTGGCCTTAAAGGCATGCTGTATCTGAAAGGGAAGCCGCACAAAACTATTTCTGCCTCCCACACTGTCCAATGCATCCACACACCCGTCACTCACCCAGCAGGCATTATTCATGTGTAACATCCAGATATTCCACTTCATCCTCACCAAACCACTGATGCTGCCAGCCTTACTCCACCTTTCTTTGCCTCCAGATCCCCCCCCCCCCCCCCCCCCCCCCCCCCCCCCCCAGCTATTCAGCTATGTCATACACACCAACCAAACACAGTGCAACAAAGCTACGACATTTCGCCCTCTATATTGCTGGATTAGGTGGTATACAATTGAAAGGGACAGAGGAGAACAAATGGGGGACAAGGACATCTGCATTTCCTGAGTCCTACCATGCAGGTTGACAGGAGGAGATAGGCCATGGTTCCATGGGGCTGTCAGTAGTGAGATAGCTCCTGATAACACTGAGGATGATAGTTTGTTCTTGCTTTGGTCTCTTCTCAACTCACAACTCACCCATGTCCGCTGTCTGGCCTGGTGAGCAAGCTGTTGATGGCATGACCATTGCCGCTTTTCTATCCACCTACCTCCCACCCACTGAACGTTCGGGTGAAGAACTGCTGTTTGCCAAGCCACAAGGAGGATGAAAGGAAGCAAGAGTGTGGCACGGATAAAGAATCCTTGGGCAGCACGGTGGCCTAGTGGTTAGCACAACCGCTCACGGCGCTGAGGTCCCAGGTTCGATCCCAGCTCTGGGTCACTGTCCGTGTGGAGTTTGCACATTCTCCCCGTGTCTGCGTGGCTTTCGCCCCCACAACCCAAATATGTGCAGAGTAGGTAGATTGGCCATGCTAAATTGCCCCTTAATTGGAAAAAATTATTGGGTAATCTAAATTTATTTAAAAAAAGAATCCTTGAACGGACTCTGGCAGCAACCAGCTCAGATACTGGCACTTTACTTACATTGGAGTCTAGAGTAGAATTGGGATCAGAATTTGGTGAAACAGCTAGCATGAGCTGACTGCAGCCAGGTCAGGGGCAAGTTCACCAGAGGGAAAGGTGGCAGATGGGTGCTGCTATAGAGGACTTGGATTAGGGCATAAAGGAGAGCATTGATGGACATGCACACGGAGAGTCCGGGTGCACTGATGCACTGACTGGCCCGCCAGATGCCTCCTGTCACTATCATGGAGCACAAAGGAATCCACCTCAAACGTAACAAAGGGGATCACAAGGAGCTTGTCTTCTGCACAGCCCCTGCTCCACCTGCATGTCATACTACAGACACTGGACGGGATTTTTCCAGGTGGTAGAAACGGCTCGCCATTGTGTAGTTCAGACTCTCCGCTACCGCGGAACCCACCACGGGGGTGGCCAGTGGCGGGACCGGAAGATCCTGCCAGCGTGGGAATGGCCGGAAATTCCAGCCTTCTGTGCTCTGACTCTGCTGCCCCTCTACTAGTCGCAGCCTTTGTGTGAACACTACTTCTCTGCACGCTTCCACCACCCCAACCCGCCTCCCCAAACATGAGAATGAAGCAACACTATGGCAATGCAGGAACTCACCAAAACACCCCGAAAAACACAAGGGAATATCTCCAAACACTTTACAATGGAAAAGAAGTACCAAATATTAATTTTAATCTGCATCAGGTTGCCTGGCCCTTTAAATAAAGCTGCTTTACACTTCTTTATTCTAAGTAAATATAGACGGTGCTTGGATAATTGTTGCCCAAATTTGGGTTCCTAGCATCACATCTGTGTTGGGTTGTGTGATGTCAGATTAGCTCTAAATCAGTGTCTTGCGGTCACATACAAGGTGCACTTTTGCATCCACCTCACCCTAGCGGAACCATATGTGAGCCATCTAGAGAGACACCAGCGGAATAGGAACACCAATATAGAAAATACTTCTCCTTTCCCGTGTCTGATAGTTGGGTTTGAAGCATGGAGCAAGTGCTAATTGTCTGTGGATAATTTCACTGTTAACAGGCAAGTTTGGTAAGGTATTTGGATCTATTAAGGCTGCATTTTTAAGTAAGTTAAGTAAGTAACTGTCAGAATGTCGTAAAGAGAATTGTTTTTATCAAAAACAATTCCACTTTACTTTGTTTCTTACATGAATTGGAAGACTTGGGTGCCAGTAATTGTTAGGCATCACAATGCAGTGACAATATTGTGTTATAATGGGAAGGAACAGGGATTTTCCTTTTCAAGATGTTATGATAGAAATTTTACTGAGCTACATTAGTGTATGAAAAGAAGTTCTATCTCTTTCATTTGTATTGAAATTAAGCTCATTAAATGGTCACTTAGGTTTTGGCAGCCTGGAGAAAAGGAAGTTGTTGTAGAGAGATTAATGATCAGCTGGAGTTGGCAGCACGGTGGCACAGTGGTTAGCACTGCTACCTCATGGCGCCGAGGTGCCAGGTTCGATCCTGGCCCTGTGTCACTGTCCGTGTGGAGTTTGCACATTCTCCTCGTGTTTGCGTGGGTTTCGCCCCCACAGCCCAAACATGTGCAGGATAGGTGGATTGACCACGCTAAATTGCCCCTTAATTGGAAAAAAACAATTGCGTACACTAAATTTTAAAAACAACATGATCACCTGGAGTTGTCATGAAGTGAAGGCTCATGACCACCACTTTGATAATGTTTCAAGTACAACAGCTGGAGGTCAGTATGTGAAGGAGAAGGGAAATATCCATTTACCTTGCCCATTTAGATTCTCACTAATCTTCAGTGTATTTCCAGCACTTATGGGTTTAATCCCCATTTTTAGTATTTTCTCTTTTCATCGCTACCTTTTGAAACCATTGTTGCTGTTTTCCCCTTTTTTAATCTTATAAAATGCTATTCATTTTATTACAGAACATTTTTCTAAGTATTTTACGTAGAATTCCTACAGGCCATTTGGCCCATTAATTCTGCACCAACCCTCAGAAACACTCACTCCCCTGCCCTATCCCGTAACCCCATACCCAACCTAAGCTGCACATCTCTGGACACTAAGGCGCAATTTAGCATGGTCAATCCACCTAACCTGCACACCTTTGGACTGTGGAAGGAAACTGGAGCACCCAGAGGAAGCCCACTAGGACACAGGAGGAATGTGCAAACTCCACCCAAGACTGGAATTGAGCCTGAGTCCTTGGCGCTGTGAGGCAGCAGTGCTAACCATTGCGCCACCGTATCGTGCTGATGTTTTCCTGATGTTTCCCTTGGAGTTCCCTTTTTATTTTAAGGATACATTTGTATTTTAAGGATACATTTGTTTGCATTATTCAATAAATAATTCAGTGAAGACTTCCCTAGAGTTTGTGAACAGCCATACTTAGGAGATAATTAAACTGTGCACTTCATCTGCCCAACAACCGCTTAATCACTGCACTGTCAAAGTACTTTGTCGATTATTCTTTTTGTCTACTGTCTACGTACTGTGTATGTTCCCTTGGCCGCAGAAAATTACTTTTCACTGTACTTTGGTACATGTGACAATAAATCAATCAATTAATCAATTAAATGGCTAAGACTACAACTTTAGTGGTTATTTGATTGATGTTTGACTATTCCATTGCACTCCTAACTGACACTTTGCACCCTTCATTATCTTGAACTTTGAACTGCTGGCTGTATGTGAACTCACACGGTTCTGCTCACCTGTCACTCTATTGTGCTTGTTAACCAACATTGACTGCCAGTCCAAGATTTAATTGTGAAATCCTTCCAGGGCTTTACCATAGCCCCAACCCTTTCCCATCTCCGTAATTTCCTCCAGCCCTACAATCCTCTAAGATTTCTATGTTCTCCCAATTCTGGCCTCTTGTGTATCCCCAATTTCTTTTATTACTTCACCATTTGTTGTTATACCTTCAGCTGCCAAGGTCCTAATCTCTGGAATTTTCTCAGTAATAATAACCTTTTATTGTGACAAGTATGAAGTTATTATGAAAAGCCCCTAGTTGCCACAAACCGGCGCCTGTTTGGGTAAGCTGGTATGGGAATTGAACACGCGCTGCTGGCCCTGTTCTGCATCCCCAATGGGCTAAACCAGCCCTGCCTCTCCACCTCATCGAAGTCACTGCTTAAAATCTACCTCCTCAAACAAGCTCTTGAACACCTATTTTAATTTCTCCTTATGTGGCTCAATATTGAATTCTGTTTATTAACACTCCTGCACAGCACCATGGAACATTTAGCTACATTAAGGGTACTATATAAATGTAAATTATTGTTTGCATTGTAAATCAGCCGATCGTGAAATCCTATTCTGCTGACCATCTCCAAACTTTGCATTTGCTACAATTTTATTCTTTTGCAGAGGTGTTTTAGTTTTTCTTGATTGTTTTTATTCATTCATGGGGTGTGGGCATCACTGACAAGACCAGCATTTATTGCACACCCCTAATTGCTCTTGAGAAGGTGGTGGTGAAGGCCTCCAGTGTGTAGGTACACTCATAGTGTTTCTGGGGAAGAGAGTTCCAGGATTCTGACCTAGCAACAATGAAGAAATGGAAATGGGTACAATTCAGTGACCCAGGTGTATCCGCTGCGGAGTCGGGTGAATCATAAATCGGGCTCTGTGCCAGGCTGATCACGAGTCACCTAACTGCAGTGCCGAGAAACATCCCATTAAACACAGCCAACAGTGGACTTAGTTTGTGGTCCGTTGAATCGAGCCCAATATGTTCAATGAAGAAATAACAATATGATTCGTAGTGAGGTCGTAACTTGAAGTTGGCAATGTTCCCAGTCACCTTCTGCATTTGTTCCTCTACTTGTAAAGATTACCGTTTTGGGAGATGCCTTGGCAAGTTGCTGCAGTGCATCTTGAAGATGGTACACACAGCTGCCATGGTGCTCTGCTGGTGGAGGGAGTGAATGTTTAGGGCTTTGGACAGGGTTCCAGTCAGGAGGGCTTCTTTTTTTGTGTGGTGCTGAGCTTCTTGAGTGTTGTTGGAGCTGCACTCATCCAGGCATTTGGAGAGTATTCCATTACACTCCTGACTTGTGTCTTGTGAGGGCTAGCATAACAGGATTTCAGAATATACAATTCCTGGCTCCTAACCTTTTTAAAAGACCACAGATACTCATATGAGTAAACTTATTATGTCTCACGTAATGCAATTTATTATAAATCATATCACCGATACATTTTGGATTTATGACTCTGGAAAGGGCATGCACATTAAATAATAAACCTTTAAAAAAGAAGACAGATTTATTGCTTCAAATATAGCAATCTTTAAAATAGATTTAATTTGATTTGAAAAAAAGTTTTTGGGCTGTTATATTTTATAAATGTGGGTATTGTATATGAATTCAAACAGATAAAGCTAACTCACACAAATTGTAAGAAATCACTATTCTGATCCTATAGGTGAGAGACTTTAGTTACGAAGGGCGGGATTTTCCATCCCACCAGAGCCGTTTTATGGCCTGCACACCTTCGCCGGCAGCGGGGTCCTCTGGCAGCTGGCTAATAGGGTTTCCCATTGTGGCCACCCCCACACCTTGGGGAAATCCGCGGGCGTGTGTGCGCTGCTTGCGAAGAGGAGGATCACGCCGACGGAGAATCCCTCCCTAGATAAACTAGGGCTCATTTCATGAGAATAAAGAAGGTAAAGAGGAGATCTAATCAAAGCATTTTAAATGAAGGCATTCAATAGATGTATTCAAATAGTAAATCATTGGCTGCTGAGTCTGTAACTATAGCCGATAAATTTAAGATTAAGGCACAAAAACAAAGGGAGTCAGAAAATCTCTTGTGCAAAGATTGTTAGGACATGGAAAATGCTAGCAGAAACAGGAGCGTCATTTTCACCTTCACTGCTGAGGTGAACATCATATGGAATGAACTGTCAGCTCATTATAGAACCTGCTTGCTTTTCATTTCCACAGAATGGGGAATCTGGGGGTTCTGTAACTGACGAGAAATCCGTAAAATATTCCCTTAATGAGTGGAAATAGAAGTCTTTGAAAGAAAAGTGAATAAATATTTGAAAATTGCCATTTTTAAAGGTTACATTGAAGGGACGGGGCAATAGGCCTAAGTTGATGGCTCTGCCAGACAGCCAGCACAAATGTAATAGGACGAATGACTCCAGCTGTGCTGCAAAATTCTATCAATGCAAACAGCTCTGAATTGTTCCTTTAATGGTTCTCAGTGGTAATGATGATACTTTAATTTAAGAGAGTCCCTTATCCATTACTGGCTATTGTCGAACCTTCTGGTGCCACAGATACAAGATCGGAGGCCTTGATGCAGTACAAACATAGACCAGCATGGCTGACTGTCAGTACAGATTGTGGATTTAGGATATTCAGAATGAAGAACATGTAACCATATGATGTTATTAAAGTAAATAATGTAGATGCATTTAAGGGGAATCACAATTAATAAGTACATGAGGGACAAATTAATTGAAGGATATAGGGCGGGGGTCTCCAACCCCCCCCCCCCCCCCCCCCGCGTGAATCTTGCCCCCGCTGGCTGCCGAATTCTCCGGTGCTGGGGTTTTGGTGGGGGCGGGAATCGCGCTGCACCAGTCGGCGGCCGCTAGCAGCGGCCCCCCTCCCCAGCGATTTTCCAGCCCGTTTTTTTGCCAGTCCCGCTGGCGTAAATTAGTGTTGGTCCTTTCCAGCGGGACCTGGCGGCGCGGGTGGCCTCCGGGGTCCTCGGCAAGCCACGGGGGAATCTGGCCCCGGCATGTGCCCCCACGGTGACCTGGCCCGCAATTGGGGCCCACCGATCCGCAGGTGGGCCTGTGCCGTGGGGGCACTCTATTCCTCCGTGTCGGCTGCTGTGATCCTCCGCCATGGCCGACGCGGAGATGAACCCCCCCGTGCATGCACTGGGATGACGCCAGCACGCGCTGGTGCTCCTGCACATGCGCCAACTCGTGCCGGCCGGCGGAGGCCCTTCGGTGCCGGTTGTCGTGGCGCCAAGTCCCTTCCCCGCCGGCCGGCGCGGCGCAAACCAGGCCGGCCTAGCCCCTGAAGGTGTGGTTCATGCCACTCCTCGGCGCCGGGACACACTGCCCCGCCGGGTAGGGGAGAATCCCGCCCCTGTTTTCAGATATATTTCTATAGGAAACCAATGAAGGTGCTTGGAAATATAATTAAGTTATTGTGAAAAGCCCCGAATCTCCACATTTCGCCGCCTATTCGGGTACACAGAGGGAGAATTCAGAATGTCTAATTCACCTAACAAGCACGTCTTTCGGGACTTGTGGGAGGAAACCGGAACACACGGTGAAAACCCACGCAGACATGTGGAGAAGTGCAGACACCGCATAGACACTGATCCAAGCGGGAATCAAACGCAGAACCCTGGCGCTGTGAAGCAACAGGGCTAACCTATTACCAACTCCCCCTAAATCCTGCACCCAATTTGCAGACAACAGGCCCCATCTTGTCTTTCCCCTTCCAATCTTAATTCCTTATCTTGCATTTTCAGAGAATCAACTTAAAACTTTGATTGCTTCCTCTCTTGTATTGTCTACAGGTGCCTTTCTGTGTAGTTCACCTTCTGACACAGGACCAAACTACTATGCAGAATCTGCAGGATAATTCTCAATAATGAGCTCCAGTTAATAAATGGAAACTGATACTGTCGATAGAAGTGCAGGATATGGAGGGCAGATGTGGGGTTTGCCTATGTCCAGTACTTTTCATCTTTCATTCTAAGTGTAGGCTTTTCCATAATACTGGTGCCTGATAGTTTTCTTTCGCAGTTCCTGTACCTCCCCTCCCATGAATGAACTCTTAATTCAGGCTTTCACTTGAGCCAGACATGTACAGAACAGGGATGGATGGGTAACAGGATCAAGTTAGTACACCCATAATCTGGTGGCAAACAATGTCAGATGTCTTTGCCTCGAATTTGTACATGTGACTGCACTACATAATTCAGCAGTTTGCTCACCAGTATTCCTGTTTCTGGACTCAACAAATATGATACCTCTAATTTTTCTTTGCTTTGCTCACCTACTTGTTTGTGCACGCTAACAAGTAACGCAAAGTTGTGCAGGTGGCGCTTTAATCGCTGCAAATCTGTGTCGCTTAGAGGGAATAATCTTCACCAGTCACTCCATCTCCAGCATACAGCTTGGCTATAGCACATATGAGTTATAGGATGCCTTGTAGCAACTCAATAAAGTTACTTTGACAGCATATTCCTCTCCATGATCTTCAAGGGATTGGATTGGATTGGATTTGTTTATTGTCACGTGTACCGAGGTACAGTGAAAAGTATTTTTCTGCGAGCAGTTTAACAGATCATTAAGTACATGGGAAGAAAAGGGAATAAAAGAAAATACATAATCGGGAAACATAAGTTATACAATGTAACTACATAAGCACCGGCATCGGATGAAGCATACAGGGTGTAGTGTTAATCAGGTCAGCCCATAAAGGGGGAATTTAGAAGTCTGGTAACAGCGGGGAAGAAGCTGTTTTTGAGTCTGTTTGTGCATGTTCTCAGACTTCTGTATCTCCTGCCCGATGGAGGAAGTTGGAAGAGTGAGTAAGCCGGGTGGGAGGGGTCTTTGATTATGCTGCCCACTTTCCCCAGGTAGCGGGAGGTGTAGATGGAGTCAATGGATGGGAGGCAGGTTTGTGTCATGGACTGGGCGGTGTTCATGACTCTTTGAAGTTTCTTGCGGTCCTGGGCCGAGCAGTTGCCATCCCAGGCTGTGATGCAGCCAGATAGGATGCTTTCTATGGTGAGAAGGAGAAAGTCAGCAGTGCCATGGGAACACTATCACCTCTCAGTTCCCCTTCAAGTCACACACCATCTGGACCTAGATATATGTTATATAAAAGCAAATTACTGCGGATGCTGGAATCTAAAACAAAAGGGAAAATGCTGAAAAATGTCAGCAGGTCTGGCAGCATCTGTAGGGAGAGAAAAGAGCTAACGTTTCGAGTCCAATGACTCTTTGTCAAAGCTGTATATATATTATTCACTATTCCTCAATCATTCCTGTGTCCAATAGTCTGGAGCTCCCTACCTAACACCATGGTGACATTACCATTACTACAAGAACTATAAATGTTCAAGACGGTGAAAAATAAGGATTGGCAATAAGTATAGGCATTGTTCACATCACAAGAGCAAGGACAAATTAAATTTTGTTTCCAATCTGCAAGGCCCACCACTGAAGTCAAAAGGAGGTGGTTCCCTCATTTCAATGGGCAACAATATCCGGGGAAGTGTGTTGCCACCACCAGTCTTATCAAATATAGCTGCCGCCATCCAATTAGGATGGTGACCAGACCCCAAAAGCTGTTGACCCAATCAGAGGGCCAGCAGTTCCTGGAAACACTGCTAGCAGTGGCTTATACCGAGTCTGCAGCACCAAGGACGGAGCTCCTCAATGACAAGGCAGCCTCAGAGGCAGCTGAGCAGGATCGCATGAAACCAGCAGGCCCTAATGGTCAGAATGGGATTTGGTGGTCATTCCGCATCGTCAACACTGCTGCCATGAGAACATCTATTACCATGGGGAGCCCTCTCTGTGTATCATGGAGCATCCATACAGGAGGGTCCTCCAGGAACCAGCTGGGAAGCTGCCGAGCAGTATTTCCACAAGGCCCTCCCAACATGTCAAAGCGCCTGCAGGAATGGGAAGTGACATTTAATTAGCCACTATATGGCTCAATAATCCATTAGTGGACAATAAGTCATGACAGCTAGAAGACATCAGGCTCTCCTACTGATACCACCCGTTGCCGTTTTTCCAGCCCGCCCATCACCAATGGGCCAGGAAATTTCAGCCCAGTATTAGATTCCAATTGAAGGAAGGAACCTTGCCACTGTTGACAGGCTGGTAAAGAGGGGGCAACCATTCAAAATTTGCTCTGGAAAACAGTCTAAACACAAGTTCCTCCACAATAAACTTTGAAAATATTTTTATTACAACTTTTGAACAATTTTAGTACAAAACCTACAAAAACACGGAATAACAATTAAACAGTAAGAGTCAACTCCCCCAACACTTCTTCTCTTACAAAAGTAAAACTTAGTTACCTTGCCCTCCCCCCCCCCCCCCCCCCCCCCCCCCCCCCCCCCGCCCTTAGCAGTGACTAGCTCTTTAAAGTACAATATACACAGCTGCCATCTGCGGTAAATACCTTCCACTGACCCTCTCATTGTAAACCTAACCTTCTCGAGATTAAATCTCCATCAAGTTTCCCAGCCACGCTGAGGCACTTGGCAGTGTAATTGACCTTCAGCCCATGAGGATCCGCCTCCGTGCCACCAGTGAGGCAAAGGCCAGGAAGTCAGCCCCCACATGGAGTTCTTCCAGAACCGAAACCCCAAAACCCGCCACCAATGGGCAAGACTCCAACCCAAATTCAGGATTGGTAACATTGTCTCAAAAAAGGACTTTCAGAAGTCCGCCAGCTTTGAGCACGACCAGAACATGTGCGCATGATGTGATGGGCCTCCCCAGACACCGATCCCATCTATTACCCACCTCTTTGAAACAATCGACTCATTCTAGCCATCGTAAGTTGTGCTTGGAAAACGACTTTAGCTGGATGAGACTCAGCCTCATACAGGACTGATGCACTATCAATTATACTAAAGACTCGGATTGGTACAACAGAGGCTTTATTACAGTCAGATGCGTGGCCTCCTAATGCAGCTGGCAGAATAGCTGATCAGGAGGAGTCATGCATATTTATACAGCTCCTTGTGGGCGGAGCTAGCCAGCAGGGGCTACCGGCGAACCTGTAGTATAGGTACTATCGTACATCCCCTAATACAGGTGCATACAGTTAACACTGTGGATCACCACAAGGACGAGGTCGAGTTCACCCTCCTCAATCCCTCGCTCCAAACCACCTCCTCCAAGAACGATCCAGCTCCACAGTCCACTTTGCCTTCACACCCTCAACTGTGCTGGCCTCCTCTCCCATCATCCGCTGGCATGTACTCGACCTCCTAACCAGAGTAGGAAAGATCCTCTCCTAAGGTAGAAGGCAGCTTCCTTGGAAAAGTGGAAAAGTACTTTTTGACCCAGCTGCGCACCTGGAGGTACCTGAACCCATCAGCATCGTGAGCTCATATTTTTCTTTCAGTTCTCCTAAACTAACAAACTGACCTTCTAAAAATAAGCCTCCCACTTTCTCTGAACCTTTATCCTTCTATTCCCTAAATTTCACTCCAATCTAGCAGGTTCGAATAACTAATTTGAGCGGTGTTGCCTCCAATTTGTTAACGTGGCTACTACTACCAAGTTAGACAAATATTTCTTTGGTACCACTGGTAATGGAGCTGATATCAGCGCCGCTCGGCTTGCTCCCCTCACAGACTCTGCTTCCACCCGAACCCAAAGCTCATCCGAATTTCCAAACTACTTCAGCCCTTTTCAGCATTAGCTGCCCCAATAATAATATTAGAGTTTGGCAAGGCCAAGCCCCCTAATTATCTCTCCCTCTGGAGCAACGCTCCTGATCCTTGGGCTCTTACCCACCCAAATAAACCCAGTCAACAGGCGATCAATCTTTCTGAAAAACACCTTGGGTAAGAATGAGAAGGCGCTGGAATTAGGATAAGAATTTCGGTAAGGTGTATATTTTAATCGATTGCACTCTGCCTACTAGGGATAATGGGAGACCGTCCCAACTTTGTAGGTCCGCTTTGACCTTTGCCACCAGATTCGTATAATTCAACCTCCGGAGATTTCCCTAGTCCCTTGCTATCTGGACACCCAAATATCGACAATGACTTCCAGCTCGCCGGAAAGGCATTCTCCTAAACCGCACCTCCTCTGTCTCATCAACCTAACCTCAAAGTGTTCACTTGTAAACAGAACAGCCCCCAAAACACTGCAAGACTCTCAGAATGTTATCTATTGATGCCTCCGGATCCCTTACATGCAATCATAGTAAGTGGTCGGAAAACCACATCTCTAACTATTCCTTCCCAGATATTCAACTAGCTCAGGGCTGTGGCTACTGGCTCAATTGCTAGTGCAAATAGAAAAGGGGACAACGGACACCTCTGACTGGTACCCCGGTAAAGACGAAAGGGGTCGGAGGTCACTTTGGTAGTGCAAACACTGGCAAATGAGGCCATATATAACAGCCACACCCACGTAAACAAAGCCCGATCCAAATCCAAATTTTTCTGAAACCGTAAACAGATAGTTCCACTCTCCCCTGTCGAACACATTCTCTGAGTCGAGCGAGATTATGATCTCCGGGATCCGATCCACTCTCGGCGCAAGCACCACATTTAACGTCTCACGTTCTCTGTCAACCTCCGCCCCTGAACAAAACCTGTTTGGTCTTTCACCACCACCTCTGGCAGGTCCCAGTCTTAATACCAGCACCTTACTAACATCTACGCATCCACATTTAATAAGGAGATTGGACGATATGTCCCACAATCTAAGAGGTCCTTGTCCTTTTTCAAGAGCAGGGAAATTGAAGCCTGCCTCAGATTCTGTGGCAAATCATCTCTCTCCAAGGAGTCCCTGAACATCCCAAACAATAAAGGAGCTAATAGGTCAATGAATTTTTTATAAAGTTCCCACTAGGAACCCATCAGGTCCTGATGCCTACTCCGTCTGCATCAATTTCATTGCCTGCTTGATCTCATCCAACTCCAGTGGAGCTTCAAGGTCATCTCGTAACTCCGCCTCCACCTTGGGAAACTCCAACTCATCCAGGAATTCAACCATATCTTTCCTATTCCGTGGAGGTTCTGACCTCTATAAAGTTGAAGAAAAGGTCTTAAACACCTTTTACTTTCTCCTGATGCGAGAGCAGCACCATCCCGTGTCTTAATCTGGGCAATCTCCCTCTCAGCCTTCTGTTTCCTCCATTAGGAGCTGGTTTAGCACAGTGGGCTAAACAGCTGACTTGGAATGCAGAACAATGCCAGCAGCGCGAGTTCAATTCCCGTACCAGCCTCCCTGAACAGGCGCCGGAATGTGGCGACCAGGGGCTTTGCACAATAACTTCATTGAAGCCTACTTGTGACAATCAGCTATTATTATTATTAATATGCCAGGAGCCGACTTACCTTCTCACCATATTCGTGAATAGCCCCTTGACTCGCCTCAGCTGTCATACCCCCCTAGCTGTAGTCACCAGATCACATTGTATGTGTAGTTTCCTCTCTCTGCTAATAGTCCTTGGGAAGGGTGACCGCATACTTATGATCTACTTCTATAATATCGTCGACTAGTTTTTTCCCTGCTCCCTCCTTGCCTCCAGCTTTACTTAGGCCTTAAAAGATATAATTTCTTATTTAGTTCAACTTTCGGTGCTTCCGATAGTGTCGAGGGAGAGACCTCCCCATTGTCATTTTTCAAAATATAATCGTGAATAGGCTCTGAGATCCTTCCACTGAGCCCAATGTCCGCTAGCAGATCAACATCCAGCCGCCCCCGCTTTCGATGCCCTTTATCTACCCCCAACTCAAGATCCATCCAATGTGGGGCATGGTCAGAAATAACCACCGTTGCATACTCAGATTTCTTCACCCCTGCCACCAGTGCCCAGTTTATGACAAAATCATCAATCCTGGAAAAGGCATTGAGTACTGAGGAGAAGAATGTGATCTCATTTTCCCCTGGGTGACCGAACCGCCAAGGGCCTGTCCCTCATGTTTCTCCCATAAAAGCAATTAATGCCTTTGCCATACCCATTGGGGTCAGCGATCTTGGCCTAGAACAATCTACCCTTGGGTCGAACACAAAATTCATGTCTCCTCCCATAATAAGCTGATTGGTGTCTTGTTCTGGTATCCTTGCCAGCAGCCATTTCATGGACATTGTATCATCCCAATTTGGGGTGTAAACATTCACCAACAACATCTGTGTCCCTTATAACAGCTCCGTTACTATAATAATATAACTCCATCCAGAACGAAAACTGACCTTACTATTAATAAGGACTGCCACCCCGGGGCCCAGCTATCAAATCCCGAATGGAAAACTTGACTCACCCAAGCCTTCCGAGGCTGCACCTGATCTTGTTCGCACATGTGGGTCTCCTGGAGGAATGCCACATCAATGAAATGAAAATCTCTTATTGTCACAAGTAGGCTTCAAATGAAGTTACTGTGAAAAGCCCCTAGTCGCCACATTCCACCACCTGTTCAGGGAGGCTGGTACGGGAATTGAACCGTGCTGCTGTCCTGCCTTGGTCTGCTTTCAAAGCCAGCGATTTAGCCCTGTGCTAAACCAGCCCCTATCACCTCGAAAGTTCTTTAAATTAGCAAACCCATGCTCTTTTGACTGCCACCCCCCCCCCCCCCCCCCCCCCCCCCCCACCCGCTTCCCCAGGCCCCACACATGGTTGCCTATCTCCCCGCCGGATCCTCTTTCACCACCCATAATAAACGAAGGCCTCAAACTGAGGAAGGACACCCTCATCATCTCAGCAAATATTAAGCCCATAAAGAAGGAAAATCTTTTTTAAAATACCCAGAACAGAGGAAACAACCCAATCCAAACACCTCCCCCATTAACCCAACTCAACACCTGAAATGAAATGAAAATCACTTATTTTCACAAGTAGGCATCAAATGATGTTATTATGAAACGCACCTAGTCGCCTCATTCCGGCGCCTATTCGGGGAGGCTGGTACGGGAATTGAACCGTGCTGCTGGCCTGCCTTGGTCTGCTTTAAAAGCCAGCGATTTAGCCCTGTGCCAAACCAGCCCTTAACAACGGGAAAATGAACAGTAAAGACAGTAAAATATTAACATCCCAACTGATAAACCGACCACACCCCTCAAACTGTGCCTCGCCTGCTCGGCAGTTTCAAAATCGAAACATTTTGAGTCAAACGTGACACTTAGTTTCACTGGGTACACAGCCCCAAATCGCACTCCTCAATTACACAGGACAGTCTTCACCTTCTTGAAGGCTGCCCGTCATTTTGCCAGTTCCGTGCCAATGTCCTGGTAAATCCTTACCACGTTGCCATCCCAGTTGATGTTCCGGGCTCTCTTGGCCTATTCCAGGGCCCGCTCCCTTCTCTGAAACCTATGAAACTGAATGATCACCGCTCGAGAGATAGCTCATTCAGTTGCGGTTTCTGCCTCAAGGCCCTGTGTGCCCTGTCGAGCTCCAGCATAGCAAATACCTCATCACCACTCTCAATTGAGAAACTTTGCAGTGAAGTATTCAGTCGGCCGTGCACCCTCAACTCCCTCAGGTAGACTCACCAGCCTCAGGTTCATACGCCTGGACCTATTTTCTAAATAATTCAGCTTCTCCTTGAGGCCCTTGTTCCTGTATCCAATGATCACCATTTCAGCCTCCAAGGACGCAAGTCTGCCTTTGTGCTGGGATAAAGCCCCCACATTTTTCAATTTCTCCGTCTGCGTGCCTACCTCTTTAATTGTTTTGTTCAGCTGCTTCCTTACTGGGCCCAGTCCTTCCTCCACCGTGGCTTTAAATGAAGCCTTTAATTCCTGACCCTGGTTCTTGAAGTGTTCGTCCATTTCTGCACCAAATTTTTTACATTCTCTGGCTACCACCCCGACCTTCATGTCTAGGGTGATAGGCATGGCCGCTTTCCCCGCCATCTTTGAGGCATCCTTGTTCAGGCTCGACGTTGTAATTTTGCCCCTCCACCCCCCTTCAATGTCAGTTTTGACATCACGTTCTTCATGGTCAGCTTCCCTGCTGGGAAAGTCCATTTTTAAAAAATGATGACTTCATGCCGCAGCACCATGAGTCAGAATTAAGGGTTTTAGTCAGAACTGTTACTTTGCCATTCACTTCATGTAGATCTGGCTTAAACGTACCTCCTGTCAGTACTGAACCATGGCATGTAGCAGGTTTGTCTTGAATTTTCAAAGGAGTAGTCATGGCAGCATGCTCTTCAATATAAAACAATCACAGTGAGCAATATGCCAAATCCTATTTTCTGCTCATATAACATCCATGATTGGTAGAATGCAACAAATGTTCCTGATCCTTCAGAAAACACAATTCCAATCCAGCAGTACAGATTTCCAGTCTGTTGGTAGAATTGAAAAGTTGCCAGCTGGAATCTGAAGCTGCCCATTGTTACATGTTACAAACAGGGTAATGAAGCAATTATAATAGCTTCTGTAATCTTGAAAGCAATATGCAACTTGTCTTTCAAATGATTATTTATCAGAGACTATTTTCCGGCTTGTAACTTATTCGGTCACTAGCAACAACCCGAATTTGTCATAGCGACCAATTACGCTTGCAAAAACAAATCGCGACTCAGTTTAGATCTAGTTTTAATTGAAAGGAATGTTCAATTGTAATGAAGGCTTGTTGGATAGTCTACTAATGTGCTTCACATGAATGTTCTTGATTTTAGTCTGAAATGGAATAAGATGTTCAGAAATGCAGTGTTTGTTCAAAAGGCAAAAAGGACCATGTGAAGATGGTGCCTGATAAGTACCGCATCATTTACTGACTGACCTTGAATGTAGAATCTGAATCATACCTTTTTTAAATTAAATTAAACTTGTAAAAGTCACTTGGCACTGACACTAAAGCATTAATGTCTTTAATATTTGACAGACTGGTTGCTTTTGAACCTATCTGATAGCACTGATCCAGTATTTTTCTCTCCATACCTTGTATTGATTCACAATTCAATGTTTAATCTTCAGCGCTGTAAATTTAAACTTCATTTTCAATAGACAGCCTACCCACATTCATTGTCTAAATCTGATTCATTTAAACGATCAAGACTACCTCCTGCCCTCTATCCCAATTCATTCTGAATTCTTTCCCCTTTCTTGTTCTCTCTTAATCTCTTCCTCCATACAAATTCCTCTTCACATACTCGCAGTCACCTCCTTGACCAAGTCACCACTTCCTTGTATCCCCCTCCAACCACGTTCCCCTTTCCCCCATCCTTCTGTGTCCATCCCTGAGCAAAACATTCTCCCAACTGACCTTTCAAAATTCAAACTCTAGACTCAACTGCTGGTCTGCTCAATCGTGCCCTCGCCTCCATCGTTGATGCCCTTTTTCCCGATTAAAACCATGATAGTTAGAAGCTTTTTCCCAGATGTTGCCATCTTTATTATCAGACCACAAGCTGCGAGTATGTTCTTGTATTGACCAAATGACCACACAACCAGTATCTTAGTTCAAAGGATAGTTTATTATAAAACACAAGATTTATTTCTATTTGCAATGATACACGCGGCTACGTATTAAACTACATCTATCAACTAAGATGACCTTTACTTAACTTCTGGATGACTGGCTCTTTGTGGGTAGATAAGGCCTTTATCTGAGTCCCCACGTCTGTCAGCTGGAAATCGTCAAGTTCGTCTCGGCTGTGGTTCATCTCTCTCAAGAAGCGATCGCAGGACTTGAACTTGGCTGGTCGTTATGCTGCAGTTAGTGTGGGCAAGGCCGTTCCCGAAGGAGACCGATCCTTAGTGCGCAGGGCTTCTTATCCTTCTTCTCTTTCGTGACCTTTTGGGCGGGGTTAACTCAGGGTCCAATGGATCGATAAAGTCTCAATCACTCTGATCGATACTAGCCAATTAGGGGCGGGTACCTTGATGGCTGGGCGGGTCCTAGTCGTTATTATTCCAAGTGAGTATGCCTTTCCAAATAAGGTGGAGTGGCACTGGGGAGTCTGCTACTGTTGCTTTTCCTTGATTTGAGTCTATTGCCCTGGGGAAATCGGTGATTGACCTTTAACAGGTGCAGGTTTCAGTTTGGTCTGGTTTTTCCTTTGCTCAATAAACAGGGACTGTGCACTGTCTGTGTCCCAGCTTGACCACAATTCCCATTACCCATTGCAGGTGGCCATTTTAGATGGCCATACAGGGTGGCAGAGTCAATTACTAGGGGAATATATGTTTAATGTGCGAGAGACAAAGTTTAGAGGAGATGTGCAAGGGAAGTTTTTTACACAGAGGGTAGTGGGTGCCTGGAACTCGCTGCCGGAGGAGGTGGTGGAAGCAGGTACAATAGTGACGTTTAAGGGGTGTCTTGACTAATACAGGGGGATGGGAACCTAAATTGTAGTCCCAGTGTACAGGATGTTGAGAGTAGTGAGGTCAGGGATAGGGTTAAAAGTTCGAAAGAGGGCACTGGCAAGCAAGACGCTGGTTTGAAGTGTGTCTACTTCAACGCCAGGAGCATCCGGAATAAGGTGGGTGAGCTTGCAGCATGGGTTGGTACCTGGGATCTCGATGTTGTGGCGATTTCGGAGACATGGGTAGAGCAGGGACAGGAATGGTTGTTGCAGGTTCCAGGATTTAGATGTTTCTATAAGAACAGAGAAGATGGTAAAAGAGGGGGGGTGGCATTGTTAATCAAGGAAAGTATTACGGCGGTAGAAAGGACGTTTGAGGACTCGTCTACTGAGGTAGTATGGGCCGAGGTTAGGAACAGGAGAGGAGAGGTCACCCTGTCTATAGACCTCCAAATAGTTCCAGAGATGTAGAGGAAAGGATTGCAAAGATAATTCTCGACAGGAGCGAGAGTAACAGGGTAGTTGTTATGGGGGACTTTAACTTTCCAAATATTGACTGGAAATACTATAGTTCGAATACTATAGATGGGTCAGTTTTTGTGCAGTGTGTGCAGGAGGGTTTTCTGACACAGTATGTAGACAGGCCAACAAGGGGAGAGGCCACATTGGATTTGGTACTGGGTAATGAACCCGGCAGGTGTTAGATTTAGATGCAGGTGAGCACTTTGGTGATAGTGATCACAATTCGGTTATGTTTACTTTAGCAATGGGCAGGGATAGGTATATACCGCAAGGCAAGAATTATAACTGGGGGAAAGGCAATTATGATGCTATTTGGCAAGATTTAGGATGTATAGGATGGGGAAGGAAACTGCAGGGGATGGGTACAATCGAAATGTGGAGCTTTTTCAAGCAACAGCTACTGTGTGTCCTTGATAAGTATGTACCTGTCAGGCAAGGAGGAAGTTGTCGAGCAAGGGAACCGTGGTTTACTAAGGAAGTTGAAGCACTTGTCAAGAGGAAGAAGAAGGCTTATGTTAGGATGAGACATGAAGGCTCAGTTAGGGCACTTGAGAGTTACAAGTTAGCCAGGAAGGACCTAAAGGGAGAGTTAAGAAGAGCGAGGAGAGGACACGAAAAGTCATTGGCGGATAGGATCAAGGAAAACCCTAAGGCTTTCTATAGGTATATCAGGAACAAAAGAATTACTAGAGTAAGATTAGGGCCAATCAAGGATAGTAGTGGAAAGTTGTGTGTGGAATCAGAGGAGATAGGAGAAACGTTAAATGGATATTTTTCGTCAGTGTTTACACTGGAGAAAGACAATGTTGTCGAGGAGAATACTCAGGTTCAGTCGACCAGGCTAGATGGAATTGAGGTTCACAAGGAGGAGGTGTTAGCAATTTTGGAAAGTGTAAAAATAGATAAGTCCCCTGGGCCAGATGGGATTTATCCTAGGATTCTCTGGGAAGCTAGGGAGGAGATTTCAGAGCCTTTGTCCTTGATCTTTATGTCGTCTTTGTCGACAGGAATAGTGCCGGAAGACTGGAGGATAGCAAATGTTGTCCCCTTGTTCAAGAATGGGAGTAGAGACAACCCTGGTAATTATAGACCTGTGAGCCTTACTTCGGTTGTGGGTAAAATGTTGGAAAAGGTTATAAGAGATAGGGTTTATAATCATCTTGAAAAGAACAAGTTGATTAGCGATAGTCAACATGGTTTTGTGAAGGGTAGGTCATGCCTCACAAACCTTATTGAGTTTTTTGAGAAGGTGACCAAACAGGTGGATGATGGTAAAGCGGTTGATGTGGTGTATATGGATTTCAGTAAGGCATTTGATAAGGTTCCACACGGTAGGCTATTGCAGAAAATAAGGAAGTATGGGATTGAAGGTGATTTAGCGGTTTGGATCAGTAATTGGCTAGCTGAAAGAAGACAGAGGGTGGTGGTTGATGGCAAATGTTCATCCTGGAGTTCAGTTACTAGTGGTGTACTGCAAGGATCTGTTTTGGGGCCACTGCTGTTTGTCATTTTTATAAATGACCTGGAAGAGGGTGTAGAAGGATGGGTTAGTAAATTTGCAGATGACACGAAGGTCAGTGGAGTTGTGGATAGTGCTGAAGGATGTTATAGGATACAGAGGGACATAGATAAGCTGCAGAGCTGGGCTGAGAGGTGGCTGATAGAGTTTAATGCGGAAAAGTGTGAGGTGGTTCACTTTGGAAGGAGTAACAGGAATGCAGAGTACTGGGCTAATGGCAAGATTCTTGGTAGTGTAGATGAACAGAGAGATCTCGGCATCCAGGTACATAAATCCCTGAAAGTTGCCACCCAGGTTAATAGGGCTGTTAAGAAGGCTTTGGTGTGCTAGCCTTTATAAGCAGGGGGATTGAGTTTCGGAACCACAAGGTCATGCTGCAGCTGTACATAACTCTGGTGCGGCCGCTTCTGGAGTACTGTGTGCAGTTCTGGTCACCACATTATTGGAAGGATGTGGAAGCTTTGGAAAGGGTTTAGAGGAGATTTACTAGGATGTTGCCTGGTATGGAGGGAAGGTCTTACGAGGAAAGGCTCAGGGACTTGAGGTTGTTTTCGTTAGAGAGGAGAAGGCTGAGAGGTGACTTAATAGAGACATATAAGATAGTCAGAGGGTTAGATAGGGTGGACAGTGAGAGTCTCTTTCCTCGGATGGTGATGACCAACACGAGGGGACATAGCTTTAAATTGAGGGGTAGTAGATATAGGACAGATGTCAGAGGCAGTTTCTTTACTCAGAGAGTAGTAGGGGTGTGGAACGCCCTGCCTGCAACAGTAGTAGACTCGCCAACTTTAAGGGCGTTTAAGTGGTCACTGGATAGACATATGGATGAAAATGGAATAGTGTAGGTCAGATAGGCTTCAGATGGTTTCACAGGTCGGCGCAACATCGAGGGCCGAAGGGCCCGTACTGCGCTGTAGTGTTCTATGTTCTATGTTCTATGAATTGGATGGGACTAGAGGGATATGGGCCCCGGAAGTGTAGAGGGTTTTAGGTTAGACGGGCTGATCCCTAGTCACTGATCCCTTATGTCTTGAAGCACACAGTCTTGAAGGGATATGGTGGGTAACTTGTTCAGCTACTCACTACCACTGGACTACATGAATCATAATCCGGTCTTGCTCTGACGTGTCTAAATAACTCATTATTCCAGGATTGTTCTGGAGAGCAAAGATAACCCCAGCTTCTCTCCTCCACGAGAAACTGTCTTATTAAACCCCACTTCACCCGCACCCCCAACAACAGGTGAGAGGTTCAACGAGATTATTTGTTCAGCCACCTCTGCTGGCTTCCTCCTTTCCCTTAGCCTGCTGAAGCAAAGGTTCTCCAAGCCCGAGCCCTGAACCTGTATCTTTCTCTAATTATTCTCCTGTCTCCCCTCATGCCCTCTCTGAATTCATCTTGTCTAAGAAACCCATCTCCTGACCTTTCAGCCCTATTCCCACTAAACCACCCAACCTTCCCTCCGGGTCCTCACATTGCTCATGATTATAAACAGAAATACTGGAAGTACCCAGCAGGACTGGCACCAGGTGTAGAGAGAGCCATTCAATGATCTATCATCAGAAAAGTTAACAGTTCTCTTCTCTAGCACTGTTTCCTTCTCCTTCACATCTGTCATCATCAATACTCACCTCAGAATTGAATCCATGGCCCTTTTTCCCATGCAAACTACTATCCCATCTCCAATTTTTAGATTTTAATAGCATGAGGGGGGATGGGGAGAAAGTGGGAATGTGGGTTTGAGATCAAGGATCAGCCATGATCATATTGAATGGTGGAGCAGGCTCAAGGACACAAATCGCCTACTCCTGCTCCTATTTTCTATGTTTCCTCTCCAAAGACCTTGAATGTGCTGTTGCCTCTTAAATCTCAGCACAACCTTCCAGCAACTCTTTATTTCCCTGTCACAATACTGATATTGCCTTTTATTAATGTCACAAGGGACACCCAATCTGACTGTGAGAATGGTAAGCTATCCCTCCTCATGCAGCCTCTGGCACATTTGACAACGCCATCCTCTTTATCATCCAGATGAGTGGACTCGCCTCTGATTCCATTCCCACCTTTGTGGCCACAGCCAGAAAATCTATCCTGGGCTTCCTCCTGATTCTTATCGACATGCTGCCCCTTAGCAACATCACCTGAAAACCTAACATAATATTCCATCCATACGCTGACAACAGCATGTTCTACCTCACCATCACCATTCTCGATCCCTCCTCTGTCTCTGTCAAACTGCTTCTCTAACATCCAGCACTGAATGAGGAGAAAGTTCCTCCAGCTAAATATTGGCAATATTGAAGTCATTGTTGTCAATCTCCACCACGGACTCCTTTCTCGAGCTACCAATTCCATCCCTCTCCCTGGCAACTGTCTGCGGCTGAACCAAACCAAATTTCATAATTGCTCTTGGAGAATTTTACTCCAGTGAAGATGCTAAATAAATGCAAGCTATTGTTGTTGTTCTGGACTCAACGGTGCACATAGAAATAAATGCAGACTGTAAAGATTTCTTTATTATGTGTTGCCAGTTTTATTTGACAGACATTTTTTTAAACACTCAATGGAATAGAAAATGAGTGCACTAAATGTGAAAAGTTACCAATTATTCTTTTCTGTTCCAGGTATTTAGGAATAACAAGACCATTGACGTATCCGGTCAGGCAGAATGGGAAAGGCATGGCTAAAATGATCCTTTGCGTGTGGCTCCTCGCTGCATCCATTACACTACCGCCTTTGTTTGGCTGGGCCAAGAACATCAACGACGGCAAGGTTTGCCTGATCAGCCAAGACTTTGGTTACACCATTTATTCTACTGCAGTGGCTTTCTACATCCCGATGTCAGTCATGCTTCTGATGTACCATCAGATCTTCAAGACGGCCAAGAAGAGCGCTGCCAAACATACGTTTGCAGGGTTCCCTCGGCAGGGCGGCAAACGCATGAGTGAGGGCGGTAAAATAGGAATGAAACCACGCAAAGAGTCGGAGGAGTGCGCCCACTTTGCCCGACTTTTGAAAAATGACAGGAAGAACATGTCAATCTTCAAAAGGGAGCAGAAAGCTGCAACTACGCTTGGCATTGTAGTCGGGGCATTCACTGTGTGCTGGTTGCCATTTTTCATACTTTCGACCGCAAGACCTTTCATCTGTGGCACCGAGTGCAGCTGTATACCCTTGTGGTTGGAAAGAACGATCATGTGGTTTGGCTACACAAATTCTCTGCTAAACCCATTCATTTATGCATTATTCAACAGAGATTTGCGAACAACCTATCACAATCTGTTGCGGTGCAGGTACAGGAATATTAACCGTAAACTCTCTGCTGCAGGAATGCACGAAGCTCTAAAGCTGGCGGAGAGGCCAACTCTGGTACTGTAAGAGGGGCGGGTTCCTTGAAGCAGAAATACCTCAGGGAGAGAAGAATTCTCTTTAAGTCTGTGAACTATTGTAGCTATATCTTGGGCTCTTAAAACAGAAAAAAGAATTCAAAATTGTTCCATTCATCAGGTATCCTTCACGCAGCAAAGGGATTGCCTGAGCTGGGCTAGCTCTAGAGATTGCACCAGATGGGAGTAGGGGTTATTGCTAGCTACCTTTTTGGTCGGCACCATGAAATGGGTCACTCTGTTTATCAGTGGAAACAGGTCGGAGTTTCATGAGCACATGTAACCTGGGGACTTAAAATGTTGACCTGATGCAAATTTGAAGTACCAATTGTTGGAGCAAACTGTACTTGGCACAGAGGCCTAAGCAGAGGTTTCCTGCATTAATGATCTTCCAGAGCCCACAAGGCCACTCCTCCCTGATGGATGGCCCTCCACAATGCCCCTTTACGCTTGCCACCTCCCCAATTCCATCATCCCTTTCAGTTATTGTCACCAGGCAGAGCAGCTGTCACGTTTCATGTCATCCCCAATCAGTCAGCTGCTGCTAATACTGAATAAATAACGATTCAGGTCTGACCACTTCCACTGGTCTCCCACCCAAAAAAGACACTCCCTCCAAAATCAATGTAGCCATGTGACTAGCAAACCCTTAACACTGGCAGCTGTACTTTATCAGAGCTCCCAATCCCATTGCATGAAAATTTTCAGGATCCCTCACTGGGTTAGCTCTGCTTTCCCCTCTTTTCGGAGGATGTTTTCTGTCTGGCATTGCAATTTCCTAACCTCTGGAGCCATTCTTTATAACTTTCATTCTATATCAGTAGGGGTAAGAATAATGTAAGAACTAGTATTTATACAGTCCTTGCCTCAATCTCAGGGCATCTCAAAGTGCTTTACAGCAAACAAAGCACTTTTGTAAAGTGCACTTATTGTTAAATTGGTGAAATTGCAGCAACCAATCTGCACACAGCAAATTCCCACAAATATCAAAGTGATAATGATTGGACACTTTGTTTTTCGGTGTTGGTTGAGGGATAAATATTGACCAGGAGACCAGGGAGGACTCCCCTGCGCTTCTTCAAGATGGTGTGATGGGACCTTTTCTGTTTATTTGAGAGGGCATCAAGGCCTCAGTTTAGCACATCATCTGAAGCACACCTACCAACAGTGCAGCACTCCCTTAATAAGATCATACGAAATAGGAGCTGGAGTAGGTCATTCAGTCCATTGAACCTGTTCTTCAATTCAGTAAGATTATGGGTGGTTGTGGCATTAACCCCACTTACTTGCCTGACCCCTTTAGCTCCCCTGTAGATTAAAAATCTGTCAAATTCAGCCTTGAATATATTCAATGGCTGAGGCTCCGCTATTCTCTGGGAAGGGAATTCCAAAGATTAATGACCCTCCGAGAGAAGAAATTCCTCCTCATCTCCATCTTAAATGGGAGACCCCTAATTTTGAAACTGTGCCGCCTAGTTCTAAATCCCCCCAGTGAAGGGAAAGGTCTTCTCAGCGACTACCCTGTCAAGGCTCTTCAGAATCTTACATAATTCAATGGGATCATCTCTCATTCTTCTAAGCTCCAATGAGTATCGACCCAACCTGCTCAATCTTTCTTCATAAGACACCTCGCTCATCCCAGGAATCAGCTGAATGAACGTTCTCTGAACTGCCTCCAACTCATGTATGAGTTAAAGTAAAGATTTTATGACTGAATCTCTAGAATGGGATCCAAACCCAAAATCTTCTGACTGAGGTGAGAGTGCTAAGCTATCACTGATCTACAGATGACAAAATATGACAGTAGTCCCTTTGATCTGTTCCATTTCATGGTGTTCTCTTTTAACACCTAGAACCTTGAATAGAAATTCAGGACAAAACATAGGCAAACAATAAGTTGCCATAAGTGTTATGGGCCAGGGTTTAGAGAACCCCAAAGTGTATCATGGAGTTCACCTGACCCCACAACTTTTAATAGATTGTGGTATGGGGAGCACATGACCCACTCTACAGGTATGGTACAGCAGAAATGGAAAATAATTTTTTAAAGCAAAACAATGTTTATTCTATGAACTCAAGTTAATCTTTTTAAAACATACAGTGAACATCTTAGCAACCATTAATTCAAATACAACCCCCAAAGAGTAAAACACTAAGTAAATCTTCAAGCTTTCCCTTTTAACATCCATATGATTTAAAAACAAAACCTTTATCAGAAGCACATCAGGTTAAAGTCACTACTGAAAACATTTATAATTCTGAATTCACCAAAATAATCAAGAGATAGTCTTTTGATAGCAGAGAGAACAGCAGTACACCTGCTTGGTCTGTCTTCAGCTCCAACACTGGAAACAAAACTAAAACACACCCTGCAGCCTGCTCAAAAATGGAAGCAAAAAGCTGACAGCCAGCCAGCTCCACCCACTCTCTGACATCACTGCAGTAAACACTCATTTCTTAAAGGTACTCTCACATGACTTTAACTTTAGGAGACCTGTTGACCCTCACTAATTGGAGACAAAAACATACTTCTTTAAGATTGGAATATTCCAACAATTTTGTTAAGTCTCATGGTCCAGAGTTTATATCCCCCCCCCCCCGCATCCCCCCCCCCCCCCCATCTCCCCCCCCCCCCCCCCCCCCCCCCCCCACCCCACCCCTCAGTCCTGCCGGAGTCAATGTCAATTTGCAACACTCGCCACCCCACTGCCGAGAAAACCATGATGTGGCGGAGGGGGATGGGGAGGTGAACTTCGGCGGGACCAGAAGATCCCGCTGGCGGGAAGAACGGAAAAATCTCACCCTTAGACTCTGACAAAGAGAAGTAGAAAACACTACAATGTTAATAAGCGTTCAAGTGGTTTTCAATGCCGAGCCAAGGTTGAGAATGCAACAATAAAGCTAAACGGAAGTCAAACACCCAGCCACTCTCACTTGTTGTGGAATAAAAAGAGTTAAACTGCTAACTGAGACTACGTGTGGTAATGACACAAAAAACTGACACAATATCCAAACATGTCATTGTGAGAGATTCAGGAAAGAGGAGGGAATATGTTTTTCCTTCCTATTTTACCAGAAGATTTAATGTTGTAATATAATATGGCAATCTGTGCTCCACGATACAGGAGCAAGTCATTTGCTCAAATTGAGTTTCTCTAAAACGTGATCCATTATGTTGGTACTTGGGTTTCACTGCGATTTATAACTGGCAGCTGAATCAATATCACCCATTTTACACATCATCCCAAAGCCTACTTACTGTCTTAGAGACATTGCTTTGTTTCACCCCAGTGAAGAGGGTGAATTTTACAAAAGGTGGCGGGTGGGGGGTGCAGGTGGGAAGGATGGGGTGGCATATTGCTTTTCCCCAACCCTGGTAGAAAAGTTGGTTAGTGGCTTGTCAACTTTAGAAATGGCTGTATTGCAACAGTAATACACTGGAGGTTGTTTAAAGAGGTGGGAACAGGACTTCTGCCCTTCAGGGACAGGCCATCCCTCCCCCAGGGACAGGAAACCGTATCCTCAGAGACAGGAAGCCCCACCCTGCAGAGCTGCCGGCCAATCTGACTGAGCAGCAACTTAGCCCCAGCAGCGGCAAAACAAACTCGTGTCCACTGCTAGGACTACCAGGGAGTACCAGGAAGACGTTTCTGAATATTGCACTTACCTCTGGGGCTTTTGGTCGGGAAGTAATTGGGGGGCAAGGTTTAGAGGTCGGAAAGGAGACACAAAAGGGAGTGGCATCATTTTGAGGGGGTAGGTGCCCTCCTTCCCTCCTGCATTTTACCTCACCTAGGGCAAGTAGCAGGCTGGCCATTTTCGTTCCGCTTTCTCCTGTCCAAAATATTATGGTGACAGAGGTGAAAAAATGCCCTGAAGTGGTTTTTACTTGGCCAGCTAACGGCCTCAATAGGCCTAAGGACCTGTGGGCTGCCTGATGCCCTACCCGCCTGCCCACCATAATATGGGGGACAGGATAGCTCAGGTGTGGATAGGAATGTGGTGGGCTGGCTACCCATTTTATTTTACATGCCCTCCCCATCCCTCCCTCGACACCTTCAAATAGGAGGGAGGGGCATAAAATTCACTCCATAGTCCGAAAAATCATTCTTTGTAAAGTTCTTCTAGGGACGTTATGTTGCAATTGTATAAGGTGTTAGTGAGGCCACACCTGGAGTATTGTGTTCAGTTTTGGTCTCCTTACTTGAGAAAGGACGTACTGGCACTGGAGTGTGTGCAGAGGAGATTCACTAGGTTAATCCCAGAGCTGAAGGGGTTGGATTATGAGGAGAGGTTGAGTAGACTGGGACTGTACTCGTTGGAATTTAGAAGGATGAGGGGGGATCTTATAGAAACATTTAAAATTATGAAGGGAATAGATAGGATAGATGCGGGCAGGTTGTTTCCACTGGCGGGTGAAAGCAGAACTAGGGGACATAGCCTCAAAATAAGGGGAAGTAGATTTAGGACTGAGTTTAGGAGGAACTTCTTCACCCAAAGGGTTGTGAATCTATGGAATTCCTTGCCCAGTGAAGCAGTTGAGGCTCCTTCATTAAATGTTTTTAAGGTGAAGATAGATAGTTTTTTGAAGAATAAAGGGATTAAGGGTTATGGTGTTCGGGCCGGAAAGTGGAGCTGAGTCCACAAAAGATCAGCCATGATCTCATTGAATGGCGGAGCAGGCTCAAGGGGCCAGATGGCCTACTCCTGCTCCTAGTTCTTTTTTTTTTTTTTTTTTATTTTTTTTTTAAATTTTAGTGTACCCAATCATTTTTCCAATTAAGGGGCAATTTAGAGTGGCCAATCCACCTAGCTTGCACCTTTTTGGGTTGTGGGGGCGAAACCCACGCAAACACGGGGAGAATGTGCAAACTCCACACGGACAGTGACCCAGAGCCGGGATCGAACCTGGGACCTCGGCGCCGTGAGGCAGCAGTGCTACTCACTGCGCCACCGTGCTGCCCTCTGCTCCTAGTTCTTATGTTCTAACCAAGAAGTATTTGGTCTCCCCTTAAGGGAAGGAGCAGACTGCACAAAGATATTTGTGTATCTAAGGCATTGATCCTTCGGCCAATTTCAGGAAGTGGAATGGGATAGCTGACTCAGGCTTATTATCAATAAGCACCCTATGCAAAGCCAACAAATATCTAATTTACCTCTGGATGTACCTATACGACAGGGAAGTGTCTTATTTTAGTTGTGCTCATGGAGGTGTTACCAGAATACTAAGTGGTAAGGAACAGTCGACCAACACGTTCCTAGAAGAATACCATTAATATCACAAAATCACAGAATTGTTATAGCACAGAAGGAGGCCATTTGGCCCATCTTGTTTATGCCAGCTCACCGAATGAGCAATGCACCTAGTGCCATTCCCCGCCTTCTCCCATAACCTGACCTATTATTTTTCAAATAATAATCCAACTCCATCATGAATGCCTTAATTGAACCTGCCTCCACCACCCTCTCAGGAAGCACATTCGAGATCTCAACCACTCACTGTACAAAAAAGTTTCTCCTCCTGACTCCATTTCTTCTTGAGCCAATGATCTTAAATATGTGCCCTCTCATTCTCCATCCTTCTATGACTGGGAACAGTTTCCCCCTACCTAGTCTGTCTGACCCCACCTGGTTTTGAATACCTCTATCAAATCTCTTTCTCATCTCCAAGGAAACAGTCCTAATTTCTCAAATATGTATATTTATACATATAATATATGACCTAAATTTCTCATCCTTGGGGCCATTCTTGTGAATCTTTTCCACAATCTCTCTATTACAAAGAATAAAGAACAATACAGCACAGGAACAGGCCCTTCAACTCTCCAAGCCTGTACCGGTCATGATACCACCATTGGCCAAAACCCTCAGCACCTTCTAGTGCTGTATCCCTCTATACCCATCCTATCCATGCATTTGTTAAGATGCTTTTTGAACGCTGTTAATGTATCTGCTTCCACAACCCTCCCCCCTGGCAGCATGTCCCAGGCACTCACCACTATGTGTGTAATAGAACTTGGCTCGCACATCTCCTCTAAACATTGCCCCACGGACTTTAAACCTATGCCCACTGGTGACTGACCTCTCGACCCTGGGAAAGAGTGCCTGCCCATCCACTCTATTCATGCCTCTCATAATCTTGTAGACCCCTATCCCGTTGTTCTCCACCTAACTCAGCTCTTACCCTTCCCAGCTGCTACCTTTACCCCACTTACCTCACCCACCCTAACCCCCTACACACCTTCCCATTCACCCATTCACTCATGTGCTCACAGTAACGTCCTCATTAATTAATTAAACGCATACAAGCAAAATTATGTTTTCTGAAATCATACTTTTTGATGCCATATTTTCCAATGATGTCACGGGTAGGTTAATAATTCTGGAGATTTCATTGCCTTTAATTAAATGATAAAATTCTCACCGCCCTTCAATCTCCGTTGTTCTAATGAAGACAGTCCGAGTCTATTCAGCCTCTCCGCATAGCCTAAAATGTGGCACCCAGAGCTGGACACAGTACTCCAGTTGAGGCCAAACGGGTGTTTTATACAAGTTTAGCAACCTCCTTGCTCTTGTACTCTACACCCCTATTATCAATAAACAAGCATCAAGAACTGGAATCTGGTGGATTTCCCCTTCACTAATCTACAGGCATGGAGCTCAATGGACATGTTCCAACTGCTGCCTTTGATGACACCAATTAACTCAGCAGCGACTAAACCTAAACCTCCCCCTTTTCTTAGCAACAGCTTCAATAGAAACAATTGTGGTTGCATCAAGGCAAACAACCTTTAGCATTCTTCCTCGATTAACTATGATCCCTTCAGGAGCTGGCTATCTATGAATGAAGGATTGTTGAACCCTGGTCATCTAAGAAGCAACTATTGGCTCGCAGCACGGTTCTGGAGCTAAGTACAGTATTTAGCCCTTCAAACCTATTCATCCATTCAATCACATTTAATATAATCCCATATAACCCATCAACATTAAAATGATCCCCCAGGTTATACCCATAACTTCAAAGTTGCATCTGCTAAGAGCAAAAAAACTTACTAGATCTTCTGATCTTCTCATCCTACACACCAGGTGACCAAATAGTACTATGTGGATGAAAATTGTAACCAGAATATGAGGAACCGCTTTTGGAATGAATGTAAACATTTTTAGCCACCCTAGTGTTTACAAGGAGGTACTTTATTATACATACACCCAAGTAACTTCAGCTAAGATGGCGTATATCAGTTCCATTTATTGTTGGAAGCTTCGGTAAACACTTGTGAAAAATAGTAAACGGTACTCATTTGCCCAGATCTTCTCGTCTCCAGATCATGTAACTGGAGTTGCGTATTGCGACCCCATGGAAGCGCTGATGCACTGACTCTGTGGGAATTGCCTTGGTTTTTTGAACTTCCGTTGGTCAATTCCCCAGCTCCCCAGGACCTTCCCAAAATATCTCCAACTCTGAGTCAGAATCGGGGAATTTAGACAGTTCCGAATAGTTATCCAGGGAATGTTAGACAGAAGAATTCTTGCCTATCTCCTGGGTAATTATACAACTGACACCTCACAACCTCCCAACGCCTCCCTGATCCCCCAACTTCCTCCCTTGACTGCCTTGACACTCTCTGACATGACCTATCTAACCCCCACCACTTGACTATTTTCTCTGATTGCACTCCCAACCTAACTCAGCTGTTAGCCTTCCCAGTTGCTACCTTTACCCTACTCACCTCACCCACCCTAACCCCTTACACACCTTCCCAAGTCACCCATTCACTCATGCGCTAACAGTAACGTCCTCACTAATTAATTAAACGCACGCAAGCAAAATTATGTCACTATTTTCCAGTGATGTCATGAGTAGGTTAATAATTCTGGAGATTTCCCTGCCTTTAATTGAATGATAAAATTCTCACCCCATCAGTCTCCTGTAATCAGCTCCTCTGGTGGCACAGTTAATAAGTGTTGGACTTGGTTTTGGTACAACGTCTATTCTAGTGGACGTTAAATATCGCCAGTGCAGTCCACAGCAAAAACAGATCATGCGCCGAGAAACATAAGAATATGTTTTCTTTTGCTGTGAATAAAGTGAAAGGGAGTTATTGTCCAGTTTTATTTTGTACCAAACAAAATGGCTACTCTTTAATGGGAGACAAAAGTGCTCAGATGGGTTGCAAAGATGAACATATCTGCTTTTTGACACACCTTCCCTCCAGAACTTTTCAAAGAAGCTTTGGGACTTTTAAGCTATTCCTTATCGGAATACAGCACCTGGAGGCAGATTCTGTGCGGACTCCCTTCACTGATGTCTCCAAGATCTCCAGTGCTGAGGGAATTTTGCAGGAATCTCTATTGGACGTTTGGCCAGAAAAATTGGAGGAAGATAAGTGGGTTGTTTTTATGTCTGATCAGGGTGGGACGCAAGAGTTCCAACCCTGATCGGAAATTTGGACCATTAGGTTTGAACACCTTTCTCTGCATTGCCAAAGTGGCTGAAGGGCGTGGAACAACAAAGAGACATGGGGTGAAGTACACCATTTTCTTAAATTGTGAGAGCAGGTAATGTCACGGAGAAAAGGTCAATAATATCCATATGTTTTATTATTTTCGGTAATAACATTGATTCCTGGTCCCCAACCTCTCAACATCTAAAATCCCTGTCCTTGCCTTTAATTCCATCCTTTGTGTCACACTTGGGTTCCTGATTATGCCTCCACAGAAGAAACTTAGTATAATTAATATTACACTTAATTAAACTGAACGTAACTGTCAAGCAATTGAAATCATTGAACAACCAAGAGCAGGTAAATGCGGGTTAAAGCTAATTGTAAAGTGGTGCTTCACACAACCACTTCAGATAAAGAGAATGGAAACCAATTAGCCCTTCCCCTGGACCGTGTCTGCCCATTTTGTTATTACCGTCTATTCATTTCAAGATTTCAGGAGGTAAGTTCGAGGAATTACAATAAGAAAGACTAGTACTTGGTTTAATTGGAATAATAGCTCATCAACTGAAATGTAGAAGTTGGCAGATAGTCAAAGGTCAAATTTCTAGCTTCCTATTCAACTTGAGAAATAAGATCGGCGAATTAACTGGGCTAGAAATTGCTCGTCATTTCGACTGCTTTCTAAGCTGAAAATGGGGTGTAGTGATTGAATGCTGATAGCTGTTAGGATCAAATTCTTTTTTTAATGGCATTAGCAGCTTGACTGATTCTCATAATACATATACTAATGGCTTAGAATGTCAAATGGAATACATTAAAAGAATGACATGTTGCCCAGTCAACTAAACTGACCACATATGGGTTGCAATATATTAGAATAGATACAATGTTAATTTGAACTGGGCTTAAAGTACAATTCTTTTCACTTGTATATTGCTGCTATTAAAGCCTTTGATCTTGAAGTTGACAAAATAAAAATCCTTTAATGTCACACTTCATGTGGGATGTCAGGAATTTACGTTTAAGCGGGCCTTCCGTAGTTTTCAATTGCAATCTTGCATAGTCCATTGTAAACTAATGGATACCATTCACACCTCTTAAAAGATGCAATTTAGAGCTTCTGATTTATTAGTTACTTTGAAGAAGACCCTCCTGCCCATCACCCTGGCCCTATCTCTGAAAGAGTTACTAGCCATTATTTATTTAGACAGGCAATATTTTGTAAATGCGGAGTTTGGGACCAACCTTTCTTGACTTGACATGAGGAAAGAATAGATATTAGATTCAGCTTGGCTTCTCCCAAATTTGTTTCCCAATTTAAATTAAGTCATAAGAATCATCCTCATTTTATTTATTAATTAGGTATCAATGTGCAGATGCTCACAAAGTCTTTTTGCCTCGCATGTTTGAGTGTTCAGTGAATGTAAAAAAAAACTAGGTATACCCCATAAGCAACCCTAGATGCACGGTTGCACAGAGGTTAGCAGTGTTGTTTCATAGCGCCAGGGTCCCAGGTTCGATTTCCGGCTTGGATCACTGTCTGTGCAGAATCTGCACGTTCCCCCTGTGCCTACGTGGGTTTCCTCCGGGTGCTCCGGTTTCCTCCCACAAGTCTCGAATGATGTGCTGTTAGGTAATTTGAACATTCTGAATTCTCCCTCTGTGTACCCGAACAGGCGCCGGAATGTAGCGACTAGGGGCTTTTCACAGTAACTTCATTGCAGCGTTAATGTAAGCCTACTTGTGACAATAAAAATTTATAATATTGTTAGACAATTTGAAAGTTGGGCAGCAGGTAGGGTATGTTATTCAGTACTGCCATCTACCTGAGAAACAGCCCATGTAAAAATTATTTCACCCATTCTACAGTCTTTTCTTCGGCATTGCTTAATCAGAATTTAATTGACAGTGGGTTCGAAGCAACTCCCAGAAATACTGTTAGCACACATACCAGGTACCACAGTTAATCCTGACTGATGCATGGTTGATGATATTGGTAAATTTGTTTTGACAGTGGGGTTTAGAGTTTTCCAGTTCAGATTCCCTATTCCTTGCTACTACTTTGTCTCCTCTGCTGTGTGATGGATCCTTGAATGCAGGGAGATTACAGTCTTTGTCGGGCCTTCTTCATAAATCAAATGACAGACATCCTTCCCAAACTTTGATCCCACCCTGCCAAACCCTGTTAGGGTTGATTTGTATTGGTTCGGATTATTATTGTCAGTGCTTGTTAATTTCATGATGAATCAAATTGGTGCTAGTGTGTTGTTGCTTGGGCTTCACACAATGAGGGAGTCGGAGATCCCATGGACATATCGTGCCAATGGCACAGTGATAGAAATGTGACGGACTTTCAGAAGAATCTCCATTCCTCAGAAACAATCAAGCTTGTACAAGCTACTAGAGTGTGAGATTGATGTCTATCATTCAAAGAATGCAGGAACCCCACAAGATAGCTAATTTATCATCTAAAAGTGGACGATTATTCCATATACTGAGTTGTTTTGCATCTGGCTTTGTGCTGTCCTTCCTGTGGTGTAAGTTGTATGAAATGTGAGCATCAAAATGACTGCAGAATATGTGTAAATGTAGGATTTTGTCTTTGCTGATCAATGTTTAATATATATCACATACTGCAATGCAATTTATTGATGGAGAAATTCTTTTAGATGCAAGATTGTATAGCCACCAACAACAAATTGTATTGAATGGAACTGAATGAATACACACAAAAAAAAACTCCTGACATGGGTCTGGTTTGTGGATATGGTGGAGAAACATTGGAAAGTATTGCTCGATGCCAACATTCCGTCTGAGCTGCATAGCCGCACTGTGACTGTTGAAAACACAGCGCAGGCTGTTCACAAGCTGTCCCCTTTAAGGCATTGTGTGGGGAGCTGCAGGAAAAATTTAAAGGTACCACACATGACACATGCCGTTCACAACGAGGAACATTTAGAGGGGATCATTGCTTCATGTGACAGCAAATTTCAAACAAATACGTTTCCATACTTTTTGACAGCTTCTTCCAATTAGACTTAATGGCAGCAAATCTAATTACTGTCCTTGCAATTAATTGTATTTACACAGGAATAGTTGCTGCTTGAAATTGCAGTTTATGTGAAGTATTTTTCCCAAGAAATGAACTATTGCAAGAAAAAATTCTTCTCGTAAAGCTGCCAAAGATTAATCCAGATGACATTCTGCTCTGAAGATTAAGCTAGCTGTTTAGCTTCAGAATTGAAAAAAAATGGTTGCTCCTCGGGTATCCAGCTGTTTGAATGTGATGCCTGGATCTGAGCAGGAACACTGTTGCTGTGTTTATGGAACCTGTCTGGCCACAGTAGGTTGGCACGGTAGCACAGTGGTTAGCTCTGTTGCTTCACAGCTCCACGGTCCCAGGTTCGATTCCTGGCTTAGGTCACTGTCTGTGCAGAGCCGGCACGTTCTCCCTTGTGTCTGCATGGGTTTCTTCCGGGTGCTCCAGTTTCCTCCCACAGTCCAAAGATGTGCAGGTAAGGTGGATTGGCCATGCTAAATTACCCTTACTATCCAAAATAAAAGGTAGGTGGGGTTGCGGGTGTAGGGTGGAGGTGTGTGCTTAAGTGGGATGCTCTTTCCAAGGGCCAGTGCAGACTCGATGGGCGAAATGGCCTCCTTCTGCATTGTAAAATTCTATGATAAGGCCGGCTCCAGTGGCTCGGTCAGCAGGAGTGCATGAGCAGGAAGTGTTCATACCCATTTCCGGTTGCTGCTCTTATGATATTTTTCTTTTTGTAAATACACAGAAAATTTAAAATCCTAGACTGAAAAGGAATCGAGGAAAAATAAATTGGATTAATCCAAAATTAACCTGGTTTGCTGATACCAATTGCTGTCAAAAGGTGCATACCATTAGAAGTCTGTAAGCATTAGAAATAAAGCTGATTTTAAAATTTAAAAAAGTCTGCAGATTACAGCAGTTAGACATAGCCAAAAACATTATGTCCTCACTTATGTGGTTTATGTTAAATGTTCCTTGTAATTTGGGGTGGATATTAAATCAGAGGCAGGATGGATTGGAGGCAGGGGTGGTGGGGTTGGCAGTGGTTGCTGGTTTGAAGTCACAACACCGAGAACGACAAAATGCCTTCTGAATTCAGGGGTTGCATCTGAGTATCCTTTTCCATCTCTATTTCCTGGCAGCAGGATTGAGAGGTTGTCGGGAGGCTAGGCTTTTGCCACCAGACCACAGTCTGGGAGCGATGAGGAGGAAAGGACAATTTGGTGGAGTTGCTGGAGGACGCGAGGTGGGAGGGGGGTCACAGGGCAGGTTGTGGTTCTTCATTGCGGAAGAATGAGCAGGCAGAGCCAGGAAGGATCAGGATGTGGAGCCGTGCAACTTTGGGAGTGTCAATGATTGGGTAGATTGGTGTGTGGAGATAGATCAGAGGCTGGGGGGTCAAGGGAAATAGGAAGCGTCAGCGGAGAGATCGGAGGCTGCATGGTACAGATCGGAAGGTTGGTATGGGAGATCACAATGCTGATGGAAGGGGAATAGAGATCCTGGATCCTGCCTGTTTACTTGCTATAAATACAGCAGTCAATATGGTCGCCTTTCTTAATCCGAATTATGTGTATACTTTCAGAGTCGCCAGGTATCTCTCGATACCGCCACGAGGTTCAACCCGAATACCGATCAAAGAGCCAACACACCAGTTAGCTAGTTCAAAGTCAATACTGTTTATTTACATGCAGTAAGATCTACTCATGCAAAATAATACTACAAACTAAACTATCTCTATCGCTAACGCCGATACTTAACACAGATGCCCACTTAGTTAGAGGAATAATGGCCGTTGTTTGGATCTGAGGCTGTTGAGTTCGAAGAGGTAATAGGGGTACAGCTAAGGTCGTCCATCTGGTAGCGAGCATTGACCTTGAACTTACTTGCTTCTGGTGATGCTGGTGGATGGGTCTCTCCGCTTTGAGAGCCAAAACCAAGAGGCTGAATCTGTGTCGGGGGTTCCTTCTTAAACTTGGAGGGGCTTTGCGCGCTTATGGCGGGCCTTAAACGTGGCCCCAATTAATTGGGCAGCTTCTTGATCATTGTCATCGATCTAAACCAATAAAGGGGCGGGTGCCCTGATAGCTGGGCGTGTCCTAGGTGGCTGTTGGCCTTGCTTTGTTTGTGTCTTTCGGTTGGGGTACTGGCGCTGGGATGTCTGCGACAGTATCAACTATCTGAGTGTTAATCCTTTGTTCCTCGGAGATGGGCCATCAATATGCTAATCAACCCAGGGTTTCGATTCCGTCTGCAAACTGCCTTCCAAATATACATTCAGGCTCTGTGCCTGCTTGTTGCTTAGTATTGTCCACATTTCCCTATAGGCTCTGTGAGCATCCATTTTATATACCGAAAGTGGCCATCCCAGATGGCTACACTCCCTCCATGTGATCCTCAACCCGAAGCGTGAAGGATCATATTACTGAATCTTCCTTGTTCTCTGCCTATGTCGAGCAACCGCAATCCAGGATAGGCTCTACTCTACTCTGTCCTATGGATTGGAACTTTTACCTAAATTGTTTTATATACATCACATTATTATAAAATCCTGAGGGGTGCTATGACATTCAGGCCTGCAATACAATTAAAAACACGGGAACCTCTAACTATTCTTATCTAAAGTATCCTTAGTCAATTTAAAGAATGTACAACAGTATGAACTATACACAGCAGCATTACATGTTTCGGTATCTTGGCGGTCAAGTACAGAATTTCACATCTTTTATTCGAACAAAAACGAAAAATTTGTCAACGCACTTTATTAACTTAGAGAGAGTGGGGAGTTTGCTGAAGTCCGAAAGTAGGGGATCTGAGGGTGTATACCGGACTGCGGAAGGTTTTCCTTCGCCATTTCCTAAGTCTCAGTGTCTGGATGACGCTGCAGAGTATTGATATGTTAACAGTGCTTCTACGATGTATGACAGGGAATAACATTTGATAGATTTGTCACACCAGGTTGGTGTATCAGTGGCTGTCTCTTGGTGTGGTGTATGGCAGGGATGTGAAACATTCACAGCCTGTGGGGTAGGGGTCAGGGGGGTTGGGTCCACGTGCAACTGGAGGGATCCCATGAAGATCCAGATGTAGATCATGATGTTTGTCTTCATATTCTCTTTTACCTTCTTGGTCTTCCTTCGTATTCTGTTGTTCTGGATTTCCTGTGGACACAAGCATAACATCTGTTATTACCTTGTTTAAGATCTCGTATGTCTGTCTGTCTGTCCCTTATTACCAATTGCCCATTAGAATTGTCACCATATGTGACTGCTTCATTTTTTTTTACACCAAATATTTGGGGACCAGACATGCGAAAAGAAAATGCTGTCACGGCGTGAGCAGTCCGCAGCCTGTGTGATCAATGCGGTGAGTCCAGCAGTAAAGTTTCCATCCAAGTGTTTAAGGATGTAAATAGCATATGGGAGAGCAACCTAAGGGTCGCCGGAAAACAAACAAAAGAGTTTTGAAGCAAAAGTACCGAATGGGGTGCGTATGGGCCGCGGCGGGTAAGAATGGGTGGAATCCCCAGGTAGGACGGTGACCAGTGCCGTAGGTGCACTACTCAAGCATAGCTGACCAGATGGGAGTCCTCAGGCAGGGCGGGGATCAGGCCATTACTCCACTGCCTGAGTGACCGGACAAGGATGGAAAGAATTTGTGTTCATCGTGGATACTGCCTCTTATGATTACCTTCAAATCAGAAGAGTAGCTATGATTGGTTGTCTGCCAACAAACTAGTTCCTTTAACTGCCAGTGGGCGTTAAAAGAGTGGTTATGACCATTTCAAAATGTGGCGTGGGGCCATGAATAAACTTTAAGTGCACAAACAACATTCAACATTTACAGTGACAAACATTTAAAGGAACAAACTAACATAACAAAATCGGGCAGGCTCCATCAGAAGGACACCGTAAATCTCCATCGGTTCCTTTTTACCATTATCTGGACACCTCATTGCTCTATAGCGAACAGAGTCGCAAAGGGGCTCGTCTGGTGGGAGTCAGATTCTGAGCCATCATCTTCTCCCGGTTGCCATACTCGTGACTGGAGTAGCCGTGCCAAGGCTGCTTGGGGCGAAGTTTGGTCCATCTCATCATTCTGGATGAGTCTGTAAGAATTGTCACGGTGCCAATGTTTCGTGTCGAGGTTGGAGGTGGTAGGGTTCGACCATTGGCAGGAAATGAAGTGGACTGAGAGTTGGAGCAGAAAACTAATTCCTAGGTATTTCGAAGTCGTCGGGCGGTGGGTCCGGATCAGGGGCTTTTATGTACGTGGTCTCAAAGGGGTCGAACAAATCTTGTTTGGAGTCACTGGGAGTGGGGCCTGGTGCGGGATTGAAATCGTGTCGCGGTGCCATGGGGCTGTCTCTATCGCTGTTTGTTTTGACAAGACAGTACATGCCACAGAATTTGTAGTAGGGCAGCAGGTCACGCTATCCCTATACAACCCCAGTTCATTCCTCTCCCCCAAATTTGCAGGAACCTACTCCATCTTCGATAAAGTCAGCCCATCTGTATATAAGATCACCTATCCCAATGGCAAGTCTGGATGGTTTTACATAAACCATCTCAAGGCTTATGGCACACAGAACAACCGCTCACACCACATCTCACTTGCAGCAGCAGATGAGCTGATGTCAGTGCTGGTTGAATGGAGGGAGAGGCGGAGTCGTGCCTCCGGGGGTGGAGTCGAAGTAGTGTCTGAGGATGGGCTGGACTGGTTGAGGGAGGGTAGGAATAGGTTGTTCATGGGCGGGGCGTGCTCATCTGCTGCTGCAAGTGAGATGTGGTGTGAGTGGTTGTTCTGTGTGCCATAAGCCTTGAGATGGTTTATGTAAAACCATCCAGACTTGCCATTGGGATAGGTGATCTTATATACAGATGGGCTGACTTTATCGAAGATGGAGTAGGTTCCTGCAAATTTGGGGGAGAGGAATGAACTGGGGTTGTATAGGGATAGCGTGACCTGCTGCCCTACTACAAATTCTGTAGCATGTACTGTCTTGTCAAAACAAACTTTACTTTGCTTCTTTCGTGTCCCAAGCCTAACAGCTGTGGCGAGCTTGGCTGCTTTAACATTTTCAATAATCTTGTGTACTGCTTTCTCATGCGTGAGGGCGGTGACTGCGGGGCTGGCCAAATCAAGTCCTAACAAGTATTCTGTTCCCTTCATGGGTCGTCCGTCATGAATGTGTGAGGGTGTATCTGAATCGAAGTGGATACCGTGTTCCTTCTGAACATTAGTGCAAAGGGGAGAACTGTGTCCCATGTGGTATTGTGCTGTTGCACCGTTTTCCTGAGGGTTGTCTTGAGGGTTCTATTCATTCTCTCTACGATTCCCCTTGATTGGGGGTGATAGGCAATGTGAAATTTTTGGCAGATGCCGAAAATTGTGAGGACATTTTTCATGACGAGTCCTGTAAAATGTGAGCCTTGGTCGGACTCTATACTACGGGGAAGTCCCCATCTTGTAAAGATGTGCTGTGTTAGGATCTTGGCTGTTGTTTTTGCCGGATTAGTTCTGGATGGAAAAGCTTCCACCCATTTCGTGAAGGTGTCGATGACTACCAACACATACTTAAAACCATTCTTGCAGGGGGGGATAGGGGTCCTATGTAATCAATCTGCAAATTCGCCTGAGGCCATTAACGAGGCGGGTGTGACGAAGCTGACCTTTCCTTGCATATCTGTCCGGATTGTTCTGGGCGCAGATTCAACAGTTTTCAATGTAATGCGTTACATTGGGTTTCAAATCAGGCCACCAGCAGAGAGGTCTGAGGTGGGCAAGGGTTGCTTCTATCACTTGATGTCCATAGTTGTCATGGAATTGGCAGATAATTTGGTTCATGTCCTGGGTGGGGACCACATAAATACCTTCTTTTAAAATTATACCGTCATGTGTCGTCAAAGTGTTTTGTATTTATCATAGGGGCTGGGAAGTTGCCTTTTAAAACTTCCCTGAGCTGTGCGTTTTCCTTTTGGGCCTGAGCTAGATCCTGAATATTGGTCTGTGAGACCTGGACAGCGTGTACTGGGGCACTCTTGGGGGGAGGGGGGGGTGTGTTCCAAAAGTGACCGTGTCTGGAACCTGCCTTTGCTAGGGCATCTGCCTTAACGTTACCCGGGTGGGAAGAACGATGGTGGCTACAAACTTTAATGATACCATATTTCCGATCTTTAGCTGTCCTTAGAATATGCTGGAGTAATGGAGCTGGGGGTAGGGGTTTTCCATCTGCGGAAACAAAAACCTCTAGATTCCCACAGGGGTAAGAATTTCATTAAACTATTGCAGACAGATAAGCTGTCGGAGTATATGTTGGCTGGGGTTGGTAACAAGTCAGGGTGCTCTACAATATACGCTACGACTGCTAATTCTGCTGCCTGTGAGCCTAGATGTCCTAGCAATTTCAAGGACATCTCCTCTAACGCGCGTCCCTGCGCGTCCTCTACAATTATACCACAACCGGTAATCCGTTTACCGTTCAAAACTGTGAAGGAGACATCCACATAAAGCCTAAGGGATGCGCCTATGTCTGTGGGCTGGGGTCTCTGGGGTGTAGTACCTGGTATCGGGGGAGCTGACTTTGGTACAAAAGGTCCTGTGTTGTGTCTGGTGGTGATCATCTCACACTCATGTGGGGTGCCTGCGTAATGTAAATTGTCTGCGAGGAAAGTGTGTGTTTCGTCCTTTTTACTGTAATGCCCCATCCTTGTAAGAGGAGGGTCCATCGGGCAGCAAAAATTTGGCTGACTGTGCCGTCCTTTAGTCTACCATCTAGGAGCAGTTGGGTTGGGGTGTGCTCTGTTAAAATGGTGATGCGGTTGAGTCCTGTTATGTAGGCAAAGTATTGGGCAGCCCAAAAAACTGCGAGCAGGTGCCTTTCGCACGCAGAAAATCCTTGCTCTACTGGATCAAGTACTCGTGAGGCATATGCTACAGGGCCTAAACGATCATGTCTTTCTTGGAGGAGCACGGCCGAAAGGGTTCAGTCGGTGGTTGCAACCTCAATTGCGTATGGGGGGAGTGGATCTGGGACCTGTAATGCGGGAGCTGTGCTGAGGGCTGGTTTTAATGCATCCACGGTGTCCGTATGCTGTGGAAGCCATTCCCATGGGGCTTGCTTCTTTAGGAGTTCGGAAAGAGGGGCTGCCTTTGTGGCAAAACTGTCGATGTGATTCCTACAGTAGCCAATCAGTCCTAGAAATGACCGGAGGGCTGTGACATTATGGGGCAGGGGTAACTTGACAATGGAGTCGATGAGTTTCTGCTCGATCTCGCGTTTGCCATGGGTCAACACTGTGCCGAGGTAAATCACTTTTTCTTGGAGAATCTGGGCCCTTTTGGGGTTCACTTTACATCCAATTTGTTGAAGGAGTCCTAATAATTTGTCGAGAAGCAAAATGTGCTCTTTCTTAGTGTCTGCCTGTAGAAACAAGCCGTCTATATACTGGACAAAGCAATCGGGGCTGGAAAATTTGGCTAATCCATTCGGCAGCTGTCGGTGAAAAATGGAGGTTGAGTTGTGGAAGCCTTGTGGAAGGCACGTCCATGTGTATTGCTGTCCCTGGAAGGTGAAAGCAAATTTATATTGGCATGCTTTATCCAATGGAATGGACCAAAAGTCATTGCTAATGTCCAAAACTGAAAAAAAAATTGACTGGAGTGCCTGTTTTAGCATTGTCTCGGGACTCATGGCTATGATGGGGGCTGCTACTGGGGTTACTTTGTTTAGTGCCCTATAATTGATGGTCAATCACCATGAGCCATCGGGTTTTCTTACAGGCCAAATTGGGGCATTGTTCGTGGAGGCTACTGATCGGAGTACGCCTTGAACAAGCAAACTCTGGATAACCTTTGCGATTTGTCCCTCTGCTTGTTGGGGCAAACCGTACTGTTTTGGGGGTTTGGGGTCGGGTCCTGTAATGTTCACTAAGCCAGTGATCTTGCCACAGTCATGCTTGTGCTGGGCAAAAGCTGCTTTGTGTCGCTGCAAAACATCCCTAACTTCTCTGTCCTGACTAATGGCTCGAGGATCGAACCAGAAATCTCCAACTGCGCTAATTCTATGTGCGTAGTCTCCAACTGCGAGCGTGGAAGGGGCTCGTGCTGCCTTTGTCATTCTCCACACACATTTGTCTACGGGGTCGAACGATAGATTGTGGGAGCTCATAAAGTCTATCCCCAAAATGTGTTTGGCTGTCTGGGGTAGATCGACTAGAACTAAGGGGTGTTTGGTTTTAATGTTGCCTATCTGATTTGCTACAGGGGCTGTGATGTGTCCCTGCTGCAAGTGTCCAGTGAAACCGCTGAGGGTAATGGTAACTGTGGTGGGCCATTATTCTTGTTGAAACATTGTGGAGGAATTGAGCGTGGTGCGGGACCCTCCTGTGTCCCAAAGAAATTCCACGGGTGTCCCCGGACTGTGCCCGTTTCTACCGGTCTTCCGGACTTGTCCCAAAGGGTGTCACAGACCCAAGTTGGGGAGTCCGAACACGGTCAATCGGTGCCGTTCATGTCTGCGTTCTCGGAATGGGCGCTAACACTATGAAGTGACTTGGCCCTATTCTTATTCAGGGTATTTGCCTGCTGGTTTCGCTGCTGTTTCTGGGTGGCATTGCACTCACGTGCGTAATGTCCTAACTGTCCGCAATTGTAACATTCGTGGGATTTAGGCTGCTGTGGGCTATTTATTCCCTCGTTTACCCATGTGGGGTTCTGATCTGTCCTAACTGGATGCATGTTAGCATCTGCCTGCTCTTTCTCTGTCTTACTGTAATCTGATTTTCCCTGAATGGACTGTTCCCAAGCTCGGGATAATCTCTTTAGTACCCATTTCTCATTGTGGGTCTCGTCTGAGGGGTCATAATTGACGCAAGCTCTCTGTCCTGCTTCGGTCGCGTGAGAGACTAGGATTCAAGTCCATTTGGCGATATTGTCTGGGGTCAAATGGGCACGGGCAAACTCTCCAAATACTGCTGTGAAATGAATCCAAAGGCATCCAGCAACCGCTGTTGGGTGCTCTGTCTTTTTCTGCCTACATTTATTGAGGCCTTCTACGGGGTCTCCCTTATTGTAGCCGATCGCATCTAGGATCGCTGCATGCATTTCTTGGAGGGTGCCTCTTCCTACATTTTGTGGGTCAGGAAGGGCTGCCACGACTGAGGGGTTGAGGCTCAAAACTGTGAGCATAACTTGCTCTCTTTCGTCCAGGCCGTACATGGTCGCCTGTTGTTTAACCATTGCAAAATAATGGTGCGGGTCCGATGTGGGTTGGAACGGTGTTATTTTATCACACGCGAACCTTAATTGAGTGACGGTTAATGGGGTGGTGTACAGAAAATCGAGGTCTCCATCTGTTATGGCCCTGCGCTGTGTGGGGACAGGGTTCATGGGATTGTGCTCTACCTGTGCAGTCTGGGGTGGGGGTGCTTTTCTGTTCTGTGGTTTGTCCTGAGTACATGTGCCATGTACATATCTATGGGCAATTTCATTTAACTCCTGCCAATCGGGGCCATTTTCTTGGTCTAATTGGGGTCCGAATGTACCTTGGAACCAATTTTGTACAGAAAGCAGGGATTACAGGTCGGCAGTTTGCTTTTGGCATTTAGTGTGGTCTACCGAGCTCTGCCTTTGTTCCATTGTGGAACTGTGGAGTGCTTGTAGGGTTGATTTTAAATCATTACATTGTTTCTTTAATTGCTCGACTTGGTGTTCTGTCTCTTCTCATACCAACACCGCGCGTTGCGTGTCTTGGTAGGCCTTACCATATTGCGACTGAAAGCTGCTTAAATGGGTGAGTCAAGATTGGTGTGCCCGTTTGACATTAGCTATCTCCTTGTCCTTCGCCGCTAACCGCTCTCTCAGTTGCCTGTTAACTTCTTTGTACTTACTAACATCTCCCTCACTATTCTTATCTCTCTCTTCAATTTCTCTGCAGAGCGTCCTCACGACCTCCTCTGTGCCTCGCAATTGTGCCAAGCAGGACACGATTGCCATCGGCTTACGAACATTTCCAGTTTTTCTTATGAATCTCGGTCAGGTTCTCCCACCAAGTATGTCCTGTACTTCCGGGACCTGTTTTGTCATTTGCACAAAATTCACTCCAAAGGGGCCATCCTTTCCCTTTGAGATATTTTTAAATTTCCTCTTCCCATACGGGACACTGTCCTACTCTACTGGTCGCTGCGACCTCAAATTCCTTGGGGTTCATAAGGAGTTCCATTGCCTTCATTGCCATTTCTACTGCTATCTCTGGGTTTCAACCAAACAGGGGGAATAAAATAGTGATTTAAACACGGGTACGGCTCACGTTGTTTTCCGGTCTACAAAACTCCCGACAGTTTTACATAACAAAATCTATTGAGGTTACCTTATATCCCTTGTTAGTACGCATGCAAATAACACACTTCCGAATCTTGGAGGTTTGATCGACATTGGTCTTACGCTTGTGGTTTTTTTCCTTTTTCAATTGGATTCCTAATTCAAATTTGGGTTCTCTCGGAGTGACAAAGCCACCTCTAGGTCGAGTCCCACCAGAGTCGCCAGTAATGTTGCTCTGTTTACTTGCTATAAATGTAGCAGTCAATATGGTCGCCTTTCTTAATCCTAATTATGCGCTTACTTTTAGAGTCGCCAGGTATCTCTCAATACCGCCACAAGGTTCAACCCGAATACCAATCAAAGAGCCAATACACCAGTTAGTTAGTTCAAAGTCAATACTATTTATTTTCTCACAGTAAGATCTACTCATGCACAATAATACTGCAACCTAAACGATCTCTATCGCTAACGCCTATGCTTAACTTCGGGTGCCCACTTAGTCAGAGGAACAATGGCCGTTGTTCGGATCTGAGGCTGTTGGGTTCGAAGAGGTAACAGGAGACCAGCTAAGGTCGTTCATCTGGTAGCGAGCGTTGACCTTGAACTTACTTGCTTCTGGTGGTGCTGGTGGATGGGTCTCTCCGCTTTGAGAGCCAAATCCAAGAGGCTGAATCTGTGTCGGGGGTTCCTTCTTAAACTTGGAGGGGCTTTGCGCGCTTATGGCGGGCCTTAAACGTGGCCCCAATTAATTGGGCAGCTTCTTGATCATTGTCATCGATCTAAACCAATAAAGGGGCGGGTGCCCTGATGGCTGGGCGTGTCCTAGGTGGCCATTGGCCTTGCTTTGTTTGTGTCTTTCGGTTGGGGTACTGGCGCCGGGATGTCTGCGACAGTATCAACTATCTGAGTGTTAATCCTTTGTTCCTCGGCGATGGGCCATCAATATGCTAATCGACCCAGGGTTTCGATCCCCCCCCCCCCACCCAACTCGCCTGCACTCACAAGAAACACTGATCAGGGTTTTAAAATAAAAAATTAAATACCCAATTAATTTTATTTCCAGTTAAGGGCCAATTTAGCATGGTCAGTCCACCTAGCCTGCACATCTGTGGGTTGTGCGGGTGAGACACACGCAAGCGTGGGGAGAATGTGCAAACCCCACACGGACAGTGACCCAGGGCCAGGATTGAACCCGAGTCATCTGCACCGTGAGGCAGCAATGCTAACCACTGTGCCACCGTGCCAGGGTTAAAGTTAAATGATTGCTGAGAAGGAAGCACACAGCCTCATGATACTATTTATCCTGCCACATTCTCTGAGCAAGTTGGTGGCTGGCCCTCATACCCCATCCCATTTCAGTTAAAAGTGGGTGAGTTGGAGGTAGGTTGGGACCAGGATTCAGAACGTTAATAGGTTAACATCCTATTTTGAGTGTCGCCATCCAAAATCATGTTACAGCAAGAGACAGATTGTAGAATCCCTAAAGGTTACTAAGAGAGTGCCCATATAAGAGTAAACTTAAACAAGAAGATAATAAGTGACGATGATGAAAATATGTCACGTCCCGCAATGACCATAGATTCTAAATGTGATTTCATGCTCATGCATTATTCTGTCTATGCAATAATAGTATCTTTTTTTTTAAGTTTCACATTTCTACTCCGATGCTTCAGATAACTCCCATTTTATTGATCTGAGTCATTAAATGGTTGTGTTCTGTTTTTGCACTTTTAAAATATTTTTGGAACTTTTCTTCAGTGGTATTTCTACATGCTTGAATTTATTGTTTTGTTGCATGTGTCCAATTTTATTTGTTCCAATTTAGTTTTCAAAGTTTGAACAACAGGTGAGATAGCTGATCATAGCAGATCAGTGCAATACTTGCAATACATCCTGCTCCTCAGGTCAGACATAATTTGCATTCATAAAGACCTTTATACAGTGTTTTATATTAATGAATATACTGTGCAGGGGAGATGGAGGTACACAAAATATCTTATACCCCTGCTGTTTTATCAGTTATTAAAGACACATCGAGGACAATGAATCGAGATTTCTGCTCACATTTGTAGCAATTTTATGATAATAAACTCCATTGTGCTTGAAATTTGATATCCTTGAAAAGGAAAGCACATTTCTGGTAATTAAGATGTAGAACTGAAAAACCAGCCTGCTTTTGTGCCCACCCCTGATTGCCTTTGAAATGAATGGCTATTTGAAAGGGTAGTTCAGAGTCAACCACTCTGGGTCTGGAGTCACATGTAGGCCAGACCGGGTAAGGATGGCAGATTTCCTTCCCTAAATGGCATTGGTGAGCCAGATGGCTTTTAACGACAAGCAATAGAGTTGCCATGGTCTGCGATTAGCTTCGTATTACAGATTTTGTTAATTAACCTTAAATTGGGGCTGGTTTAGCTCACTGAGCTAAATCGCTGGCTTTTAAAGCAGACCAAGCAAGCCAGCAGCACGGTTCGATTCCCGTACCAGCCTCCCCGGACAGGCGCCGGAATGTGGCGACTAGGGGCTTTTCACAGTAACTTCATTGAAGCCTACTCGTGACAATAAGCGATTTTCATTCATTTCACCAGCTACCGAGGTGCGATGTGGATGCGATGTGGATGATCTCATTCCATGTATTCTGGAGTGAGGATGCCTCCCGACCAGCCTGTCCTTTCCCTGTTTAGTCCTTCCTGTCCGACAAAGAACTACAGGGGAACACCCAAAGGGAAAACTGATTGCAGCTTCTTCAGAATGGGGATCAGGAAAATAATGCAAAACTCCACATTAAAAGGTACATGTGAAGCAATTGCAAAGAGAAGATCAAAATCAGATGCTCAATAAGCTTTTAATAAATCCTTTCACAGCAGCCTCCTGCCCCTTTAAGTCTACTTAACTTTACTTTGTCATTTCGCAATACTTTACTATCCTAAACTGCTTGCATTACTATGGGTCTGATTTGTTCTCAACGCTCAAGAAATGGAAGGGATGAGATGACCCTGTCATTGCCTCATTTAAAATAGAACAGGAACTTCTGCCATTGCCTGAAAATTTCACCGAACAATTGGGCAGGCAGAGAAACGGGTGGAGATCCAGAAAACAGCACATCTCTGCTTCATTTTCTGCCTTTGCCCTCCAAAATGCCCCCCTGAAAGTTAGATGGTAAAGGTAGGAAGGTCCAGATTGTAGGCTCTAAAACTCACGAAATTAATGGAACTTTTCAACTCTCATAAGTAGAGGTTTATATGTCTCCACACTTCAATTGCCACCATACTCATCAATAATATAACTGAAGTCCTGTGGAACTTTGAAAGTTAAGATTTAAGGTATATTTTGCAGTCTAAAGTCATATGCAGATGTCAGTGAACTCAGCAAGACTAGAAATACTGGAAAGGAGCCAGGAAAGGAACTCGACCCTTTCAGAAACTTAAAACAAAATGAAGGGGCAGCACGGCGGCGCAGTGGTTAGCACTGTTGCCCCAGGGCGCCGCGGACCCGGGTTCAATCTTGGCCCCGGGTCACTATCCGTGTGGAGTTTGCACATTCTCCTTGTGTCTCACCCCCACAACCCAAAAGATGTGCAAGGTAGGTGGATTGGCACGTTAAATCACCCCATAATTGGAAAAAAATTAATTGGGTACTCTGAATTTATTTTTAAAATTAAAAAATTAAAAAGTGAAATTTGTACGGAGGGAGAAAGTTCATCGTCAATTTCAGAGAGATTTAATTCCATGGCAATTGATTTAGTAGCAGTTATAAAAAGGTAGGGAATGCCCATTCCAGACAATTTGTAATTTAACCTATATACTCCAGCTTGCAGATGCAAAAGCATATTGCCACAAAATAAAATTTCATTTTGATATAATCAACCCATTTAAGCAGAAAATCATGGATTTGAATGGAAAACACACACTTGCTGTTGGTTCTCATGGAATCATAGAATCCCTACAGTACAGAAAGAGGCCATTTGGCCCATCGAGTTTACACCGACCCTTTGAAAGACCACCCTACCTGGGCCCTATCACGTGCCCTGTAACCTCACCCTAAGCGGCAATTTAACTCCAATCCAGAGGAAACCGGAGCACCCGGAGGAAACCATGCAGACATGGGGAGAACGTGCAAACTCCATATAGACAGTCACCCCAGGCCGGAATTGAACCCAGGACCCTGAAGCTGTGAGGCAGCAGTGCTATTTGCTGTGCCGCCGTTCCATGTTGGTAAACACACTGTAGAAGGAACGCTACACATAGTGTAGTCCCAAAATGTATAAAGCTGAACTGGGCAAGGTAGTGATGCTGTAATGTTAAGGTTGTGATTGTACTATATTAATTTGAAATTGGTTGGAGCTGAGCAGTCAGGACTCTGAAGCCAAGTTACAATTCTCCTTGTGATGATCATTCCAGAAACTCTTTGCATATTAAAGAAAATAAAGAATGTTAAATATTTGTTGCATCGCTGTTCATGCTTGATTTCTGGCTAGTTAAGAGTTAAATGGTTTCCAACCAATGTTGACTGTATTAAGCCCGTTGATAGAATGTCTTTTCAATGCTCGTTATTCAGGATGTTTGGATTTTGACCAACGCTGGTACATCCAGTCTCATATCTCAAAACCTAAACACGCATTGATGAATCCTACAATGCTTTGTACATCATGTGTGGGGATTGTAAGGTTGCATTAATTATTCCTACATTTGTGCGTGTTCCTGGCCCCAAAATTGGATTTGTGTGTTAACTGGGCTCAAGTTAAGACACTTTACTTATAGAATCATAGAATCTTAGAGATTAGAAGGAGGCTATTTCATTCAGCACTCTGTGCTTTAAAAGAGCTCTCTGAATAAAGATCTGCACTGCAGCTTCTTTTCTGCAATGTAGCCATCTTCAAGTACATATCAGATTGCCTTTTCAAAGTTTCTGTGGGAGTTGATTTCACTGCACTTTCAGGCAGCTTCTTCCAGACCTCTGTGTGAAGAGATTTCTCCTCATTTTCCCTCTAGTTATTCTCCCAATTATTTTAGAACTATAGGCCGGAATTCTTTTTTCGTGAGGGCCACGGAGAATCCAACGCAAGTTTGTAGAGTCGAACAGAAAATAACTTTATTCACAACAATATGTACACAGTATCAGCAGTTCACTATTGGTTCCCTATCGAGCCGGTACCATACTGGCCAGCTTTATTTATAGAGCTGCACAGCTAATGATTGCATCCCCCTTCCCCCCACGCCCCCTCATTAGAGGAGCTTATGGGCGGGATTCTCTGACCCCGGGGACGGTCGGCGAGGCGCTGGTCGGGGGCCACTACTCGGTGCCCCCGATGATTCTCTGCGCAAGATGGGCTGAATGCTGGCCGAAATAGCCCAAGTCCCGCCGGCGCCGTTCATATGTGTTCTTACCCGGCGGGACCTCAGCATCCATCCTGCGGGGGGTGGCCTGGTTGGGGGGAGGGGGGGATCTGACCCAGGGGGAGCCTCCACGGTGGCCTGGTCCACGATAGGGGCCTACTGATCGCTGGGCCGGCTTCTCCTGTTGGGGGTCTCTTTTACTTCACTTCGGCCCCTATAGCTCTCCACCATGTTGCGTCAGGGCCGGCGCGGAGAAGGAAGCTACCGCGCATGCGTGAGTTCGCGTCAGCCGCAGTGCGCATGCGCAGACCCAAGGTGCCCGTTTGAAGCCAGTATCAGCTGCTGGAGCTGCGTGAGTCACTCCAGTGCCATGCTGGCCTCCTGTAGAGCGCAGGATTGCTGCTCCTGGGGGCCTGTTGGTGCAGTCATAAAACATGACAGTATTTACGACGGCGTCAACACTTAGCCTCAGGATCGGCGAATCCTGCCCAGGATTTCCTGAGGAACATGGGGCAACCAATTGTCCCCAGCCAATAGGATCCGGGCAGGTTATAACACCTCCGTTCGTACGTCTAAGTGCTCCCGCTATCGGAGAATCACGACAAGTATGCGCTGGCGCTGGGAACGCTGCCCAGGTGCAGTCTCACTCCTTAACCATGCAACGTTATGCATGATGGAGGGCTCGTTGGATTCCATCCGAATCCTGGTATCGGGCCGTTATTTTCAGTGGGTGGCCTGATCACAAAGCCTGCCAACAGGCCCACCTTCCCCCCACAAGGCCAATTCTGACCCTCCCCGCTGACAAAGAGGGGCATCCTTACTCCCCACCATGGGGGTAATGGTTCAACCCCACCTCTCAAGCTCGCATGAGAGTGATTCAGCACCCCCACTCAACCCCCCCCCCCAAGCATAACCCTAGCCCACCATCAGCAACCCCCATCAGCCCTCACATCAGCACCCCCAATCAACCACCCCATCAGTCCCCCAACAGCCACCCCCCTCCCATGGCATTACCAATTGTGCACTGCACCCTGGCACCATGGTACCTACATCCTGGCAGTGAAAGCCACACCTGGCCTGGTGGAATCCGGGGGTCATCAAGAAGAGTGTTTAAAAACATTGTGGTTAGCGTCAAAGTTAACTTGAAATGCAATCAAGCGTGAAGGGAAAGATAAATAAACAATCCACCAAACACCTGTTCATGAATGATTAAAGTGTCAATCAGGCTAGTGAAAGGTAATTATTTGTGAAATTGAATGGAGTTTTGCTTTTAAAGGGTCTCAGGGATTTGAACCCTTTTCAGGCTGTTCCAGCTTTTCAGGAAGCTTCCAATACTTAGAACATCTGGTGTTTTAAAGGTTTTTCTCTGAGATAGCAGATGTTAGGAAAGGAGGACAGTGTTCCTGCATTGATTCTTCACACAACTTCCTGCACTGCCCTTCAGCTGTCAGTTCAGGCGGAGGATGCTGATCAGCAGAGGGTTACCTGAGATCGCCACACCAAGGATGATCTTCAGGTTGCCCAGAGCTGGATGGGGCAGACCAAACACGGGACACGCATCCTGGGGTGTGGCGAAGGTGCAGCATGGTCAACACCTCACCTACAGCTGAAGCTCACCCAACCCCCTTAGCATGCCTTAGCATGGCAGAGGGGCGCATTATCAGTGCCTGAACCCCCTTAATCCCCTCTAGCTCCATCCTGCCAGGGCTGCACTTGGCCAACCTCGCACCATGCCCGCCTGGTGGATTTCCCACTGTGGAGGTTGGAGCATCATGGTGGGGGGGGGGGGGGTGAAAGGGTTTCAAGCCCAAGAATTGCATGCATATGCATGCTTATTCTGATTTTGCATATTCCCATCAGTGCGGGCTGGGTAGCGAGCTACAATCGGCGGCTGGGGAGCGGACAATGGCATTGGTCTGGTGCCCGTCACCAAACCTGTTTTTGGGGGATGCTCCATTCTCCACCCTATCGGGATTGCAACGGTAAGGAATGGAGAATCCTGGACATAATCCCTGTTTATTGACCCACTTGCCAGAATAAATAGATTCTCCTTGCTTGTTCTATCCACCTTCTATCATTTTGAATATCTCTAAAAGGTATTTTCTTAACCTCTGCTCGAAGGAGAAGAATCTCAACTTCTCCAATATCTCTGAACTGCCTCATTGTCGGTATCATCTTGATAAGCCTCCTCTGTACCCTCTCCAGCATCTTGAAATCTTTCCTAAAGTATGGCAATATGTACACAGGCCTAACCACAGAACTAAGGAGGTTAAGGCGGTTTAATAGGATTTCCCTTTTCCCAATTCAATGTTACTCCTGAGGTACATCACTCCACATTTACCCCATTAAACTGTATCTGCCAAGTGTCTACTCATTTCACTAGTTAGTCTATGTTTCCAAAGTCGGATTCTCTCCCGTTTGTTACTTACTGTCCACAACCTTAATATCATGCTCTCTATACCCATGTCCAGATCATTGATGTAAACAAGAAAAACAATGTGTCCAATATTGGCCCATGGGGATGCAACTGCATACTGCCTCCAGCCAGAAAAACAGAAGTTCACCATTGTGTTTTACACCCTAACCTTTTGCCAGTTTAGTATCCAAGTTAACACCATCCCTTTAATACCGTATGCTTCTATTTTCCTAAATTAGTTGTGCTGGTCATCTCTCACTAACATAGAAACATAGAACATAGGAGCAGGAGGAGCCTTCGGGCCTGCTCCACCATTCATTATTATCATGTCTGATCATCCAACTCAATAGCATAATCCCGCTTTCCCCTATATCCTTTGATCCTATTCGCCCAAAGTGCAAGGGCTGTTTAGCTCACAGGGCTAATCGCTGGCTTTGAAAGCAGACCAAGGCAGGCCAGCAGCACGGTTCGATTCCCGTAACAGCCTCCCCGAACAGGCGCCGGAATGTGGCGACTAGGGGCTTTTCACAGTAACTTCATTTGAAGCCTACTCGTGACAATAAGCGATTTTCATTTCATTTCTAACTGCTTCTTGAAAACATACAGGACGGGATTCTCCTTTGGGAGATACTGAAATCAGGAAACCTGATTGGGCTGAGAATTGGTTCCAACGCCAAAATCGCGGAAGGCTTCAATTTGAGGCCAAATCGCAATTCTCCGTCGCCTCAACAGCGACATCAATACGTTCCAGAATGCATGTACAGTAAACACTGTTTGCATATCATTAGTGGGCCTGATGTTGTTTTTTTTTTAAAATAATTTTTATTGGAATTTTTTACAGAAAATATAAAATATAACAACAAACAGTGAAATGCAACAAAATAACCCATAACAACTGTAACACCCCCCAGACCATATTGACGCATGTATCATATCCCCCCCACCCCCCCAACCCCAACAAAAGAACTTAAAAATAAATTCAAATTAAACAAACAAACATAGTCATCATCCCCCCCCCCCTTTTCCCTCCCCCTTCCCCCCTTTCCCTCCCCCTTCCTCCCTTTCCCTCCCCCTCCCCCCTCCCCCCCGGGTTGCTGCTGCTACTGTCCCAGTACCCTATTGTTGAGCCAGAAAGTCGAGGAAAGGTTGCCACCGCCTAAAGAACCCTTGTACCGATCCTCTCAGGGTGAATTTGACCTTCTCTAGCTTAATAAAACCCGCCATGTCATTGATCCAGGTCTCCACGCTTGGGGGCCTCGCATCCTTCCATTGTAGCAAAATCCTTCGCCGGGCTACTAGGGACGCAAAGGCCAGAACACCGGCCTCTTTCGCCTCCTGCACTCCTGGCTCCACCCCAACCCCAAATATCGCGAGTCCCCAGCCTGGCTTGACCCTGGGTCCTACCACCTTCGACACCGTCCTCGCCACCCCCTTCCAGAACTCCTCCAGTGCCGGGCATGCCCAGAACATATGGGCATGGTTCGCTGGACTCCCCGAGCACCTGACAAACCTGTCTTCACCCCCAAAGAACCTACTGATCCTCGTCCCAGTCATGTGGGCCCGGTGCAGCACCTTAAATTGGATGAGGCTAAGCCGCGCTCACGAGTAGGAAGAATTAACCCTCTCCAGGGCATCAGCCCATGTCCCGTCTGCGATCTGTTCCCCCAGTTCCCCCTCCCACTTAGTTTTCAGCTCCTCTACTGACGCCTCCTCCACCTCCTGCATAACGTTGTAGATATCAGATATCTTCCCCTCTCCGACCCAGACCCCCGAAAGCACCCTGTCACTCACCCCCCTCGCGGGAAGCGAAAGGAATCCCTCCACCTGCCGTCTAGCAAATGCCTTTACCTGCAGATACCTGAACATGTTCCCCGGGGGGAGCCCAAATTTCTCCTCCAACTCCCCCAGACTCGCAAACCTCCCATCAATAAACAGGTCCCTCAGCTGTCTGATGCCCGCTCTGTACCAACCCTGAAATCCCCCATCAATGTTCCCCGGGACGAACCTATGGTTCCCCCTTAACGGAGCCTCCATCGAGCCCCCCACTTCTCCCCTATGTCTCCTCCACTGCCCCCAAATCTTGAGGGTAGCCGCCACCACCGGACTCGTGGTATACCTCGTAGGAGGGAGCGGCCACGGCGCCGTTACCAGGGCCCCAGGCTTGTGCCTCCACAGGACGCCCTCTCCATCCGTTTCCATGCTGCCCCCTCCATCACCCACTTGTGCACCATCGACACATTGGCTGCCCAGTAGTACCCCGAGAGATTGGGTAACGCCAGCCCCCCCCCCCCCCTCATCTCTACCCCGCTCCAAGAAGACTCTCTTCACTCTCGGGGTGCCATGCGCCAAAACAAAGCTCATGATGCTGCTGGTCACCCTTCTAAAAAAGGCCCTAGGGATAAAGATGGGCAAGCACTGGAAGAGGAACAAGAACCTCGGGAGAACCGTCATTTTGACGGACTGCACTCTACCCACCAGCGATAGCGGCACCATGTCCCACCTTTTAAATTCCTCCTCCATCTGCTCCACCAGCCTGGTAAAATTAAGCTTATGAAGAGTCCCCCAACTCCTGGCCACCTGCACCCCCAGATATCTGAAACTCTTCACTGCCCTCTTAAACGGGAGCCTCCCAATTCCCTCCTCCTGATCTCCCGGGTGTACTACAAATACCTCACTCTTGCCTAAATTTAACTTATAGCCCGAGAAGCCCCCAAATTCCGCTAACAGCTCCTTCACCCCCGGCATTCCCCCTTATGGGTCCGCCACATACAACAGCAGGTCGTCCGCATACAGCTATACCCGATGTTCCTCCCCACCCCGCACCAGACCCCTCCATCTCCCTGACTCCCTCAACGCCATAGTCAGAGGTTCAATCGCCAGTGCAAAGAGCAAGGGGGACAGGGGGCACCCCTGCCTGGTCCCACGGTAGAGCCTAAAGTACTCCGATCTCCTTCCATTTGTAACTACACTCGCCATCGGAGCCGCGTAGAGCAGCCTCACCCATTTGATGAATCCCTCCCCAAATCCAAACTGCTCCAGCACCTCCCACAGATACCCCCACTCAACTCTATCAAACGCTTTCTCTGTGTCCAGTGCCACCACTATCTCCGCCTCCCCCTCCACTGCCGGCATCATGATAACGTTTAGCAGTCTCCGCACATTCGTGTTGAGCTGCCGTCCCTTGACAAATCCTGTCTGATCTTCGTGTATCACCCCTGGCACACAATCCTCTATCCTGGTGGCCAGGATCTTCGCCAGCAACTTGGCGTTAACATTGAGGAGCGAGATAGGCCTGTATGATCCACACTGCAAGGGGTCCTTATCCCGCTTTAGGATCAGAGAGATCAGTGCCCGCGACATCGTCAGGGGCAAAGCCCCCCCCCCTCCCATGCCTCATTGAAGGCTCGCACCAACAGGGGGCCCACCAGATCCGCATACTTTTTATAAAATTCCACCGGGAACCCGTCCGGCCCCGGGGCCTTACCTGACTGCATTTGTCCAATCCCCCTGACTAGCTCCTCCAACTCTATCGGTGCCCCCAGCCCCTCTACCAGCTCCTCTTGAACCCTTGGGAAACCTAGCCTGTTCATGAAGCTCTCCATCCCCCCCTCTCCCCATCGGAGGTTCCGACTGGTACAGTTCCTCGTAGAAGTCCCTAAAGACCCCATTTACTTCTGTCCCCTTCTGCACTACATTCCCACCCCCATCCGTCACTCCACCAATTTCCCTAGCATCATCTCGCCTACGGAGATGATGCGCCAACATCCTGCTCGCCTTCTCCCCATACCCATATACCACGCCCTGCGCCCTCCTCCACTGTGTCTCCGCCTTTCTGGTGGTCAACAAGTCAAATTTGGCCTGCAAACTACGCCGTTCCCCCAGCAACCCCTCCTCCGGTGCCTCCGCGTATCTCCTGTCCACATCCAGGAGCTCCCCCACCAGTCTCTCCCTCTCCCTCCTCTCCCTCCTTTCCCTATGGGCCCGGATGGAGATCAGCTCCCCCCGGATCACTGCTTTCAGAGCCTCCCAGACCATCCCCACCCGGACCTCCCCCGTGTCATTGATATCAAGATACCCCATAATACTTCTCCGGACCCTCCTACACACCTCCTCATCAGCCAGCATCCCCACATCCAGGCGCCAGAGCGGGCGCTGGTCCCGCGCCTCCCCCATCTCCAGATCAACCCAGTGCGGATGGTCTGAAATCGCTATGGCCGAATACTCGGCATCCTGCACCCTCGGGATCAATCCCCTGCTCAGGACGAAAAAATCTATTCATGAATAAACCCTATGGACATGGGAGAAAAAGGAATACTCCCGGGCTCTCGGCCTCCCAAACCTCCAGGGATCCACCCCTCCCATCTAGTCCATGAATCCCCTCAGTACTTTGGCCGCCGCCGGTCTCCTACCCGTCCTTGAACTGGACCGGTCCAGTGGGGGATCCAGCACTGTGTTAAAGTCTCCCCCCATGATCAGGCCCCCTGCCTCCAGGTCCGGAATGCGGCCCAACAAGCGCCTCATGAAGCCAGCATCATCCCAATTCGGGGCATATACATTAACTAGCACCACCTTCTCTCCCTGCAGCCTACCCTTCACCATAATATATCTGCCCTCCTTGTCTGACACCACCTCAGCCGCCTCGAACGCCACCCTCTTCCCCACCAGAATCGCCACCCCCCCGGTTCTTCGCGTCCAATCCTGAGTGAAAAACCTGCCCCACCCACCCTTTCCTCAGACGAACCTGGTCCGCCACCTTCAGGTGGGTCTCCTGGAGCATAGCCACGTCCGCCTTCAGCCCCTTCAGATGAGAAAATACCCTAGTTCTCTTAACCGGCCCATTCAGCCCCCTCATGTTCCAGGTAATCAGCCGGATCAGAGGGCAACCCGCCCCCCTCCCCCGCCGGCTAGCCATAGCTTGTCAACTGCTCGCCCCAGGCCAGCTCGCCCCGCCCGACCCGTTCCCCATGGCGATAACGCCTCTCCTCTACCCCCCCGGCCCACACAAGCTCCTTCCTGACCATTCCAGCAGCAACCCGGTATCCACCCACCCCCCCCCCCCCCCATCCCCCAGGCTAGGACCCCTCCTAGCCGTGACGCACCCTCCATGGTACTTCCGTGAGTCAGCTGACTTCTGCTGACCCCGGCAGCTCCCGCCAAAACCTATCCCCTCCAGGCATGGGGTCATCCCCCTCTTGCCACACCTCCTTGGCACCGCTTCAGCGCGGGAAAGAAAACCAGTAGAGGCCACGCCCCCACCACTAGCTCCGCCCCCCCTGCCCCGCGGAGCAGGAAACCAGAGGAAAGTCCACACTGCCACACCCCACCCTTCTGACGCAGCTCCCCAAAATCCAGTTTCACCCCAACCCCCAGCCCCGTACAGAAGAGAACATATAAAATACAAACCCCAACATTCCCCACATACCCCACACCCATACCCAACAAACAGACCCACCCGGAAACAGAGCAAAAAGAAAACCAGCATAAAAACGCACATGTCAAAGTTAAAGAACAGCAACAGCGAAAACAGCAACTGCCATAGTGTGTCCCCAGGCCCTAGTTCGAGTCCAGCGTCTCCGCCTGTACAAGGGCCCACGCCTCCTCCGGGGACTCGAAGTAGTTGTGCCGGTCCTTGTATGTCACCCACAGGTGCGCAGGCTGCAGCATTCCAAATCTGACCTACTTGGCATGCAGCACCGCCTTCGTCCGGTTGAACCCGGTCCGCCACTTAGCCACCTCCGCACTCCAGTCCTGGTAGATTCTCACTACCGAATTCTCCCACTTGCTGCTCCTCTCTTTCTTGGCCCAGCGCAGCACACACTCCTGGTCGCTGAATCGATGGAACCGCACCAGCACCACCCTCGGGGGCTCATTTGCCTTAGGCCTCCTGGCCAGCAGTCTGTGGGCTCCCTCAAGCTCCAGGGGCAAATGGAAGGACCCCGCCCCCATCAACGAGCTCAACATCGTGGTCACATACGCCGGGAGATCTGACCCCTCCAGCCCCTCCGCCAGGCCCAGGATCCTCAAATTATTTCGCCTCGTGCGAACGTCCAGCTCCTCCAAGCGGTCTTACCACTTTTTGTGAAGTGACTCGTGCAACTCCACTTTCCCCACGAGGACCGCGGCCTCCTCCTCCCTCTCAGCGGCCTGCTGCTGCAACTCCCGAATGGACGCCTCCTGGGCCGCCTGGGTCCCAAGCAGCTTGTTGGTAGTCGCATTCAGGGAGTCCAGCAGCTCAGCCGTCAGCTCCTCAAAACAGCACAGAAGAGAGGCCTGCTGCTCCTGCGCCCACTTCCACCAGTCCTCGGGTGTTCCGCCGGCCGCCATTTTGTCTTTCTTCCCCCTGTCTTCTTGGGGAGGTGCTGCAGCTTTTTCCTTTGCCCCACTCCGGGTGAGCACCATAAATTATGGGGAATGCTCCTCTAGACACCTTCCCCCACTGGGATTCGTCGAAACAGCGCCGTTTGGGGCCCTCAAATCGGCCCAAAAGTCCTTAAATAGCGGGAGCTGCCGAACGTGCGGCTTAGCTCCGCATAGCTGCAACCGGAAGTCGTGGGCCTGATGTTGTTGATGGCACGGGTTCACTTGTGGTTGATGAGGGAGAGAGAGGAGGCAGGACACAGAGAAGCGCGACTGTGAGCTGCCGGGCCGGACAGTGGGCTGGTTGGGGTGAGGGTGGGTGAATCAGGGGAACAGGCCAAGTGGCCGGGGGAGGAGGGGCGGGGGAGACCCCTCTCAGGACTGGGGCAGTGTCCAGTCACGGCCTGCCATTGCCAAGGCCAACAATACAGCCTCTTGCTGCGCACTCCACTGACCACCCAACCCCCACACTCCCGCACCCCAGCTCCCACTCCTGCACCACACATTTTCCCCCAAACAGCAAGCCAGCCACCACCCACCAGTGGGGCATCCACTGTAGTCCCCACGGGGGTGCCAGATGAGGGCTGCGAAGCATACTGCTGGCAAGGGTCGCGTCAGGGATGGGCTCGAAGGTCAAGGGTCCCAAAGGTGCCGAGCGCCGACAGGGCCAGGTGTGCAGATATGGGGCGGGCATGTGGGGGCAGAGCCTGTAGTGCCAACCGGGGCCACCATGTAGCCCGTTGAACCTGATTGGGCACGGGGGTATGCACCGTGCTAACATGTTACCCCCAGTAACTACCTTTCTGGCCTTGCGGGCCCTAACGATGCATCTAGGTGGATCCTGAGATGGGATATCATGGGTGGAGGCGGCTTGCTGCGACTCCCACCCTGCGCACTGGGTCCCCGTTGGCGGCCGTCTTCTGGGGCTACTGGGTCTGGATGGACCCGGCTGCTGCTCGGGTGGCCCAGGTGGCATGATGCCGCCCTGTTCTGTCGACTGGCCACCAGGTGCGCCAGGGACAGGAGGGTGTAGAGTTTGAGGTGCTGCGGTGTTCCCTGCGGGAGTTGCCAGCACGGGCCCAATTACCTCCTCCTCCCTCGGGGTGCCTGATGGCCCCCGGACTACTCCATGGGGGTGCGAGCGGAGCTATGCCCTGCGGCTCACCAGCCACCAGTTGCTGCCAGTCCTGGAGGCCCGCTTTGGTCTTGACCAGAGTTGCAGGCTCGTGACCATGGAGCACAGGGAGTGGATCATCTCCTTCTGGGACAGCGTCACATCATGCTGCAACTATGCGACCACGTTCTGAGTCTGTGCCCTGTGCTGGGGCAGGATTCATGAAGTTCCACAACAGCAAAACTGGCGCCCCATCTGATCTGATTCAGCGACAAGGGGCTAATGCTGACGCCACATGGAACACAATTGATTCCAATGAGAAACGGTGCGGGATTCGCGATTGACACTCAGGAAACTGATTAGCTGCAGCCACATTAGTACACTTCACTCCACATACACACCATCCCAGCCAACAAGATTGCTGTAAAATGCACGACCCCACCCTTCATGGATGCTGACCTGGAGACCCTCCTGGACGCGGTGGAGGAGTGGCAAGCCATCCTGTACCCCAGCCTGGGAAAGACGCCGCCATTCACCGTGACTGGGTGCAGGTAGCAGAGGTGGTCAGAGCCACCACTAACACCGTCCGGACCGGCCAGCAGAGCCGGAAGGAAGTGCAGGACCTCCTCAGGGAGGCCAAGGTGAGAATACCCCTGGCACAAACCCCCGTTCCACATACCCATGACCCTCCCACCCTCCCCCCACCGACCCCCCTGGCCACTGAGGCGCCCAACCACTGGGCTGCATGAGTCAAACTGTCTAACACTGTCCTTTTCTGTTTCCCCCCTCCACCCCAGGAGAAGGCCGCCCATAATTGCTAGGAGCAGGAGTAAACTGGAGGGAGATCGCCAGACCTGCGGCCCCACAACGTGGCACAGCAGTGGCCCTGGATGTGGTTGGCTGCCCAGGGGGAAAGGGAAGTCGCTGGGCAGGAGGTCAGCCGTGGGTGAGGGAGTGAGACCCCGCTTAGTTGCGGTTCCCATGACGTGTGTCAACCCCCCCATCTCCACCCCCACCATTCTCACCCGCACACCTCCTCACCCTCGCATCACCCTGACCTCCACCATCACCCCCACACCACTCTCACCTACACACTACCTTCGCCTCACCCTCACACCACCCTCACCCCCACAACCACCACTTTCTCCCGGCCCGCGGTCTAATGATACAATGTGTCGTGTGTCTTGCAGGACGTGCTGGTGATTCAGCGGGTCCATCTGGCAAGTTTTCAGAGGCTAGAGTCACAGTATAAAGGTGAGCCAGCTAGTGCAGACTTTGTTTGCACTGAGTGCTGATTTTGGGGCATTTGAGTGCTATAGTGAGAGTTTGGTTACTGAGGGATATTAAGGGTTCATTTTTATCTCAAGTCTAGTCTTTCTTTTATTTAGTTATTTGGCTTAAAATTTGCTGTTTGGTTTAGACCTTTTACATGGCCTTACTACTCTAATTTAACAAATAAAAAATATTTTTGTTTATGTGTTTTGCCTTTTTTATTTTTTTTAACTTTATTTTCCTGAATTGATGACCTGTACGTTTATCTACATGTGCAGGATTAGGCCAGCATCCACCACTGACACTGGCGTGATGCTGGGTGTGACAACCAAGCAAAAGAACATAAAGTAACTGATGGATAGAAAAAAAGAGGGAAGTGCCCCAAAACAACGAGTGGAGCACAGCCCAAAAAGAACGAGAAAGGAAACAAAAACTGATCAAAAACCTGTCAAATTAAAGTGTGAAAATCGGGGTCGATAAGGCAATCCAACCCCTGCCGTGCCCATTGTGGAGGAGGCTCAACGTACAGGTATCGCTGCCGAGTCTGAAGGCGGAAGTCGCGACCTGGGTGCGAAGGCACACCAGCGCAAACCGCCCTCTAAAATCAGGACTCAAGACCCCCGCAGCAACCCAGTGCAATCCTTTGTCCCAGAAGAACCGAAGCAGGGTTCTCGGGATGCGTGTGACAAAGTCAGGGGGAGTGGTCAAAGTGACCAGCCGCTACCACAGCATGGAGGCGATCAGCTGGTTTATGACGAGAACTCGACCCCTGTGTGACTGCACTCGGCGGAGTCCTGTCCAGCGTCCCAGGCGAGTGGCGACCTTGGTCTCCAGCTCCTGCCAATTCGCTGGCCAGGCTTCCTCTGCCAGGCAAAGGTGGACTCCCAAGTAGAGAATGTTGGTCCGGATCCAGCTAAAGGGCCCGAGCTCCTCTGGGAGGAGGTCCATCTGCCACGGACTGACCAGGAGTCCGGAACATTTAGCCCAGTTGATCCTAGCAGAAGTCGCAGTGGAGTACGCAGCCTGGCACTCTCACATTCTTCGCAGGTCACCGGGGTCAGTGAACGTGAGGAACACATCATCAGCGTAAGCCGAGAGGACCACCCTCGCGTCCGGCTCGCGCAGAACCAGCCCCGACTACCTCCTCAGCAGGAGGCGCAGGAAAGGCTCCACGCATGAAGAATAAAGTTGGCTGGACAAGGGGCAGCCCTGACGCAATCCTCTCCCAAGCGAAGGGGCACCGTCAGGGACCCGTTATCCTTAATCAGACACTCTGAGGCAGCGTACAGTAATCGGGTCCGGGCGATGAAGTGCGTCCCGAACCCGAAAATCCGCAGATTCCCAAGCAAATACTCGTGCCCCACCCTGTCGAACGCCTTCTCCTGGTCAAGAGACAGGAAGGCAATCGACATACAAGTCCTCTGGGTAAAATGAATTATGTTCTGGACCAGATGGATGTTATCGTAAATGGTGCGGTCTGGGACTGTGTAGGACTGGTCAAGGTGGATCATATGGTCCAGCACGGGGCCAAGGCATAAAGACGTTGCCTTGGCAAAGATTTTGTAGTCCATGCTGAGAAGGGAGACCGGTCGCCAATTTTTAAGAAGGCGGAGATCCCCCTTCTTGGGCAGCAGGGCAATGACGGCCCTGCGCCACGAAAGGGCCATCTCCCCGGCCGTGATACATCCCCCCAGGACCCCCGCATAGTCGTCCCCAGGACGTCCCAGAATGCCCTGAAGAACTCCACGGTCAGCCCGTCCAGCCCTGGGGTTTTGCCCTGTGACAAGCTGTCCAGGGCACCAGTCAGCTCTTGGAGGTTAATGATTTGATCGAGCTTCCCGGCACCCTCCGGGCCGACCTGCGGTAGTCCTCCCACCGAACTCTGCAAGCGTCCTCGCTGGACGGATCCGGAGAGAAGAGGTTGGAATAAAAGTCCCTAATCAGGGTCCTGACCCCCTCCAGATCCGAGATGAGGGACCCGTCGTCGGCCAGCAGTGTAGAAATCTGCCGATGGGCCCCGCTTCCTCTTTCCAGCGAGTAGTGGGGGAGCCGCGGTCCATGTCCGTCAGGAGACGGATCCGCAACCTCACGTACGCGCCGTGGGACCCAGCAAGTTGCAGGCCCCTTCTTCTCTCTGTGCACCAGCCCAGGGCCGGGTCCTCATCGGGCTGAGCAAGACGTGACTCCAGATTGAAGAGTTCCCCAGCCAATTTGGCAATCGTGGAGTTCCGTACCGCCATAGACCCCCCTCGTGTACCCTGACAGAAGGCGAGGACGTGAGTCTTGCTCACGTCCCACCATAGCCTCAAGGAGGGGAAGCCACCCCGCTTCCTTCTCCAGCCGGCCCAGAACAGCGAAATGAGTCCAGGAACCGCTCGTCATCCAGCAGCAGGTTGTTGTAGTGCCAGTATGCGGACCGTGTCTGACGGTGGGACAGGGCGAGCCCCGCCCACACCAGGTGGTGATCTGAGCATGGTACCTGCTCCACAGAGGCCGTCAGAACGCTGGGCAAGTACGCCTTGGAAATGTAAAGATGGTCAATTCTGGACCCTCTGAATGGAGGGCGCACAGAGGTGTACACCCACAATTCAGGATGGAGAGTCCACCAGACGTCCACCAAGTCGAAGGACCTAACCAGGTCCCTTAAGTTCATCACCGTTGCCGAGCTGCGCTGGACTCCACGATGGTCCTTGACCTGGAGGGTGAAATTAAAATCCCCTCCGAGGATGATGCACTCGCCCACCGGGATGGTGCCCAGAATAGTGGACACTTTTTCGTAGAAAGTCGCCTGCTGCGGCCCGACCAGACATTGACAAAATGAAGCACCACATCCGTTAAGTGCAACAGACGGCCTGGCACTGGCTCCTTGAACCCCCAAGATCTCTGGTTGAAAATGTTGATCCAACCAGATAGCCACCCCGCCCGAACGTGGGGCCAAGTGATTCATGAAGACTCCCCCCTGCCACTCCAGAGTCCACTCAGCTTCGTCACCCGGAATGGCGTGGGTTTCCTGCAGGAAGCACACCCGTACTTTCCATCCCGAAGAACAGAGAAGCGCTGGAAATGGCGATGTGCGTCCTTGCTGCCGTTGATGTTGAGGCTGGCTATGGTTACCTCCATGTCAATTGTAGCTTGTGTCCTTCACCAATCACCTCATTGCTCGGAGGAAGTAGAGGGTTGTCGACCTCTCCACTCCCTCAGGAGCCCCTCGAGGAACAGAACAGCTTGCCGCTGCTCCCTCTGGTCCTGATCGAATTTCTGCGCCTCTTGGCATAGGCGTAGGCGGACTCAAGGAGCAGCCCCAGATTTGCCCCGCTGTCCAGGGCCAGCTGCACACGGTCCTGGTGACCGGGCTGCGTTTCCAAAAATGCTCGGAGTTCTCCCAAGGAGATGAGGGGAGACTCGGTGCCAAGTGTGAGGGCGCCCTCTGCCTTGCTGCAGAGAGCATCTAAATCCTCCTCCTGAGCAGCCGTCCTCCTCCAAGTGGTCACCACCCGAGCCCGAGTCCCCGCCACATGGAGTGCGGCGGGCAGCACAGGCCCACCGGCTAGCCCTAGGCCCGAGTCGATCCCACCCCCAGGATCGTCCACAGACGGGTCCCTCGCAAGCTCCTCCTTCTGGGTCGGTCGGCGGCAGCGGCTCCGACCCCGTCTCCACCGTCGATGCCGAGCCCTTGGAGAGACCTGGGAACACCCCCGGGAACAGCTCTGGGATGGAACCTAGGCTGCCTGGCATCGTCTGCTTGGGTGTTGTGAGCGGGGAGCCCTCCTCGCCAATGCCCGGCCATGACCCGAATACATAAGGACACTGGTGGCTGCCGCCGGTCCCCGGCGATGAACAAAAGGAGGTGACCCATGAGTAAAATTCCCCGGGCGGAACGAGCCCTCGGTGGTCACGTCTCCGCTTGGCCCCAGGCCTCCCTGCTTGGGGGACGACGGCAACTCGGACACCTCGGTGGCCTTGGAGGCCTCCCTGGCTTTCTTTTCAACGGGGCTGGGCGTCAGGGCGATGGGGACAAACACGGTGTGGTGAATGTATTATACCAATAATCCACCAGTGTATTTGTATCTGTGCTGTTGCCCTTGTTTTTGTATCTGTGCTATACTGTTGCACTTGTCGGCTTCTCCTCTGGGCCATTGTTCAACTCGACGGGGCCTCCTCCTAGGCAGACGCCCTCGCGATGCTCGAACATCTCTATGTATGGCCCGTGAACGAGGTATACGTGCAACACATCCTCACCACTCGCCGCCAGCGTCCTGGGGAATCGCTAGAAGACTACTTACGCGACCTCAAAGTCCTCGCACGCAGCTGCAATTACCAGGCCATTATGGCCACTCAACATATGGAACTCGCCGTCCGAGACGTCTATGTGGCGGGAGTTCGGTCCAACTATGTCAGACAGCGCCTACTCAAAAAGGGGGCCCTGGACCTGGATCATACGGTAAAGTTAGCCTCCTCTCTGGAAATAGCGTTCCAGAGCCTTAACGCGGTCCCGGCTGACCACGCGACCCCCTCGTGGACCCCCGACCAAAGACTACCCCAGGCCTGTGCTGCTCGCCAGCCCATCATGGGGGGCTACCCTGCTATTTTTGCGGCCAGTCCCAACACCCCCGGCAGCGCTGCCCGGCACTGTAACGCGAACTGCAGTAGCTGTGGGAGAAATGGACATTTCGCCAAAGTTTGCCTGGTCAGGTACAAGAACTCTAACTTACAGGCCCACTCCTCAGACTCACAGGCCCGCAGACCCCGCTGTGTGGCAGCGTGTCTGCTGACTCCGCCCCTTGCAGACGCGTCATCAGCCTCGTGCTATCCGTGGAGGCAGCCATCTTCCAGCCCTCACAGCACACGCAACTCACGGAGGCCGCCATTTTGGCCATCCTCCCCCACGCGGCTAGCCACGTGCGATCCATGGGGGCCGCCATATTGGACGCCATCTTCTTCACCGCCCACCACGCTCGACCAACGGGGGCCGCCATCTTGGCCGCCATCTGCTGCACCGCTCGACGCGTATGATCAACAAGAGCAACCATCGCGGAGCCGCCCCAACACCTCCGACCACGCCGACTACCCGCAACTCAGCGCGGTCACCCTGGACCAGTCGCAACCCAAGCACCTCCAGAGCTCTATGATAACCGCCCGGGTAAACGGGCATGAGACGCCTTGCCTTGTCAACTCTGGGAGCAGAGAGCATAATTCACCCAGACATGGTAAGACGCTGCTCGATCACAATTCTCCTGGCGCACCAAACCATCTCCCTCGCCTCTGGGTCGCACTCGGTGCAAATCCAAGGGTGCACAACCGCAACCCTAGCAATACCGGGCGCCGAGTACGCCCATTTTAAATTATATGTGCTCCCAGACCTCTGCACTCCTCTCCTATTGGGGCTAGATTTCCAATTCAACCTCAGGAGCCTAACCCTGAAGTTCGGGGGGCCCCTACCCCCACTCACCATATGCAGCCTCACGACCCTAAAAGTCGACCCTCCCCCACTCTTCATAAACCTCACCGCTGACTGCAAACCAGGCGCTACCAGAAGCAGGCGGTATAGCATACAGGACAGGACTTTTATCAGGTCTGAGGTCCAGCGACTCTTACGGGAGGGAGTCATCGAGGCCAGCAATAGCCCCTGGAGAGCTCAGGTGGTGGTGGTCAGGACCGGGGAAAAGAACCGGATGGTTGTAGACTACAGCCAGACCATAAACCGGTACACGCACCTCGATACGTACCCCCTTCCCCGGATCGCAGACATGGTTAACCAGATCGCACACTACCTGGTGTTCTCCATGGTGGATCTGAAGTCTGCATACCACCAGCTCCCAATCCACCGGAGGACCGCCACTACACGGCATTTGAGGCCGACGGTCGCCTTTTCCACTTCCTCCGGGTTCCCTTTGGCATCACGAATGGGGTTTCGATGTTCCAAAGAACAATGGACCGAATGGTGGACGTGTACGGGCTGCGGGCCACATTTCCGTACTTGGAAAATGTCACCATCTGCGGCCATGATCAGCAGGACCACGACGCCAACCTCCACAGATTTCTCCAAACCGCCCAAACACTAAACCTCACGTACAACAAGGAGAAATGCGTTTTCCGCACAACCAGACTAGCCATCCTCGGCTACTTCGTGGAAAACGGGGTTCCAGGACCCGACCCTGATGGTATGCGCCCCCTCCTGCAACTTCCCCTCCCCCACTGCCCCAAGGCCCTGAAGAGGTGCCTCGGGTTCTTTTCATATTATGCCAGTGGGTCCCCAACTATGCGGACAAAGCCCGCCCACTAATCAAGGCCACCATCTTCCCACTGGCAACTGAGGCCCGCCAGGCCTTCAGCTGCATCAAGGCAGACATCGCCAAAGCCGCGATGCGCATGGTGGACGAGTCCGTCCACTTCCAGGTGGAGAGCGACACATCAGAGTTCGCTCTCGCCGCTACCCTCAATCAAGCAGGCAGACCGGTAGCGTTTTTGTTGCGCACCCTCACCACCTCGGAAATTCGGCACTCCTCAGTCGAGGAGGAGGCCCAAGGCATCGTGGAAGCCATATGGCACTGGAGGCACTACCTCGCTGATAGGAGGTTTACCCTCGTCACCGACCAACGGTCAGTAGCCTTCATGTTCGACAATACGCAGCGAGGCAAAATCAAGAACGATAAGATCTTGAAGTGGAGGATCGAACTCTCCACCTATAATTGCAATATAGTATATCGTCCTGGGAAGCTCAACAAGCCCCCAGATGCCCTGTCCCGCGGCACATGCGCCAGCGTGCAAAATGACCGACTACGGGCTATCCACGATGACCTCTGCCACCCGGGGGTCACCCGGCTTATCCACTATATCAAGGCCCACAACCTGCCCTACTCCACCAAGGAGGTCAGAGCCATGACCAGGGACTGCCAGATCTGTGCGGAGTGTAAACCACACTTCTATCGACCAGATAAGGCCCACCTGGTAAAGGCATCCCGGCCCTTTGAGCGCCTCAGTATCGATTTCAAAGGGCCCCTCCCCTCCAATAACCGCAATACATATTTCCTCAATATTATTGATGAGTTCTCCTGCTTCCCCTTTGCAATTCCTTGCTCCGACATGACCACGTCCACCGTCATTAAAGCCCTACATAGTGTCTTCACCCTGTTTGGTTTCCCCACGTATGTTCACAGTGACCGGGGCTCGTCATTCATGAGCGACTAACTGCGTCAGTACCTGCTCAGAAAGGGCATCGCCTCGAGCAGGACTACCAGTTATAACCCCAGGGGAAACGGGCAGGTGGAGAGGGAGAACGCGACGATCTGGAAGACCGTCCTACTGACCCTGCGGTCCAGGAATCTCCCAGTTTCTCACTGGCAGGAGGTCCTCCCCGATGCACTCCACTCTATTACGTCCCTACTTTGCACGGCCACAAATGAGACCCCTCATGACCGCCTATTCGTCTTCCCGAGAGATCCACCTCAGAGGCCTTGCTTCCATCCTGGCTGAAGACACCGGGGCCGGTCCTACTCAGAAACCACGTCAGGAGCCATAAGTCCGATCCTCTGGTCGAGAGGGTCCAGCTCCTACACTCCAACCCCCAGTTATCTTTATATCGAACACCCCGATGGCCGACAGGATGCAGTCTCCCTCCGGGACCTGGCGCCCACCAGTTCCACCACCACCGCCCCTCCACCATATCCCGCCCTACCTAGCATGACCAGTGCCTCCGCCCCTATATGGCTCCCATATTCCTCCCGCCCGCTGTCCCCCTTCACCGATCCACAGGAGTGAAGCTCCAGAAGAGACGCTCCCGGAGTCCATGTCTGTACCCGTACCGGCGCCCTCACTACCGATGCCAGCACGGACGAGTTCGACACCCGGGCCATCAACAACGCCAGAGCTTCGGCGCTCACAGCGCACAATCCGTGCGCCGGACCAGCTGAACTTATGAACCCGTCACCCCCGCTGGACTTCATTTTTTTAACAGGGGGAGAATGTGGTGAATGTATTATACCAATAATCCACCAGTGGATTTGTATCTGTGCTGTTGCCCTTGTATTTGTATCTGTGCTATGCTGTTGCACTTGTGGGCTTCTCCTATGGGCCATTATGTGGCATTATCCATGGG